>NC_138158.1:14746720-14871720 GCF_964199315.1 Orbicella franksi
GATTTTAGCAAAGAGATTTGACATAACTCTCTTGGTCACAAATAAAGAATTGAAACAATAATCTTTCGCGTGTTGTTACACGTTCGATACACAGCGAGTAACTCATGTTCCGATTTCTCTCAGTGCTTCCAGAAAAAAAGGGCCAAGCTGTAGAAAGTGAAATATTATTGTTTTATTGTATGGAATCATGTTAAGGAGAAGAAGGTGAAAATTGCTCGGTCATGTACTAAGAATGGAGCACACAGCACATGCAAGAACACGTCCGATACACTGAGAGTAATTCATGCTCTGATGAAGGGGAATGACATGAAGAGTGCCGTTATTTGCTGGGGGAGTGCCACAGGATTGACCCAAGACAGGTCGATCTGGCAGGAACTTCCTTGACGCCTTGTGTGCCACTATGACATAGCGGGATTGAGTGATGAAATCATGTACGGTCAAACACGTTTCTTGGTTACTGAGTATGATATATTTTTCTTTGGTACAAAGTAATTTAAAAAACTGAGATATTTCAGATTTATTCTACTGACGACTTGGTGTGAATCAAACAAAAGTTCTACTCACCAGTTTCTTGTCGTAGTGTGGTATCTAAAAGAATGCAAACGAGACCTCTGTCATCAACAGGAACTTTGTTTCTAAAAACAAAACAAAAATATGAGTACAGATCTATCCCCGTCTTTCCTATATTACTTAACTAACAAACACACCTAAATCTGAAAAAAAGAACACTGAACAGCGCAAATAAAATTTGAAATCGAATTGACTGCTTAACCAAATGCATCATTATATGTTTAGTTCGCCAAAGGAAAACTTCGCATCATCAGCCTATTATCAATGTTGTCTGGTTAATACAGTGTATTTATTATATGGCTGTGTCTCACAAGGACTGGGAACTACCGACTTCACGAATTTGATTGGTTGAGACCGATATTCACCGCGTTCTAGATTTTCCCTTCTCAAACTCATAATTCATCAAGTTAAAACAAAGAAAGGAGGTTTGGATACTTGGTCTTAGTTAGCATAGATTTTGACGATTTTACTTCTCCGTTTACTCCGTAGTTTTTGTTTCGATTGAGAAAATACATCTAACTCTCGAGACAGTGTTTCATCGACTATCCAAACACCGAATTTCGTCAAAAATACTCCGCTGCGCGTCGTATTTTCAACTCTCTTCTCGGTGTTTGGATATCCCGATGAAACACTGTCTCGAGTGTTTGATATATCACATTTTTAGTGGCATCTAGAGCGGATGCAATACAAAAATATTGACTATTTTCCTCTAAAAATATATTGGAATTGCCAAAAAGCCTGACGAGAAAAAAAAAAGTAAAGAGGACGAGGAAACTTTCAGTTCTGCTCATCGCTGTTCGCAAGCAAAATGTCAGCCAGTACAAAGACTTTGCTTAAGACAGTCGAAAGCTTGTGTTTTTTTTTTTTTAACTCGTTTCAGCCAGAAATCGTGTTAAAATTTTTACGACTTTTTGTGTTTTTGTTTTTGTTTTTTTGTTTTTGTTTGCCACATAATAAACATCTTATTAACCGAGCTTAGCCAGCTTAGTGAGTACAGACTAAAACCTCACTGCGTTCGGTCTGCACTCACGACCTTGGTCAAGATTCTCCCATACAGACCTCAATTCCAATTTTTATAAATTTCTTTTCCTACATAACAGGTTTGTACTGTTTATGTGTCATATCAACACCAAAGTTATTTAAATTAGGGGATTTAATGTGCCACTTAGGATCAAATTAAAAGCAATCGCTGCAGAGTCGCTGTACTTACCGTTGTACGGAAAGTCCAAATCGAAATGAAATGCAAATTAATCAGTATGAGCCAGCTAAATAGGACAAAAAAACTTTCGAAATTGCAATGACGCCTGCAATTACCCGTCTCAGAGTTTCCAACCCTGCGAATAGCTTTCAATTTCGAATGAATGTTTCAGGAGAAATACAGCCAATCTACCAAGGTTGTACATGTTATGCTCAAAGAACGTACTAGCAAAAGTGTACTTCTGACGCATCGACTGAGGCGACGATGTTACAGAAAGAAGCAGGCTAACGAGTTTGCTAGTTTGTTTACTATTAAAGACAATGACGAATGCAGGAAATGAAAATCAAAGAAATTGTTCATAGATAAATTTAGTTAATACTGAAACGCTTCCTTCATTTTCTTTAAGAAGACAAATTCACCATAAATAAACACATTCTAACTTAACGAACTTTGAACTAGGCTACTTTAGCTACCATCTTTTATGAGAGGAAACTCGGAATGAACAAATTAAATATGAGTCAATTGAATGACCCAGCCGAGATTTTCAATTATATGCTAACTTTACTCATTGACCCTGATCTTTGGACGACGGACGAGTGACTACGAACTAAGAAAAAGGAAGCTTGGGGCTATAAAAATACCCATTTTTGTAAGGGGGCGCCAGCTGGCAAGAGAATAGAAATTGGAGTTAGGCAAAGGGGGCAAGCAAGGGATTTTTTCCTGTTCATTTCATATATTTGTTTCCCAATCAATTTTTTTTTTTTATGTGTGTGTGTGTTTTTGTTTAATTTTGTTTTGCTGTATGCCCAGAAAAAACCCTTGGGTACTAAAAGTCGCTGTGCTAACCGCAACCGCCGGGGGGGGATCTAGGTTATTCCTGTGGCTTGTACTTGCTGATTAGATACATTTTGTATGGTTGTATTAAACATTTCCCTTCAACACTCCATCTGATCAATCCTCCCACTCCCCCCTCCCCCCTCCCTCTCACTGACCGCTAAGTCTTGCAAACACGCCCTAAAGTGTTCTAGTACATGAAAATTTGGGAGATGTTTTCGTCACCTGAATAATTATTAGAATGGAATTTTGTGAGAAGGAAGTGAGAAGCAGAAGTTGTGACATTTCACTGCCGCTGCCCATATCAACTTTCGGCATTGTCATGTGTGCTTTAAGGATTTTGTGTGACAACCTTTTTCGTACAGCTGTGAATTCAATAACGAGGTTCTCATTTGATCATAGTAACATAATCCTCCCAATAACTGAGGACTTGAACTTACGTAATCGTCACCGTACTTCATTCTTATTGGCAATTAGGGCCCGTTTTGTTATTGCCAAATTCAAAATCAGTGTTACATCGGAAGGAGCGGCTAAAATCCAAGATCTAATGCAGAGAGGGAAAAACAGAGTTTTTAAAGCTACTAACTTGAATAATGCACCTGCACGTGGCTTCTCGGATTTTGCAGGGAATGAATGTGAATTTTTGATAAGAGATATGTTTGTTATGCATGATTATTTCTAAATCCCAAATCATAGCAAATATGCCGCTTACGTCGTTAACTTGTTGTAATATATTTCTGGAGTCGATCTCAGTTCTCGACCTAAAATATTAATTTGTCCGGGTAATATATCATGTTTATATTACTAGCTAGTGTATAATTCCATAGGAATGCTTAGTCTAGTACCACTTGGTCTCTTGTTTAAAGGCTTTTCTATTGGTATCAATCTGTGAGTCTTTTTAGACCGTTTTCTCTGCTTTCGCTGTTATCATAAAACAACAGCATTCAGTGGAAAAGAAGATTTACAAACCAATTCTGGCGAATACTAACGACAACAAGTTCAAAGAACACTGTTCCTCCAACAAAAGTGACTTAGCTTCAACATGCATATGTACCATGTTTCTATCTCAACAGCTATACGGAAACTATTGTTGCTTGGCAGGTGCATGAGGTCAGGAATCCGACATGGTCCAATATATCATATAAAAACCAGTTAACCTTTGTTTTCTAATGCCTCTACTCTCTGTTTGTAGAAGTACGGCGGAAATTGAATGAAGTCAAATCCGCGGTAGTCCTATGTTGTATTCAACAAACCATCAACCGTCACGTGAACCACACGAAATTGTCTCGTGATAGTAAACTTTGGTAAAATCATTGGATTCAAAGCTCCGTTGAACACAGTGTCGTTGTAAGGCAACCATCTTGAACACTTGTTTCACTGAAGGTACTCCTTTTTTGCAAAGGACTCCAAATCTCGCTCTCAAAGTCCTCCATTACCACTGACTTGTTGAGGTTGTTCACCTCCTTTGTTTGGTCAAAGGTTGCAGACGAATTTCTGAAGACAGGGCCGAAGTTGCATCTGTGGCCAGAAAGCGCCTCCGAGTTGGTTACCTTTATCACGGGGCTGTGATTTTTGTCTTCTTAGCTTGGTATTGTTGGCGAAGTGCGTTTGTTTATTAACGCCAACTTCTCCACAGTTACGTAAACGGCATCCTTTGTGAATGGCATCCTTTGAACAGGCAATTGAAGGTGAACCCCGGGAACGTGGCCTTGTAGAGATCATTGAGGCTAAAAAACCGAAGAGTTTGCGAAAGTGGCCTTTCATAATGTTTTGCGGCGTAGCACTGTCTCGTAGCACTGACTGACTAACTCACGAAAGTTAGACATTGTGTTTTCCAGCAGCGTGTCTTCGAACGTGACTCGAAAAAGCTGTTATCCTTCTTGTCATCGCGTCAAATGTTGATGGATAACTGGAAGAGTAAGGCAGGTCTTTTTTGCAGGGTGTAGGTTGCAGGTTACAGGTTGAAATTTAATTATAACTGGAAAACCGCTGGCTGACTAAAAATAATTAATAACCTTGATACTCGTCAGGGGTTCTTACATAAAGTAGTTCGCCCGTTTCACATAGTGAAAATACGATCAATCCGCCATAAGTACTTATCGATCGACACGCTGAGACCAGTGAAATCTCTTCAAAGCCATCTGAATGGCCGCTCCACAGATGTGTCCATCGATTACAGAATTGACTCGGTCAACAAGAACTGTAAGCTTAACAACAGAAGATTGCCATCACAAATGAAGCAAAATATACTAGCGCATGCTCAGACTGTGTGCTTTCATTTTGGTACTCAAAGGGAAGAAACCAAATTCAGCAGATGTTTCAGATGACATTTCAGATGTTTCTTCAAAAACAGTAATTCATTGCACGCTTAAAATCATAGGAATATACTCTCCTCCCATCGCTTCGGCGGGTTTGGCACTTGGGTGGAAGCCACCTTTCTGAGCGATTGTAAACAGAATCATGTAACAGTCACGGTAAGTCTACCACCTGTACGTTTCTTTTAAGTGCCAGCGGTTTTCCAGTTATAATTAAATTTCAACCTGCAACCTGCACCCTGCACCCTGCAAAAAAAAACCTGCCGGGAAGAGTGCAAGGAACGATTTGATCAAGAGCTCGAAGAGCGTCTGCGCTGGAGGCGACAGGTTATAAAATATGCGATTGTTTTGGCATTCCCGTTGTAAAGAGTTTTAAGAAAAGTTAACGTTATCCCTAATAGTGTCCGCGAGAATGCCCAAAGGCATCATGGGTAGTGGTCCCAGTGCTGGCTGACTATTTCTTAAGCGAAGTTCGTGTCTAAGAACGTGACTCAAAAAAGCTGTTATCCTTCTTGTCATCGCGTCAAATGTTGATGGATAATAACTACAAGAGTAATAAAGCATTTTCACTCACGTGGCCAGCAGCCATGTGAATTTGTTGGACCAAAAGAAGGTGTTTACATAAGAAAAGAGTTCAACTCTCACAGGATTTGTTTGATACAATGGCTGCCGTTTCATTGTTTTGGAACACCAATATGGCTGCAGTAACGTCATATAGTAGAAGGAAAGATCTCGTCAAGGGCTTGGAGAGCGTCTGCGCTAGAGGCTACGGATTATAAAATATGTAATTGTTTTGGCACTCCCGTTAACCTTATCATAAAGTGTTTGAAATCCCAATAGTGTCCTTGAGACTGCCCAAAAGCATTATGGGTAGTACTGGTCCACTGATACTTGAGCGAAGTTCTAGATGTCTTAACGCGCTGCAATGAGAAATTTTAAATAGCCTATTTATCGGGAATGGGGAAAAGGAAGGAATTTTTACCGACGTGATTCAATGTTGATGCGGATACTAACGCTTACCCTTGACCTGTACCTTTTATCTTATTGTGTAATCTGTTATGAAATGAATCCGGAGCACAGACATCAGAACACGTTGTACCTAGAACACGTGACTGTGCAGACTGATTAAAATGCACTAGTTCTTTAATCCTACTTTGGAGTGGAATTCATGCCCCCCCCCCCCCCCCCCGAAAAAAAGAAAAAAACGAACAGGGGAAAGTGGTTTTACGCGACCATTGTATTTTGTCGCAAGCTACGGCCTTGCTGGAATACATGCCACAACACGCAAGTATGTACAGCGATAACGTGGTAACGTGGATTAACATACCTTATTATATGAGGTAAGGGTTGACGAGTTCATAGGTCGAATCAACGATCGAATTTTCAAGATATTTCAATCGGACCTTCTGTACAGTGGGGGAGGCGTTATGGACGCAATCTCAGGTTTTTAATGTCGTTATTTTGAAAATGAACGTTTGTATTGCTAGCAGTTTCAGTAGCTGTTCATTCATAATCCCATGCCGGAAATTTTGATGTGTAAGTCGCAGACGACCAAGAGGAAGGTCTCGGATGGTGTTTGACTTGTACATATTTTAACCATTACTTCGCGCCGGATCACGTTAGTGGTCAAGTTCTTCCAAACAATGCTATAAAATTAGCTTGAGGCGAGCCGGAATGTGGCTAATGGGATTTAGAGGATGAATGTGGCTTTCTGACATGGATTAATTGGACGGTCTAATTTGGTAAATTTTTCATTATAAAATCATTGCAGATTAACTCCTTATCCCTGCCGTGGACGAAATCAACCCGTGGTTTGATTAGTCTGTCCGCAGACCCTCTATTTTGTCTTCAGTTCGAGGAAAACGCGAGCAACAGTATTGACCGCAGGGGATTTGGAACAGCCCGAACGCAAGAGGGTGGCCCTGGAGAAAGACCTGCATGTGCATGATTTTCGCAATTGTCCTTTGATTCAACGTCTTCCCCAAAGAACTTAACTACAGTAAAAACCCGCGTGTAAGAACCTAGGGATTTAAGAACCTTCAGGCAGAAATTTGCCTTTTTAATACCCCAAAGTATGAGAACCTGTCTAGCCAAACAAATTCCAACAGGTTCTTATATGTGGGGTTTAACTATTTGATTTATATATATTTTTTACCAAAAACCAAAAAGGTGATCGAGAGTTTAGAAAACTGAATTGTTAAATGAAACTCAAAATGCACAATGTATGTTAAATTTGAACTGTTATTATGTCCATATTGACAGTTCTTGATGGAAAGATACACTTTATATACAGTACTGTATCATTGATCAATTAATGTTGTTGGACTTTTGGCGACATGGGTACATTAATAAATATTTATAATGAAGAACAGACCAGATTTGATACTATTTCTGATAATCAACAATAATGTCTAATCTGTAGAAATCAAGAACCTAATGAAGAACCTACTTAGCCTAAACTGTCAATAAGTACCCCATAATACAAGAACCTCTTTTGCCAAACTCTGAAAAAAGTAGGTTCTTACACGTGGGTATTTACTGTAGTACAGTCCACTTGCTTTATTTTTTGTTGTCTTTGTTGCAATAAATTTAAAATAACTCAAGATGACAGGTCCAAGATGGCGGCAGTCAAGTTATGGTTTTCCTCTGATATGGGAAAAGGGGGGGGGGGGGGGGAGGGAGAGCGGAGCTGGGGCATTCTGAGCATGCACGTGCAAGATGCCTTGGATTCGCTTCTCCCACCTGGGCTTAGCCCCTATACATGCAGCTGGAAGGAAAGAGTTCAGGGACTGACAGAAGCTCGCAATGCCGATATTATGATGTTGCTTAATATCTGTCAACAAAAGCAATAGACATCAGAATTTTATCAAACATGCATGTTGCTATTAACGTTTTGTAGTTCTACATTTTAATGCGATGGGTGTATTCATTAAAGACAGTTTTTTGCAAAAAAAAACTCAAATAAATTACATCTAACAAAGTCACATACATAAGGTCATAATCGCACACAAAGTATTCGTAGTAGAATTCATTAGATCTGCATCATCCTGTGTCAAGGTGCCTATAGCTTTAGTGGTTTCAGAAGTTACAAAAAGCTAGCCAAGCCCTTTCACAGAAGGTTCAAAATCCCTGGTCTCCCTAGCGTGTGTTCACGGTGGCTCGATTGGGGTTTATAAACGACAGAAAAGTTTGTATAACAAAACAACTCGCTGCGAAAGGGGACAAATGAGATTGCGGTTTTAGAACGTCAATAGCTGCCTTCCGGCCCTCTGAAGAGAGACGAATAAAGCTCTTTGACCTTAAAAAAGTACAGATTTGAAAGATTTTTTTAACTAAAAGTCCATTTACCGGATGAATGTGATTTTCGGATAAGACTTATGATTCGAACTACTTAATCATGAAATCATAGCAGATCAGCTGGTTACAATCAATTTACTATGGTTCGACTCCCACAGATGTGAATCATATCTTGAAGAAAACTACTCTAGCAATGAAATATCAAGTCTGTTACAACTTGGTTTCCTGTTGGAGGGGCTAAATGCTTTACATACATGTATATTTTACACACGAGATCAGTTCTCTCCGAAGATTAATTTTAATAATTAAAACTGCAATACCATTCCATAAGGTGGGAGATTTACAAATAGATTCTGCCAGGATCAACTAAGGGAAAAGAAATCCAGTGTAAACAGCGTCTTGAATACGTGACCTTTTATTTACAAATACCCGCAAATACAAATATTTATTTGATTTGCAATGAGTGAAATATGTGGTGAAGATGAACTGAGTTCGAAGTTGCACAGCCTGATATGTTCTACTCTTTGTAATACAAAGAGTACCTACATCTAGTACTCCTATCTACTGCTATCTCTAATGTTTAAACATCTTTCAAGGGAGGCACAATTTAAATGAGGTCGAATCGACTGTCCTCAGAGCTTGGCAAGGCATCCACCTTCATGCGTTAACCAAACGAATTTGTCTTGCGTTAGGAATCTTTGGGAAGGCCATGCACGCAACTCAAAGCTCAGTTGAACACAATGTCGTCGTAAGGTAACCATCTTGGACGCTTGTTTCATTGAAGATACTTCTGCTTTGCAAAGATCTCCAAGCCTTTCTTATATCTTCGTTCTCAAAGTCCTCCATTACAACCGACTTGTCGAGGTTCACATTAACAACCATTCTTCTTTCAAACGCTGCCGAAGGATTGTTTAAGACAGGGCCAAGTTTGCGACGACAAAGTGCCTTCGATGTGGACACCTTTCTGTCTATTACAACAGGCTGTGACTGTCTTCTAGACTTTCTTGGAAGGGTACTGTTAAGAAAGTGAGCTTGTTTGTCAAGGCTTCCATGCCCACTGTTTAACGGTAAATTATTTACTTGGCGAACAGCATCTCGTGCACAGGCAATTGAAGCTGAGCGAGGCCTCCTGTGGTTGTCTGTAGTCTTAGAAGATGAAAATGCAAAAAGTTTGTGAAGATCCCCTCTCATAATGTACAGTGCACTGTTGGGCTCCGATTGAAGATACTGATTTACACATAGAAACAGATCGTGTTTTAGCTGCACATCTTCGCACATGACTTCACAGCTATATTGCCCTACTTGTCATCTCGTCAGAAAGAATTGCCTGTCCTGGGTGGTCTCAACACTCGAGCGTTTTTAAAAGGACAGTGTAAAGCTAAACTGGGATTTCACGAGGGGTAGGAGCGGGATTAAAAGCAAATAAAACCTCTTTGAGAGAGGCAAGATGTTCATAAACATTGCTGATGGACGATAATTGCATTCTTGACCTTCAGCTTTGTTTTCTCCGTGACATTGAACTAGATAATAGTTGAAACGCTTTTCGGAAACTGAGCTAGGCCTCCCATGGTTGTCTGTGGTCTTTGAAGTGCAAAAAGCAAGTCGTTTGTGAAGTTCCCCTCTCATAACGTTCCACACCGGTCCACTGCTGGGCTGCAACAGAAGATTCTAATTTAAGTAGAGACCTCTTCATGTTTTCAGCTGCACGTCTTCGCACGTGACTTGACTACATTACCCCACGCCCTCTTATCATCCCGTCAGACAGAATTTCGGGCCTAAAAGCCGCAGCCAATTATAACCATTGGAACATGAGGCTCGCGTGGTCTCAAAACTTAAGCATTTAATTATTTACTTTGCAAACAAGGTCTCGTGCACAGACAATTGAAGCTGAGCGGGGCCTCCTGTTGTTATCTGTGGTCTTTGATCATTGAACATGAAGTTAAGAAAGAGAAAAGTTTGTGAAAACACTCTCTCATGATGCTTCACTTAGTGCGCTGTTTGGCTACGGCAAAAGATATTGATCGACACAAAGAAAGAGATCGTCTTTTTAGCTGTACATCTTCCTACACGTGATTTAACATTACCCTTCCTGTCATCTCGTCAAACAGAATTTCCTAGTCGCGTGCATAAAACAACTACCAATTGGAACTTTTCGATAGGGAGGTTTGGGGGTCTCAAAACTTGAACGTTTTAAGGAAAAGCGTAAAGCTAACTTGGGATTTCACGTAGGGTAGGAGTTAAAAGCAAAACAAAACAATTCCTCTATGCTAGGAGAGTTTAAAAAGTTATCCGAGAGAAGCAAGGTATTCACAAACACTGCAGACCGCGGATAATTGCATTCTTGACCTTCAGCTTTTATTTTTCTCCGTCATATTGAAGTAAATATTATTTGAAACCCCCTTCAGAAATTCTGTTTGTTCTCAGTTTGTTTTCAGTTTGCTCTCTGTCGTCTCAGCTCATATCGTTCTTTTCCATTATGCATATGAACATAGGTGACAGTTTATGTGCTTGCTGGTTTTAAGCTGCTGCTGTTTCTTCATTTTAATATTTTTTTTTATAAGTCGCGTTGACATTTTGTAATGAATTCTTCAAGGTGTTGAATCCCTTCCAGCCGCTTAATAGGATTTTCTTTTATTTTTCTCTTTTCAATTAGCTCATAGTTTCCTTTTATGTTTGGCCTTTAGAAACGTTGTCTTTAGAAAGATCATGCAAGATAATTACGTCGGTGGTTCTTCAGGAAGCACACAACACACGGAGGATGATTTGGCTCGGATCTTTCAAGAAATCGTCTTAAGTATGCAGTGGGGTCTATCAAGTGGTCGTGAAACGTAAATATGTACAGCCATAATGTGGACTAACATACATGTCTCATTAACTATGAGCAGGAGCCCATTAATGGCCTCTGCTTTGTTGTAAAAGTTGATAAGTTCATAGGTCGAATCAACTACCGTCTCAAATATTCGAGATATTTTAATCGGACCTTCTGTACAGTGTAGGATGGGGGTGTGGACGCGACCCCTTGAAGTTTTTCGTTAGTTTGAAAATGGACGTAAGTAATGCTAGCACTTTCAGTAACTGCTCCTACATCAGACCCGTTAGTTGATCTGACAGTTGCTTCTTTAGGCAATTCGGCATATTACTAAGGCCACATTTTGACGACCGACCTAAAAGTTTTTGTTCTTGCTGTAAGTTTTTTACACAGTTATTCCTTTTTGGTTTTTGTTCTAGTTTTCAGTCTTTTACAAAGCGTTGCATCATTAGTACCCTTATCAGCTGCCGTATTAAAATTTTTGAGTAATTCCCCAATAATGTGCATGTAATTTATTTTCTGACCTCGGTGTTCGACTTCAAAGAAAAGAGCGATCCATATTTTACTTTTCTCTTCACGCCAGATCACGTTAGTGGTCAAGTATTTGCAAACTTGTTTGCTATTGGCTTGAGCCGGGTAAATGTGGCTAATCGGATTTAGTTAGAAGATGTGGCTTTCAGACATGGAATATTTTGAAAATTTTTGCATTGTAAAAACATTCCAGGTACGTTAATAACTCCTTGTCTTTGCAATGAACGAAATCAAGCCGTGGTTCGATTAGTCTGTCCGCAGACCTGCTCAATATTTTGTATTGAATTCGAGGAGAACGCAAGCAACAGTATTAACCATGTTAACCGCAAGGGATTTGGAAAAGCCCGAACGCAAATAACGGGGTGGCCCTAAGGGAAGATATGTGTATTATTAGTTTTCTCAATTGTCCTTGGACTTTAGGGAGCTTAAGCAAACCACGATGATGACGGCAACGAGAACGTCGCCAAACAAAAGGTTTAATGAGCGAAACAGTAGCTGTGCACGTGCGTTCTAAATCTTTGTACATTTCTTTTCCATCCTCTGCAAACAACAACGTGAAATGACCAATTTCTGCGCCGTTTACGGAACTTGGACGACGACGGCTAATTTTTCGTATTTCCATTTGGAATTGAACGCATCGTCCTCGGCGTCGTCGTCGTCGTTGTTTAACAGTCCTTTTTAACTCAAGATGACGGATCCAAGATAGCGGTAGTCAAGTTATACCATACGTGTATGTGGATTTCTTCTGATATGAAGGGCATTCTGAGCATGCTTCTGCAAGATACCTTGGGATCTCTTCTTCCGCCCGGGTTCAGTCCCTATATAGAGCGGGAAGGAAAGAGTTCAGGGACTGGATTAAGATGAAAGAAGTTATCACAATGTTGCTTAATATATGTCAGTCGACAGAAGTTTGTAGACATCGGTATTTTGTCAAACAGCCAGTAGTTCTATATTTAAATGTAGTCGGTATATAAAAGACAGTTTTTGCAAATAAATTCAATCCAATAACGTATAATAAAGTCACAAAAGGTCACAATAATCCAAAGTATTCGTAAGTAGTAGAAGTCATGTCTCTATCATCCAGTATTAATTTCGTGGCCATAGCTTTAGTGGTTTCAGAAGTTAAAAAAAAAAGCAAAGCCCTTTCACAGCAAGTCCAAAAGCCCTGTAGCGTGTTCACTGCTCCCCTGATTAGGGTTTTCAAACGACAGAGAATTTTACACTATAAAACAACCCGTTGCAAAAGGAGACGGCAATGAGATTGCGGTTTTAAAACGTCAATAGCCGCCTTTTCATCAAGTGAACACTCTCAATTGCGTTTAACTGTCACTTCCGACCCTCAGAAGGGCCAGACGACTAGAACTGTTTGACCTGAAAAAATGTGCAGATTTCAATGGTTTTTGGACACTTGCGGGGTTTTGCTCATTGAAACTATGTTTATCTATCCAGTTAGAGTTGAATGAATGTGGGTTTATCCGACTTACCGGATGAATGTGATTTTCGGATAAGACCAATCATTGTAATTATTTAATCGTGAAATAATAGCCGGATCAGCTGGTCATAATATCTTTACTTTGGTTCGACTCTTTTCTATGTGAATAACAACCTGAAGAAAACTACCCCATTAATGGAAAGTCAAGTCACTTGGTCCTGTTGAATGGGCTAATTTATATAGATTTACACACAAGACTCTCTCCGACAATTAATGTCAATAAAACTGAGATTTACAAGCTGATTCTGTGAAGGTATGTCAACTAAAGGAAAGGAAATCCAGTGAAAACAATTTCTTGAATACATGACCTTTTATTTACAAATACCCGCAAATACATTTGCAATGCGTAAAATATGTCCTCAAGATGAGGCTGGTTCGAAAATACGAAGGTCTGATATGTTCATCGCGTTGGAATACAAACAGTACCTAGCACTCCTGTCTTCTATCTCTAATGTCTTAACATCTTTCAAGATATCAGGCATGCGCAAATTAAATGAGGTCAAATCGACTGTCCTGTGTTAGTCTTTATAAGCAAACGAACTTCACAAGACATCAACCTTTATGCCTATACGAAACGAATTTGTCTCGCATTAGGAATCGTTGGGAAGACCATGCAACTCAAAGCTCAGTTGAACACAGTGTCGTAGTAAGGTAACCATCTTGGACACTTGTTTCATTGAAGATACTTCTACTTTCCAAAGAACTCCAAGCCTTTCTTATGTCTTCGTTGTCAAAGTCCTCCATTATAACCGACTTGTCGAGGTTCACATTAACAACCATTCTTCTTTCAAACGCTGCCGAAGGATTGGTTAAGACAGGGCTACGTTTGCGGCGAGAAAGTGCTTTCGATGTGGACATCTTTCTGTCTATTACCACAGGCTGTGACTGTCTTCTAGACTTTCTTGGGAGGATACTGTTAAGAAAGTGAACTTGTTTGTCAAGGGTACCATCCCCGTTATGTAACGGCAAATTATTTACTTGGCGAACAGCATCTCGTGCACAGGCAATTGAAGCTGAGCGAGGCCTCCTGTGGTTGTCTGTAGCCTTGGAAGAAGATAAAAATGCAAACAGTTTGTGAAGATCCCCTCTCATAATGTACCTCTCAGTGCACAATTCGGCTCCGACAGAAGATACTGATTAACGCAAAGAAGAAGATCGTGTTTTTAGCTGCACTTTTTAGCACGTGACTTAACAGCTACATGACCCTACGCCTACTTGTCATCGCGTCTGACAGAACTTCCTATCGCGTGCAACTTTCGATAGGAAGGCCTGGGGGCTCTCAACACTTGAGCGTTTTAAAAAGGTAAGTGTGCAAATATAAGGCTAAACTGGGATATCTTGAGGGTAAGGAGGGAAGAAACAGCAAAAAATTCTCCATGTGAGTGGAGTTTAGTTATTTGAAAGATACAAGGTATTCATAAACATTGCTGGCCGACGATAATTGCATTCTTGACCTTCAGTTTTTTTTTCTCCGTGACATTGAACTACATAAATGATATTTGAAACGCCCTTTAGAAATTCTGTTTGTTCTCAGTTTGTTCTCAGTTTGTTTTCTTTCGTCCGACATCCTTCCTTTGCATTCTGTACAGCATAGGTGACAGTTAATTTGCATGTGGTTTCAAGCTGGTGCTCCTTTGTAGGTCAACATTTTGTAATCTATTCTTAGAGGCGTTGATAATCCCTTTCAGCTATCTAGTGGGATTTTCTCCTCTTTGTTTTAATTAGCTCATATTTTCCTTTTATCTTTGGGCTTTTGTGTTGAAAAATCGTGGCAATCATCTAGATGATTCTTCAAGAAGCACACAACACATGGAGAATGATTTTGCTCGATTGTCTCCCAGTGCAATCGTTTACTGTGGACACTGTGGAGTCTGTCAAGTGGTCATGAAACGAATGAGGCCTCGTTATATTAACACAAATATTACATAATCCATCAAGGCTGCGCACAGCAGTTAAGTGGCTCATCCTGTTTACTTTTTCCAAGTAGTTTAAATCAAAACATTGCATTAAATCACAAGAAAATCTAGAATCTTACACTCCAGCGGTGCTTTTATCATTTCATCACATTTACGACCGCTAAATACTCCCAACTTCGTTTAAAGATCGATTACTGTTAAAAAAAAAACTCACACCCTTGACTTTTGTGTTCGAAACGTTGTGTAATAAGTTACGTAACGAATCAAGTGCACACGCTGTTGCCAAAACACGTGACTAAGCTGCGGATTGCCGTTAGAATAATGAAAGTTAATATCTCCTCCAACAGATTTATAATGCACGGACAGAGTTGCAGTGCGAATTCTCTTACAAAAAACGTTTCTTTTATAGAAAAAAAAAATTGAATCAAATTCTACAAACTAGAATGCCGGTCTAATTAGACGATTAGTCAGGTATTCAGTAGATCAGAAGATTATTTGCTCTCGATTTGTGCAGTGATAGCAGTGGCGTAGCGTGAGATTTTGAAGGTGTACGCACAGCGCGGGACATTGGGAGCGCCGAAGGCGCCCCAAACTAGGGGGGTCTGGGGGCCTGCTCCCCCAGAAAATTTTGAAATTTAGGGTTTCAGAAATGCCACTTCAAACTATTTTCGCGGAACTTTTTTCATAAATAAATGCGACGGAAAATGCCGTAGTTAGTTGTAGTTATTTTACCCATCTGAAGAGTTTTCGATAACCTACAACAAAGAATGGGGTAAGACAATGGTAAAAACAGGGGGTTTACAAGCAAAGGGCAAGACGTCTACCCTATAGACGGGCGAACTCTGTTATAACATCATCAATGTCAACGTCCTTGTACTTGCGAATGTGCAAACTTGTTAAAGAGCTCAATCTCCCGTCTGCCATGGTACTTTGCGAGGGCGTTTTCAATCTCTTCATATTGCTGAAACTACGCTCAGCAGTGCAAGCAATCTCGTTCCAAGAGTCTCCGTTCCCCTTGACCAGCGGTCGGAAAACGAGAGCTCTGGGAGCAACCATTTTGAAACAACCGAATTCTGCCCATCCAGGTTCGCTGCACAGTCTGCATCTATGGCGCACGCCTGAAATGGTTGCTTCCAGAGCTCTCGTTTTCCGACCGCTGGTCAAGGAGAACGGAGACTCTGGGAACGAGATTGCAGTGCAATTTGACACAGGATACGTCAACAATGTTATCACAGCAACATAAACTCCGGGATAGAATTTAGGGTTACCATGATCAAGAGTCTCAACCAAAGTCTTTGGCTTCACATTACCATCTACTCCACTCCACTTTTGCCTCCATCTTTTGACCTCGGATTTGAATTCGCCCTCAGAGATGTCCATGTCACTCCCGAAGTAGCTGTAGATATCATTAACGGCTCTTTCTGTTAGCTCAGTGAGCTTCGCTGGAATATAGAATTAAAGCTAAAAGGGTGTTGGCTTCCTAAAACAACTAGAGAGTTAACAAGTCCAGGGAGCCAAATAACGTTTTTTGTCGTTTATGGATTAATTAAGAGGTACTGGAAAAACAAACACACAGGCCAGTATAATTCGAAATTGAAAAATCGGTCCTATTTTATGATAACTTTGACAAATGCTACAAGGGAATAATTTTTTTTCCAGATTTCAGCTGTACGCACGGGCATACGTGCGTATATGGACGCTACGCCCCTGGATAGTTGATGAGGTCGGGTTGATGAGGCTCTACGTATCAGTTCACTGCCGACACATTTTGAGATTTTCAAGTCGCAAGACGGTCAATTTTCTCTCTTGATTGTTCTTGCGTATTGAATTATCGAGTCATCGGAGAAACATCGAGAGACCAATCTCCAGCCACTGTAACCTATGACTGATAGTGTCCGGGGGGGTTCTCCGTGAAAAATTGGGTAGGGGCGTGCGGCCCGCTTCCTAAAACCCTTACCCTACTTATGACCAAAATCTGCGATTTTCGCTACCCTATTTTGTGGCCTTACCAAAAATTCGATACCATGTGGATGACTTGATCCATAATCAATACCCTGTTTCAGACCTGCCTTATACTTAGCTCCCTAGTTCAGACCGATGTTAAAGGCATCGTGAAGGGCTTTTGTTGATCGCAGTTATTAGTACTGATGAAAAAGTAGCTTAGTATAAGTGGTGCATACCCAGTTCAAGACTAGAGTTCAAAAATCATACCCTATTTATGACCAAAATGGCTAAAATTGACACCCTATCGTTATGCCAAAACGGCTGAAAAACCATAACCTTTGAGGCCGCACATACTTATATAGCCCCTATAAGGGAGTACCCCCTGGGGGGGGGGGGGATAGTGTACGAGTAGCTCAATCAGATTGCAGCATTTGCATTAGTCATTGCATTGCATTAGTCCGATTAGTGAGAATTCTACTAATGAGACATAGTATATTTACGTTGAGCAATCCTTGAACTTATCAAATGGAATAACCGCAAAAACACACAAAACAGCAGCTTAACACGAACAATCTACGGTTATGGAGAGTCACACTTGCTGCCCGAGAACGGTGCCCGAGTACGATTCTCGCTGCATGGTCACCAATGTGAACACATCTTTTTTCCAAGTACTTACATCAGAATTCAGGCACAGTGCCTGTGCTACGATGCAAGGCCTCGATCCTGTACTCGGGCGCGCAATAGTACCTGAGTATCTGGCGAGTACCCAGTGTCTGAACGCAATTCTATTTGTGGCGGTGCCCAGGCACCAGTGCTTGGGCACCATGTGTAAACACAGTCTATCACTAAATTTGAGGTTGCCAGTTAGTAACATCGAACCTGAAAAAAAAAAAAAAAATTAAATAAAGATAACATTATCTTTTCAATACTGACAACTTTTCAATGACAAGTGCCCCCCGCTCCCCACCCATTTATTTGCAATTTACATTCCTAAGAAAATACGCGCGCTGATTGGTTAAAAATCCTGTTTCTATTAAACAATTAGATTATGAGCTCGAGATTTCTATCGCGTGATAGTTGACGAGGCGCAGCCATAGAAATTGAGACTAAATTGTTTTAGTATAAATCCACTAGTCGTTCAAAAATTTCATCTAAATCCTCTTTGCAGACACTTCGAAAACACAAAGAAGCGGCCTCCAGCGCACGCTGCTACGCTGCTTACTATCTATCGCAGAATAGAACGTAAGTAGCGTAGCCAATCAGAGGACGGCATTCGTGATAGAACGCTGGTAGATTTATATAGAAACACAGAACTAGCACGAGCTGTTGACGTAATGCATGATGGTACGAGCAAAGAGAATTTTCATTTTGATAATCAAAGTTAACAAGTCATTCTCCTTGTTTTCGTCGCGGTGTTTTCTAAAAGAAATAGAAAACATGTTCTCCGTGTTTCTATTGAGTTACAGAAACACTCGTGAAAGTTTGGGAGAACTCGAAAAAGCTGTGAAAACACTCGCCTGCTGCTTGTGTTTCCACAGCATTTCTCCTTCTCACAAGCTTCCACCCGTGTTTCTATAAGTCGATAGCCGAACACGGTACATGTTTTTATTTCTTAAATTTAAAAAAGAGATAAGTAGTTTGTTGTGCTACGATCGAGGAAATTCAGGCTGGATGCATTTTAAAACTAAAATAAGTAATTAAAGCTTATATCAACCTGACTGAGAAACCTTTTGTGAAACACATCATTTTTATTCCAAGTTATGCGTACCTAAAAATTTGCAGATTCATATGCTTTGTATACCATCACAAGTACTACTGGTAAGACTACCAAGTTTACTGAAAAGAGAAAAAGCTCAATATAAATGTGTAAATCAAACATTATTGATAAGTCAAATTATTCACGCGTTTTGATTGATTCTTAACTTTCTTGTGATCTATTGGAGGACAGACTTACAGAAGACGTCATGAACATTTTTTAGTTCTTTGTTACGAAAAATAAAACAGATAGATTCGAAGTTGCCTTGTGTCTGTTTCGTAACAGACGTTAAAATGTGGTAAGAACATCAGTGACACACTCGCCCATCGTGTGTCACTTTTATCTTACCAGATCTTCACCGCAATCTGTGATCTATTACTGAACAGACGCACGGCAACATGGTATCTATTTATTGAGTAGATCTTTTGAAAGAACAATTCTTCCAAATAATGGAGCATACTTGAACAACTATTGTTATAATAAACAGAGCCAAAAGAATTAAAGGGTTAAAAAAAATATTTTAGAACACTGCCAGCTCCTGGTGTTGCTACTAAGGTAACCTATCTGGCAAAATGTCTTTATTTCTGTTAAAAAAAAATATTTCATTTCATAGGCACTTCAAGGCCATTTGAAATACTAATGGAAACTCTTTTATTGATGAGTGACACGAGACACCAGTCAACTAAACCCCGTTCCCTGGACCAAAAAAAAAACGTATCATGACATTTTATTTATGTTTATTTGTGACTTGCTCTGAAACTTTCCCTAAGGACGCCATACTATGAGGAAACTGTGCATTTGTAAGATGGGGAATACTTAACGAATTCAGTCCTTGAAGGGGAAGACAAGATTCTCCGCCATTGGCTAACTGATGGAGCGCCAAGGGCGATAACGTCCCAGGTCTCTTGGACTGAAATACACGCAGTCGATCAGACTTTCGAGGGGATTCTTTCTGCTATCAGTTCCTTCAAACAGCACCTGTAAAAATCCAGTGTGTCGGCCATACATGCAAAAGAAAGGGTAATTTGGTTTCAAGCAATGGATAGTTCGTAAAAGATCTTGAATGTCGAGTTCTTAAGATTCCAAAAGCGCTGATATTTTATTTTCCAGCTACCCAGTTCAACGTAAAATGCTGAATCATGCAGACTTGGGTAAGCTCAGCACTAAGGAAGGCAGACCAGTAACTCATTTGTAATACTGTTCATATTTCACTCCCATAAGGAAGTTCTATCAGCTGTACCTTAATTTACCCACGCGTATTCTATGAAAAACGTCGAAAACTGATCACAGGAAGATTTTATTACTAATTTCTAAAAAATTAGCACCCACGCTTTAATGACCCCTCGATCCCCTCTCAAATCAATCCCCACCGTATTTGGGAAAAGAGAAAATGCGTGCTCTTCTTAAAATACGGTTTATATGGATGAGGGGATTAGAACGGTTTTGGTCCAAATTGCACTAATCTTGCTATTATAACGAGACAAGACACAGCCAATGCAATCAATATAATAATAGTACTAAGAACTTAATTTTGCGTTCGAAAAATATCCAATATTACAGAAAATGCTAAGAAAGTTTGTCTTAAAAAACTTATACTAATCTTACTACCGACAGCCTGGGAGACAAAATAATTATAATTTATCAGAGGAATACACTAGTTTTTAGAACAATAAAAGCTGGTGGAATCTTGGGTGGCGATCATGGACAAATTCCCGTCTACCACATCCGCAGTGCACGGACATTAAAGCATCGACAATCCATTATTTTTACTTAAGTATTCAGTCAGAGGGATACAAAATACAAAAGACCGTTTTATAAACTCAGAAACAGGGAAACAGAACCGGAAGCATATCGGTAGAAATGTTTAAAAACAGTCTCGTCGCCTCTCCATAACGGTAAACTGTTCAGTGACGTGTTTCCTCTTCTAGTTTGGTTTATCTGATAACCTCTACTTGACGTCACAATGTCGTAAACACAAACAATAAAACACGTGCAAAGTTTCTTTGGCCTGTAGTTTTGTTTAAATTGTCAGTGTTTATTCAACGGGTGGTTTACCTAAATCCATCCTGTAACATTTTTCTTGAGTGTTTATGTAGAATATGGCTAAGTACGTGTTGTAAGTGTCGATGAGAAAATGTTGTAAACAGCAATGATGATAAAAATCTTGTTAGAATTCGGTCGTGTTTAAAAAGTATTATAATAACTGTGCAAGTGTGGAAGTGGACTACATTCTAAAAACATGAAAACGTGATGTAGTTATTGATAAGGAGAAGTGATTTTTCCAAATTAGGACTAAATGCTATAAAAAAAAAATTGCAAGAATTCACTAATCAACAAGACTATGAAGCACGTTCTGTCTTAAGGCGGTTCATGAACATTTTTTCACGTCATCCCTTCGTTTTATCACTTACTAAAGGAAAACGGAAAATGACACACTTAAAGTTACCCTAGACGACGCCGATCGCGGTCACCAAACAACAATTGGCAAGTGGGAACCAAAGTCTAGGAAAAGTAGAAAAATAACAGGAAACTTGAATCTAACCTCCGAAAGCTGACGGTGACCTCACGTTAATCGAGAGAGTGGGAGGTCTTTATTCGAAACAGCTAGAAAAAGACAAACCGTAAACAACGTCTAATCAGTCTGAGGTCATTTTTAAGGCTATTGTAGTGAAAATTCCTAGTGGAATAAAGCATTTTTTTCGCTTAACTTTTTTTTATTTTTTGAAATCATATGAACTCTTTGTAAACCAAATTCAGCCGTTCAGTACCGTGCCCGTGATAGGAGGACGGGGTTGGGGTGGGGAGTGTTAGGAAGAGAACAGTCTTTAGGAAGCGAGTCCTGTACATTCGTAGTCCTCGTTCTCTTTCGTTTTCTTCATCGAACCGATTTAAATACCCATTGTTTTTTGGTTTATTGCTAACAGTCCCTGCCCTAGTTCTGAATAATTTAACATGGAATTCCTACTTCGTTCACTCTACCATTGTGGCAATGTTAAAATGGACTTAATACTCAGTCCAACTTAATTAATTACTCGGGCTTTCCGAAGGAAACGCCCGATGTATAAATTCGGCTCCATTTTTATTTTTATTTTTATTTTTTCTTTGCGTTCAGTCACAAAACGCAGTTCAACTACAGCGCATGCGTAAAGTGTACACGCATGCGTTGAATGAACCCAGAGAGCATGGTTTAAAGCAACGGCCGCCTTCGTGGAAAATTCCTCGCTTGATGAAAGCGAAAGAAACTCGATGGCTATTACGCTCAATCTATATACAGAGTCATACACCGTTCGCGATAGACCCACACTAAAACTTGTGGAGCGTTTTGGGAACGGGTCGGTCCGCGAACTTTACGAGAGATCAATTTACGAGTGAACCTTCTATCGAGAAATATCAAGCGAAACCAGCTATATCAAACGAGCTATCTCATATTATGTTTACATATGAACACAACCGTGTATTCAGACGTGATCGAGAACCCAGTAGAATACCAGAAGCTACTCCGAAACGTCTCAGAAGAAAGGGCAAAAGGAATTTGTTGGCTACGTCGTTATGTGAAGGTTAGAAGAGTTACAAAGAATGTTTGTAAGCTTCATACGAAGAGGGTAAGATTAAATAAAGTTGCACAGCATGAGAAGAAGTATTTGTTGAATTGTTCTGTGAGGGTATATCAAAGGATAATTAAATTGAAGTATAGAGCAAGTCGGTATTTATCAATGTTTTCTTGTAATAGACCCATGTGTCTTTATAAGAGTCAGACACACGTATCAAACTATTGTAAATTTCAACTGAGTTCAGATGTAGAGAAAAACCCTGGTCCTACTCCAATGTACATTGACCCTAGCAGAATAATAACGGCACCATATAGCCAAGCTAATGAGTTGGTATTTGGACAAAGTTCAGGACAACAATGTGTTGCAATGAGTTTATGCTCTTTGATTTACAATAACAAACAAGGAATCAATTCTGCTAATGATCTGGTGTCAACAATGAATATTGGAAATCATTTGTATTCAAGTTTGTCTCAGTTAACCAGACAATCATTTTTAATGCAGACCGAATTACCCACACTTTTAAATGTGTTCGAGACTGACTATGAACTTCAATACAGTGAAACCTACACTGGTACTATTCATCAAGAAGCTACAATAGAAGGATATCAGTACTGTACCTCCTTAGATAGAGCCGTTCAATCACTTATATCCGAAAATTTCAACAATTTTGTCTTGACAATAGGCTGTACTGCAGTGGCTATCTATTGTAATGGCAATACGGGCCTGAAAATATTTGTTTCTCATGCAAGGGATATTTATGGCAGAAGCCATGCTCAAGGTACATGTGTGCTGCTTGAAGTATCATTACTGAATAGCTCAGTACATTATTTTCAGAGAATACATAACAATGATATATTTGAGTTGAAAGGGGTTAAAATTGATAAAGTTCAAAATAATACCCTTTTTAAGAGTCATGCCTGTGAAACCAGAAAGTTCAATGTGCCGGTTGTGCTTGGTCTATCGGCTACCATTGAAGTTTTAAAGTGCACCTAACCCCAAAACTTTTTTTTTCGCTAGAACGAATCTACTTATTATTTGAAATAGTTCTGCGAAAAAATTTTTGGATTCCGTTAAATCCTCGATTTTCTGTGCCACGACGAAATCTCGAAAATAGCTCCAAAACACCGCCATTTTGTTTCACGACCGAGTTTGAGGAGAATGGGTCCAGCGGCTCTTGTGACGTCTACCCAGGAAGGTTGGATATCTCATTTCCTCTCATTTCCTTCAGGAGGGTGCAATACACATTCGAAAAGTGCGCAGAAACGCCTTCCACTGGAAACGCCTTCCACTCTCACTGGAATTCGTTCCGCAGACTTTCGAACGCTATTTTCATAAATTTTCTGCTTAAAGCTAACCAGCAATTTGTAGAAATACCACCGACAACCTATATCTTCCAATCCCGCAGTATTTATAACATAACCGGCAAAGTTGTGTGATCCGGTCATGATCAAGAAGCGTTATACTGATATGTAAATAGATCGCAACTGTACGCCGCTAACCAACACTTATTTCTCTTTCGATTTAGATGAGAGTCGAAGATTAATCCTCTAGAATTACATGATAACAAAATTGTTAGACTCACAGAGTTTTTCGAAGGTTTGGAAATCAGCAGTGTGACAAAGGTTCTGTGCAATAGCGTCGAAAATATGACCGCGTAACATTATCTGCGGACCGCTTAGGGAACACATCCTTTTCGCTTATCCGACGAATTTCACTACAAACTTTGAGAACAATTTACATTGGTTATTTGGAGTTACGACTTAAAACGTGTGACAATGTGAAATCGGTAATTGTATGAAATGTTTCCTTCCGCCTTGCTTCCCGCAGCTTCAAAAATACAGGTCCAAACAATACGATTTTCAATCGATCGAAGCCAATGTTTTGGAGGTCATCAAGTCTCGAAAACTGCAACACGTACGTCGCTCTTATAAACATGAAGCATTCAACTGAAAGTAAAACACAAACTGGATTTAACAGAACCTTGACAAAATACATTCTCGGTAAGGACAAATGTAAACGGGCTATAAACACGCGTGGGAATCTTATGTTTAGTTGACGAAATTACCATCCAAAGCAGTCCTTGAGTTTTCTTTCCTGCTGTTCGTTTGCCTGCTCCTCCACTTCGTATCTAGCTTTCCATTCCTAATATACAAGCAGCTCGTCCGCAAAGACGTCTTCCCCTCCGTCGCTTGAAATATTGTAAATTGCTCTCAAAGCTCTAAGCAGTGAGTTCAGAGTTGTCGAACGTGCTCGATCGAAGTTTATTTCGGAGCCTTCCGAATCGAAACTTAACTCTGACTGCAGTGACGAAAAAGAAATGATTCTGAGACAAAACTTGGACGTTTTAGTCCCAAAATACATCGGAACGATTAGTTTTGCATTCTATTTTCTCGAGCAAATACAGTGAGTTGACTGAGGCGCTATTGTGTTTGGTTCCTGGGTAGACGTCATCAGGTACCGCCGCCCCAGACTCCCTAAAACGCGGTCGTGAAACACTTAATCGCGACTTTGAAAGGGCATAGAAAATCGAGGATTCAACCAAATTCAAAAATTTCTTCGCCCAAATGCTTCAAATAAAGTCTAGATTTGTTTTAGCGAAAAAAAAAAATTGGGGGTTAGGTGCACTTTAAATGACAAGCAAGATTCACTGACATTAAAAATGAACGATGAACTTCTTAAAGAACTGATAAACGAAGGTTTTCTTCATTTTGACGAGAATGCTCTTGCCGAGAAATTACTCTTCATTGACAACTTTGCGGTCGAATATGACGACAATTTCACAGTACTATCCGTCATCCTACAAAAGAACAAGATCGCATGAAGAGACAAATCACCGCCAACATGAACATTTCCCTTGGCGACAATGATAATATATACCATTATAGGTGTACTTTTGTTTTACGTGGGTTACATTCTGTAACTGCAAAAATGTTAATCAAAATATAAACAAGAACAGATCATCCAAGAAACTGAACAAAGAACACTGAACCTCATGTTATAACTTGTGAACTGTTCCTCTGTTAGACTTACTTGTCGTTGTTTCCGGTCAATACACAGGAAAACAACACAGCATTGATACCAAATATTGAGACATTTCCATCGTTTTGTTACAGTTTTGTTATACATAATTCCCAAAATTTATGTTCTGCCAAGAGCACTCACTCTAGCTATATAATGCTCCAGTGGTTTCAGGGATTTTTCTATTAAAAACAATAATTATGAACTATTGAACAGTACTATTGCTTTAATCTACTGATTTCTGACAACTCCCCTTGGATCAACATTTAGCAACAAACTATGACTCAACACCATTAATAGATAAAAAATTGCCTTCTCCTTGCAATTTAAGGTAAATCCATTACCTACTCAGGGTTTGTAAAGGCCTTGAAAGTCCTTGAAGATGCTTGAATTTAAAATAAAAAAATTCAAGGCCTTGAAAGTACTTCAATTTGAGGACTAGGGCTTGATTTTAGCAATGCTTTCCCTTAAGCAATATTCAAGTTGAAAATTACAGTACTTTCATGGAAAAGCTGAGAAATAATATTAAATAATTATAAAATTGCTTATGCAAACCATTCCAAAAGCGGTCCTTCAATTACCTAAAACTTGGCCATCAAAGTAATTGAAAAGTCCTTGAATTTCAACCTTTGGCATTTGTAGGAACCTACTCCTATATGGTAATATATTATTTTGATTGTTTTCTAGTACCATAACAGCATTCATTACACTCAGCAGACAAAAATAAACACAAGTAGAATCATTCATAACTAGCAATAACGAAATTGCGTGACAACAGTGACAATGCCAATATGGCAGTCCCCTAAAGATAACTCCAGATGTGCGGTATTGAAAGCCCGAGTTCACGCAGCCATGCGTCTTGTTCATAAATTAATATTGCATTATGTTTTGGGAAACTTCTCTCCCCTTGCCTAGTGAGGGTTTCAGAAAAAACTTTTCCTCACATCATCTTCAAAAACTCATGAAGCCCAGGAGAAGTTGGTTAGGGTACAGTGGTGTGAAGTAAGCGACTGGGAAAACTGTGAAAACCTATTTCGTTGCGTCGATTTAACATCGAAATCATGGTTTTGTAGCATTATTAGGATCAACCCAATGCTCCCCCTAAGTTCCAATTCCTACACAAAGGGTGTTAAATCTTTTCCTTCCAGATTCACGCTTGGGGTCAATTAACTTGTTCAATCTTTCTTATTATTTACGTGGCAGTACATGTGGTACAGCTTCTTATGTTGTACTGAAGATGCATGTTGTCAGTTTATGCAGTTATGTTTCAAACCGGTATGACTGTTAAATAAAACGCATAGGGCAGTATTTGTGATATTGTCTTTTACGCTGTATAAAGGGTGATTGTAACTTTCAATCTGGTTGACACCCTAGAATGCGACCATTCAAATGAAATCTATTGAGAAGTACTTTCGGGTTCAGATTATGCTGCACAACGATTTGGTTCTGACTTTTAAGTCTGAGAATCAAGTTCTTGTATAAAACCACTGAAATAAAAGTTACCCTTGCACTTTCAAGTAATGTTATTTGTTTTTTGATATGCCAAGTAAATGAAACTTGAGTATTTTTTCCAATTTCGAACTTGAACCGTGAGTGAAATTAAAACAAAATCAGTTTGGGAATATTATAATCCAATTCTCTTTTTAATTATATAGCTGCATCAAAATCCAATATCGCCAACAGATCCACTTTTATTAATTTTTGCCAACTGTCCGAATTTGAAATAAATTGGATAGTTTTTGTTCGAACGTTTAGTTTAGCTTTGAACAAACTGTCCAATTTGAGAAAAATCTGGATACTTTCCATCAACCAATCAAATGCCAAGATAAATAAAAGAACCGAGTATTGGCCAATCAGGTTGCAACCATTATCACTGCCATCAAACGTCAGCGAGTGAGTTTTATTATGTTTTGATAATGGCAGAATTTCCCTACTTTTCTCTTCACCTTTTTGACGTCTCAAACTAGCAAAGGAGTCTTCAGCTAGGTTTCCAGAGATAGAAGCTACTGATTTACTTGAGATGAGGGAGAATAATCAGAAAAAGAACACTCAAAGAAGCACGAACACCTAGGTTAAAGTGTTTGACCTGTGGCGTGTTGAGCGAAGCGAAGTGAGAAAGCTTGAGGAGATTCCCGAAGACGAGCTTGACATTCTTTGCCGATTTTATGCAGAGATCGATAAGAAAGCAAAACGGAGATGAATACGAGCCAGATAGCCTTGCTGTTATGCAAGGCTCCCTAGACCGCCATCTAAAGAACCACGGCAAGAGTTACAGCATACTACGAGACCGCAAGTTTGCCAAGTAAAGACAGCAACTAAATGCTAAAGCCAAGCAGCTTCGAGAGAAGGGCTACGGAAAAAAGAAAAATGCTGCTGATGCTCTGAATAAGGATGATGAAGAGTTTCTGTGGCAGTCTGGCGAAATTGGAAAGCACTCTGCGCAATCGTTAATCAACGTGAATTTCAAGAATTTAACAGAGCAGTTCGGGCTGCATGGACGACAGGAACATTACTCAATGCAAATCGAGGATTTCCAAATAATTACCAGCCCAGACAACTCAGTCAACTACGTAAAATTCAAAGAGGGTCCTACCAAGACAAGACAAGGTGGCTTGAAGGTGAAGCACAAGGCTGTGAAAACGGGAGGGCGACGGGCGACGAAAGATGTCCAGTCATGTTGTTTAAGGAGTTGATTCAAAGGTATTGAAGTCGATGACCAAGAAGTCTGGTTTGTCAGCTTCTACTGGAAAAACGTTCACCAACCACTCAAGCCGGAAGACTTGTGTGCAGAGGCTCAAAAGTACGGAAGTCACACGACACCAGATTATCGATGTAACAGGCCACCGCAGTGGTATGAGCCTCAGCTCGTATGAGGGGGACGACGAGAACCAATGCAGACAGCTCTCGTTCATTATAAGCGGGAACAATCCTAAAAATGATGAGTTCAAAAGCAACCCCTCCCCCCTTCAGCCTCATAATAATAGTGTGGTGAATAACACATTCACTGGGACAGTGAATTTCTCTGGTGGATTTGGGCTCCCAGGTATGCCTGGACCCTCTACCCTGTCCCCCCGGATGTCACCAAATTCCAGGAAGCCCTGGAAAAGGCTGAAAGTATTGTCAGATTCTGATGAAGATTAATCTTGATATGAATTTCAGTGAAAGCACTTACTTCATTACGTAGATTAATTTAAGTACTTGTGTAAATTTTATTTGAGGCACCTATTTTATATTCAGGTTCTTACAATCGCCTTGTATCAAACTTTTCCATTGTGATCGTATTTAATCTTGTCGGTTGTTATTTATAGTGAAATTGCTGCAGTCAATACCCACATATAAGAATCTTGTGGATTAAGCACAGCCTGAAATTTGCTGCTATATGTCACAAAATCTATTCAAAATAACAACAGATAACAAATGCTAGATATTTCTGTTAAGGGGATTAAATACACCTAATATATGTGGGTTCTTGTACTTTTTCAAACTTATGCAATATGAGTCTTATCAGTAGATTTTGTACCCAAAGGTACATTTTGAAAACTTTTATATCTGACATTCTTGATTCCAATGGATCATTTTCTTTATCACAAATTTAGATTTATTAATTAAATAAGCGTGATATGTGGCAAAAAAACATTTTTGCATTTTCCTGTTTTCTCCAATTTGAAGGTTCACACAGGATGCTGCATGCATATGATTGATTTGAGTGTGATTTGCAATAAACACATCAGATATTCAAAGAAATGTGTATTTTCAAATTTTACTGTATTTTAGAGGGTCAAATATTTGCCATGTTAATCTGTTTTTGGATGCCATATAATTGATAGGTAATAGGACTGCATGCTTGTCCAATTTGGTAATAATTGGATTGAAAAAATTCCTCGCACTGCCACTGCCAGTCCTCGGAATTTTTCTCATCCAATTATTTCCAAATTGGACGGTATGTAGTCCTATTACATATACTAACTTTGACCCTGTCTAACCTTCCAATATTTCTTTCATTTTGTTTCCAAAACTTACCAGAAGAAATAACCAAAAACTAGACAAGACGCTGTCTGATCACGGTAGCTTCTGGACTTACCATGCTTCCCTTGTTTTTTTTGTTTCAACGGCACACGTTATTGTTGTCTTTCACTTTATTTTGAGATTGTCTCGGTATTTCAGTCATTTCACCGCCACAACGGCAACCTTCTGATTAACGAGACTGATCCCAAAATATTTCAACAGAGATGCATTAAAGCTTCATTTGTCCAACATGAGCGAGCAACTCTCGAGTTCGGGATCATTTCAATGGAGAGGAAAGTCGACAAAATCGACAAAATTAGCTGTTCTGTCAAATTCTCACAGCTAACACCGAAAGATATATAAAGTAATCGTTAAGGAAAACTAACATTTTAACCGCGATGACAAAGACTGCCGTGTCAGCATATAAGCCAATTATTCGCTCGTGGAAAATATTATTTACCTTTCACAAAACCAGACAGGCACGCTTAAAAACAGGTGACTAGCTAATACTCCTTGTAAACATTCTTCTTGCTTTTAGCCCACATATGCGCGACAATGCGCTCCTGTTTGTCTTAATTATAAAACTCTCTTCTTTCAACGGAAAAAATACGAATTAAAAGCAGTTAAGATTTGACTGGCAATCTAGTAACTTAACAGTCAAGGCACCAGACAACATAAATGAAAACAATAAGAATCCCTTACAAGTTTCAGAAAGTTCGGTTACCTACAAGGTGAAACATAGGGACAATGGTAAAAGAATTAGTGTTTCATAAAAATGTCCTTTATTTCAGTCCTTCAAGCTATTTTGTCTTTTCCTTCCAGCTACATACTTATAGCACGTAGTTTTTGCTTTAATTTGAATTGGAACAGGACTCTGAGAGATACGCAAATTATCCATATGTAAGTAGTCACGACGTGTTTTTTATAGGGTGGGGTTTTACTAAGAGCTGAGAGTGAAGAACTGGTGAAAAGTGTGACTAACAAATAGGTTAAAATGTAATCTCAAAACGCGGTAAGAGCAAGAAAGTAGCACACGAGTCGTTAGGTTGCTGATCTTACCACATTTTGACGCACGTCTTCTCTGATGAAAACAGACGCACGGCGACAAAACAACAATGCTGAAGACGTCATCTGTATGTCTGTCTTCCAATAGATAAAAGCTAAGAACCAATCAAAATGTGAGAATAATTCGACTTATTATATATTTAGAAAAGTCAGATCTGCGAAGTTAACTGGTAACAAAGAAATTGGCTGACATTTTGTTCGATAGCTGAGAAATTGCCTAAAATTCAACTGATAGCTGAAATTATAGAACCCACGTCCACATCCGAGTTACAAGGGATCGAGCTTGCTTGGACAATGATTTGAACGATTCCACATAGGCCATAGTTCGCTCGTATAGTTCTAAACTCTTATGGTCATCTCAACGCTTTTGAACCACGCACATCGAAGCCTTGCCAGAACCAGAAATTTATTTAAACCAAAACGAAGCCAGCAAAGCGAGGCGGTAAAAGACGAATGTGATGACACGATCGACGAAAAGGAACCAAAATCTAACCGCTAACCTTAACAGGCAAGCCGCCAGCAACTCGGTCACCAGAACATTGCTGAACTAACATAAATTGACATGGAAAGTATGTTTATCTTTAGAAAACAGCCCAAACAAAATACGAAGCCAATGAGAGAACGGCATTCGTAATAGAACGTTAGTAGATTTATACTTAACTCGATGGAAACACGGTACATGTTTTCTACCAATATACGTACAAGAGAAAAATATATCCCAAACATACATTGATTACAATGCTGGAAAAATGTCAATTATGATGTGAAAGGAGCAAATCTCAAAAATCACACGAATCTTAAGTTTTCGGCTTCGCTGGGAAAACAGCAGCATCTTTTTTTGAAAGTATTGAAAAGAATTGGAGGATCCAAAATTTTACCACACAAGAAAACTGACAGGAAAAAAATCCTCTCAAAATGTGGGTTGAGCGGCCTGTGGAAACCACCGCAAACAGACACAACACACACAAAAACGATAAATGTCAGGAAAAGTCGCAAAGTTCGATTTTCATTATATTGTATCAGTAAGTTTCTGAGTTATTTTTAATTACATAATTCCGCGTGGCCATTCGACGTGCAACTCACAACGGTATAACAGAAGAAAATTAAAAAATAGGTGGCTTTTTTTTTCTTTCTTTATTCTGTGACCCTAAGTTTACCAAATTTTGAAGTTTGCAGCCGGAATACCTGGAAACAATTTCGAGATAATAAGATATAATATGTAGGAGATAAAATATTTAGGAGCCTCGATTAGTATTACAAGCCGTTTGCTTATTAAACGATAAATGTCAGGAAAAGTCGCAAAGTTCGATCATCATTACATGTATATTGCTTCAGTATGGTTCTGAATCTATTACGTATCTTTGAATTCCTCGTGGCCATTCAACATGCAACCCACCCATGCAGTTAGGTCAGTCGCCTTATACCCGGAGCAACAGCGGTATAAATGAGGAAATTAAAAAATACGTGGCTTTTATTTCCCTTTTTTCAGCTTTTTTAATTCTGTGACCCTAAATTTACCAAATTTGGAGAGGCTTTGTAGAGCACTTGAAAACGATTGCGAGCTAATGACATATAATATTTAAAAGTTTTATTGAGCATTTTAAGATTTGAAAGAATTTCGCAGGGTCAATCATGCTTTTCCGCCAGCCTGGAGTGGGGGAGGGGGTACTCCCAGAAAAGTTGGATGGGGGTGTGCAGCCCACTTCCCAGAAACCCTTACCCTATTTATGACCAAAATCTGCGATTTTTGCTACCCTATTTATGACCTGGCCAAAAATTCCACACGCTATTTATGACCGTTATGGCTGGCACAGTTGCCCTAATATAAGTTATGAAGGGCTTTTGTTGACGGTCTCAGTATTGATAAAAAAAGTAGCTTCTTCTGTGAAACATACCCAATTCAAGACTAGAGTGCTAAAACCGTACCCTTTTTAAGACCAAAACGGCCAAAATCGATACCCTATTTATGACCAAAACGGCTGAAAAACCCTACCCTTTTTGGCCGCACATACCTATATAGCCCATATAAGGAAGTCCCCCCCGGTTTCGCCAGCCTTTGAACCTTGTTCAACTCAATCACAAACTTTGTCAATGCCTCTTATCAATTTTATCATTTCCTGCAACACATTTCACTGTTTAAATCCTGTTATAAAAGACTAAGAAAAGACAGAGCTCCAGAACTGAATGTAGCTAAACCAAGCTTCAAGACTGAACATCAGATGTGGTTTGACTGATCGCCTTCCTTAGTGAAAAATCCTGAACATGCTGAAACCTCAGCGGAAAGTGTGGTTCGCCATTTCACTTTTTGAGAATTGCCTTCTCGCGTGTGGTTTCCTGGAGGTCACTAGGCTGCTAAAGAGTTTATATACTTACAAATAAGTTGTAAGAAGATTTCAAATTGCTTGAGCACGTGTAATAAAAAAAAATGAAGAAAATGATAAAAACAACATTTTTCACTGCATTCTGTGAATTATTGAATTATTTTCTCGCAGCATTTAATGTAAGAGGCTTAAAGCAAGATTTACAAGAAGCTTTTTCTCACAATCGAGTAATACACGTATTAGATGTCAGCTTCAACATTGACACGTTTTCTCGGCTGAATACAGTCGCAAATATTACGTAATAACCGTTTATCTAAGACAGCGTCTACACTGGAGAAATTTGAAAACGCAGCTTTGTTTTTAAAGTTAGGCCTACCGTCCACACTAATCCGTCACGAAAATTTTCGAAAACGCTCTCCAAACCGGAGGAATTTGAAAACGCCAGCTTTTCGTATTCGTATGGAAGGAAAACATTTTGAAGACGGAGCTTTTCGAAAACGATGACGTCACGACAATCATGTGATTTCCCTGATCGAGTTTTCCTCAAACACAAATCCAAAATGACCGGTGATTGTTGCGTTTTTAAATTCCTCCGGCGTGGTGTGGACGGAAAACATTTGATGCGTTTTCAGAGTGAAGCCTCTGTTTTCAAATTCCTTCGACGTAGTGTGGACAGGGCCTAAGTTGAATCGACTTCAATCCACATGAATTCCTGATCATTAAGGACAGCATTCTTCCACTCGGCAATTTACATGAAAGGGGCTCTTGTAGTCAAAGATCGCATCTTTTGGGGTATCTCTTAGCAATTCTCGGAGAAAAAGCACTGAGTTGTTAACGGCTAATAAGTGTAATTGCATGGCCTTGTTTTAAATTGCGCAAACATCGATTCAGCAAACACAGATGAAAAGTCCATCACATTTAATGAAAAAAAACTATTCGCTAAGTATTTCCCCGTCAAAGATTGTTTGCTGTTTGAGTATTCTTTCCTATGACATACATCAAAGCCTTTAATGCAGGAAACGACAAAAAATACCTGACTATGCAAACTCAAGATAACTGACTTTTCTAAACAGTAACACGGTTGTCATATATTCATGAACACGAGGCGAAGCATTTCCGTCAGATGTTGAAAACAAAGGTCCGTGTTCAAACAATGAAGAAAAGGTCGGTCATCTCTGTTTAAAAATTACGCCAAATGCAAAGGGAAATTGGGCAAACAGTCTCAAAAGGATTGTAGCATTGGTTCCGGTTCCTTCAGATGAAGCTGATTAAACAGTCTTGAAAGTCACCTGGCACAAAGCATATTTTTGAAACTTCCAAACATTGACTGATTCTTTCAAATGCAAGCGTTCTTGTAAAAAAAATAAACAGAACTCAGGCATTGATTACAAGACTAAAACCAAAAGATACCTTTGTGTAGGGAATTAACAATTCCATTACGTACAACGTTCGAGGACTCACCTCCCTAACGTTTGTTTAACGAACTTGAAAATGTGGGTGATGAATCGTATTTTTGAAAAACGTCTTCCTTCTGGAAAAAAAAAAGAAAAAAAAAAAAAAAACGAAGGTCGGAGGTGCAAAAGACTGAAAAGTCTACATTTAAAGCTGGCGGCTTGAATGGCGGCCTGTTAAGCTTATTAAAGAAAAGGAACTTTACATAGGCATTTTCAAGTGCCAAGTGTTCCAACAATTTGTGAAACTATAAATCAGGGCCGTTTAAAAGTAGAAGTAGACAATTACAAAAAATCCTTTAACCGCTCAATCAAAGTTCAGTATTTCATACAGCATTTAAGACCGACCAGACAAGGTTCTTTTGAAGGACAGCGTTTTTTTATTTTATTTTATTTTATTTTTTTATTTTTTTTTTTCCTCACATTTGTGTTAGGTCAGTTTCAATCATAATAACACATACCGGACAATTTTCATTTCACAGACGAAAATTCTCGAACAATTTTTCTGCGAAATGATGAGATCATCGGATATTAACAGGGCAATTATTTTTCCCTTATCTCTTTAGTTTTTGCAAATTCCTGAGGAACTACAGTAATTTAAGAGGTCACTGTCTCGTGCTCACACGTTCTTAAGCAGGAAATAGTTGAGACGCTTAGAGATTCCGACAAAAGTGCGTTGGCTAGTTATGAAAGAATGATTTAATTTCTTCGTGAGTTTATAGGAGTTGTCTGCTGCGTGCGACCGATAAATAACTAGTTTTGCCTCACTTGTAAGAACCTATTTTGTTTTCTTTACGCGTAGAAAGGTCAGGATATTTTGGTAATGAATACCCTCTCTTGCGAAAACACGTCTAACTATATAAACAGAGAAACCAATATCTTGCATCTCGATCTTAAAAACGCCCACTTTTACAACTCGTTCAAAAATGGTTCTATATTTAAAATATTGAAGGCACGATTCCAAAACTTCTACGATCAGTATACGATTAAAGTCATAATGTCATCTCTGCCCACTTACTATATAATGACAAACTCAACGCAAGGGTTTGCAATCAATACGTTTGAACACTTTTAATACTTGAAATTTTAACTACGGACGATATACGTTATACTCGATATAAGTTAGAATGAATTCTATGTTCTTTCGGCTTTGAGTTAAGGCATCTCAAAGATAAACCACCATTAGATCCTTAAAATGATTCATAACTTCGAATTTATACAACTCGGCTCCGCGCAGTGATTTTGCGCGGATTCTATAATATTTACAAACACTTTACAGACTAGCATAAATAGGTAAAACTTTGTTCGCTTTTGTCCATGATCAACTTAGCTGTCTTAAAAGATCAGCTGCGTTCTGCACATTGTCACAACTCTGTGGAACATAAACTTGAACTTCGTAGTTCGCTGAAGTCAAACGATGATACATCTAACTCGAGTGAATGCGATTTGGGCGCTCTGATCATCTTCGTCTTCGCAGAGTCTTTCTTGATAGTTATTAAACCACCACTTAATGATCTTTTGTAACCGTGGGTTGGATTATTCGTTGACTGTCGAAGTTCAGAGTCAGATGCCGTTGAAATTAGAGTTTCTTCCGCTTGTGTCTCCGTAAGAGAACCTCTTCGTATCAAGTTTTCTAGATGTGGTCTTTGCTCTGTTCCTTGGGAAAGTTTCCTTCGATTCCGGGCGCTAAATCCCATGTCTTCCAGGATGTCGTATTTCTCAAATCCTCCGCAAAGAGCTGTATCATACATGAACAGAACATAATACAGTGAGCTTTAGCTTTACAGGACAATTAAAGAGAAATTTAAAAACTTCGACCGTCGAAAATCTTTTGATGACATAACTTGCAATACCAGAAGACTTCTAAACCATACACCGAATTTTCATTTACTAAAACAAAAGTTGAAGATTATGGTAACGTCTTGTAATCTGACTTAATCTTTGCCTCAACTGTTGTAGCCTAATTGAAGCTTTGGTCTCCTCTCTTTGTAGAGAGCCTAACGAAGGGTTTAACGATGGTAACTGGGAAGTCTTGTCTGAGCTGCTTTTGCTCTCAAACGGAAATTATGGTCTTTTTGCTGGTTGTAGTTTATCTCGCATTTAGTAACGGTCCTCGGACGGTATTCTTGTTAAGCACTTTACAACTCTAACAGAAACCAAACCATTTCCCATCGATTGGAAATTGTACAAAGACGATAAACACCGCCACTGATACCGAGTGAATGAATATGTATTTCAAGTCATACCATACCTGATAAGCGAAAGGCAATGTCGTGCCAGTTTCCAGGTTTCTCTGCTTTCATGTTTTTTTAGCCAGTTGAAGGGCAAGCAGCGAAACAAGAAGGAGCGTACTGATCAATGTGTTTCACAACGAGCCAAAGTAATCAGGCAGTCTCGATTTAGCTGTGATCGCTTTAAGGGCAGATGTCTATCTGATGTGTTTGTCTTTTGCGACACGCTATTTATACACCTTTCAGGCACAGTACAATTGATGGCCTGTCGACGAATCGAATTTGTGGGAACTTGACCTCTAACATGCTTTCCTGTTTGAGTTGGCAGACATCATTTCGGCTCTTATACTATTTTAAGACAGGAACCTTTGTCTTATGTTACACGTGCTTATTACCGACGCAAACTCAACGTACATTTACGAACGACGATTCTTTTTCTTCCGTGCCTCTGTGTGATCCTCGCCCCATCCCACTGTCGCATTTAAAGCCTTAGTCAGCTATTATCGTTATATCAGCCGTTTATAAAATTCCTCCTTGAAGGTTTTCTTGACGAATCTATTGACATATTTCTAAAATTTTCGCGGCTATAAGATATCTCTGCATACCATCTATAGATCTATTCCTGCACTAGTGCTTAACTAATTAAAAATTTCCTTTTACAGCTGTAGATCTCGCATCTAGGGGGTCTTTGCTCCAGTGAAAATGCAGCTTCTTAGGAGCTCGTGAACAAAGCAAATAATCTTTCCGGCCTTAGCCATTGCTTACATGACAGAGAAACTGAGCGTGGAACTTTGAAAATTTGGCAATGCGAAATCTCTTCAAAAATGGATTTTATCTTGGTTTAGGATGAAAGGACTTCCTGCAAAACAGCAGCAAAACTGGGTGATTTAAACATCACATTCCTCGCAAGAGAAAGACATAACCGCAAAATAACACAAGGGGGCCAAGTGGCGATAGAGAAAATTGTCCAATGCTCAAATAAACTCGCTCATTATCAAGGCATAATATGATTGAATCAGCCGCCATTTTCACAGACAAAAATAGAATCTATGGGAAGATTCCTGCACGTGATAGTATTCTAAAAGACATTTCCAAAAGGAAATCAAACTGAAAAACACACAAAAAAAATTACGAATATCTCTACAGTTAAGCTTTAGTGTTAAGAAAACGGAAATTTTAATTTTCTATAGTGCCTTTTTACCCGGACACATTAAAATTGTTATCAGGCTGTTTTTCACGGCATTATACGTTGTGAAACAGCTTGTGGTTACTAACATATGGACAATTTGTGTATCTGTCATCCTGTTATAATTCTGATTAAAGTTAAAACCACTCGCTGATTTATAGCTTGAAGGGTCCTTGAAGGAAATGAAGGACATATTTATGAAACAGATATTCTTTCACATTGTCCTTTTTAGTTAACCGACAAATTTACTGTCCTTACTGACCCACGTACGTAAGGGATTTTTTCTATGGTTTTCATTTATGTTATCTGGTGCCTTTGCTGTTAGGTTACCAGATTGTCAAATATAAACTATTCATTCGTAACATTCTTGTTGAAAGAAAAGAGTTTTATAATTAAGACAAACAGGGGCGCATTGTCGCGCATATGCGGGCTAAAAGCACGAGGAATGTTTACATGGAGCTTAGCTAGTCACCTGTTAAGCGTGCCTGTCTGGTTTTGAGACAGGTAAATAATATTTTCCACGAGCGAATAATTGGCTTATATGCTGGCACGACGGCCTTGTCATCGAGGTTAAAATGGTAATTCTCCTTAACGATTACTTTATATCTCTTTTAGTTGTGAGACTTTCATTTTATACTGAAGACGATTTCCAAAGCCACTTGACGATTTTGTTGGCTATCCTATACCCAGTGAAATGATCTCGAACTTGAGAGTTGCTTGCTCATGGTGGACCAAGCCGGCGAAGCTTTATGCATCTCTGAGTAAATCTTTTGGGATCACTCTTGTTAATCAGAAAGTCGCCGTTGTGGCGGTGCAATGATTGAAATAGCAAGACAATTTCAAAATAAAGTGAAGGACAACAATAACGTGTGCCGTAGAAACAAATAAACAAGGGAAGTGTGGCAAGTCTAGAAGCTACTGTGGTCAGACAGTGTCCTGTGTAGCTTTTGGTTATTTCGTCTGGCAAGTTTTAAAAACAAAATCAAAGAAATATTGTAAGGTTCCCCTGCAGGTTAGACAGGGTCAAAGTCAAAAGTAAGTTGGATTATTCCCAAACTGATTTTACTGCATCATTATTATTATTTTATTTTATTTTATTTTATTTTATTTTATTTTATTTTATTTTATTTTATTTTATTTTATTTTATTTTATTTTATTTTATTTTATTTTATTATTATTATTATTATTATTATTATTATTATTTTTAATCAAAGGTTCAAGTTCAAAATTGGAAGACAATCTAGTTTCATTTGCTTGGCAAAGCAAGCACATTACTCCAAAGTACAATGGCAACTTTTACTTCAGTGGTTTTATACAAGAGCTTGATCCTCGATCAAACTTAAAAGCTAGAACCAAATCATTGTGCAGCATAATCTATACATGAAAGTACTGCTCAATGGCTTTTAGTTGAATGATCGCACTCAAGGTTTTCAACCAGACTAAAAGCTACAATCATCCCTTATACAGCGGCGTAATAGATAATGCCACATTATCAAAGTACAGCTCAATTCGTTTTATTTCGATTCAGAGTCATACTGGTTTCAAACATAGCTGTATAAACTGACTAGTTGCACTTTGTACAACCGATACGAAACTACACCAAATGAGTGCAAAATGTACCGCCAATCATGATTTAAATTATTAAGATCTAAGGCAGAGTCTGTTAGCATTCGAGGCCTTCTGCAATAATTAAACAGCATTGGGTTTTAAATCGGTTCGACGAAGAGCTCAAAGGGAAGAAAACGAGAAGTAGGAATGTACGGAGTATGTTACACGGGGCTCGCTTCCCCAGAGACCGCTCTCTTCCACACCCCTTCCCCCACCCCACCCCGACCCCTTCCCACAGGCAAGGTACAAAGGTTAAATCTGCTTTACACAAAATGTTTATTAGATTAAAAAAAGCTATAGTTGGGTAAAAAATTATCTTTATTCGATTAAGAATTTTCATTATAACAGCCTTAAAAGTATGACCCTGCAGTTTGTTTTTTTTCTAGTTGTTTCGAATACAGGCTTCCCCCTCTCTTGATTGACGAGAGGTCACCGTTAGCTTTCGGAGAATAGATTTAGATTTCTTGTTGGTTTTGTAGTTTCCCTAGACTATAGTTACTACTTGCCGATTGTTATTTGGTGATCGCTTTCGGCGTCGTTTAGGGTAAAATTTAGTGTGTCGCCCATTTTCCGTTTTCCTTTAGGTAGTGGTAAGACTTGAGGGTTACGTGAAAATATGTCTAAGGGCCGCCTCGCGCATTAGCGGGACAGAACGTGCTTCAAGGTGTTATTGATTAGTGAATTCTTGCAACTTTTTATAGACAATATTTAGTCCCACTTTGGAAGAATCACTTCTCCATATCAATAATTACATCATGTTTTCGTTCTTTCAGAGTATTGTCCTTAATAAAGGACTGAAGCAACTCTTTTGTCTAGCACTTTCCAAAGAGCCACTGAATTCTAAAAATTTTTATATCATAACTGTTTAAGACATTTTCTCATCGACACTTAGAACGCCTACTTAGCAATACTCTACATAAACACTCAAGAAAAATGTTACAGGATGGATTAAGATAAACCACGCGTTGAATAAACAGTGACACGAGGAAACTAGGCCAAAAAAGCTTCGTAGTTGTTTTCTTGTTTGTGTTTACGATATTGTGACGTCAAGGAGAGGTTATCAGCTAAACCAAACCATAAGAGGAAACACGTCGTTCTATTCACCGTTATGAAGAGGCGACGAGACTGTTTTAAAACGTTTTATAGATATGCTTCCGGTTCTGTTTCCCCGTTTCTGAATTTTGTATGCTTCCGACGGAATACTCTTAAGCAAAACTAATGGATTTTTAGATATTTTAATGTCCGCGCTCTGCGGATGTGGTAGATGGGAATTTGTACATGATCACCACCCAAGATTCCACCAGCTTTTATTTCTGAGTCATTTTATCTCCTAAAAGTTAGTGTGTTCCCTTGACAAATTTAAGTTGCTTGGCTCTTAGGCTGTTAGTAGCAAGTTTGATGATAACGTTTTGAAGACTGGCTTTTCTTAGCATCTCCCGTAATGCTGAATATTTTTCGATTCTAGGCATATTTTTAATTTTCCACCGACATTGTTGTCGAGTCTGTGTTGTCGTTTCACTCCTAAAGCGTTAATTACGAACCATAGGCCTTAATTCAGTAAATTTATCAAATAAGTCGTTTTCTTTTATTTGTACATCAACCGTTCATCATTTTATGATCATAAATCGTGAATTTATTTACATTTCGCCCTTTAATGATATGGTTACGGTCCTCGACTGTTGGCAATGTCAGATTATAACTCCGGAGAGCGACGCTTTTCTTTCATGCTTATCTTATTTGCTGCAGACTAAATTTATAGTACTCTTATCATAATAATTGAATTAACTGTCTCATCTCGTTATAACAGCAACTAGCAGGATAAATTTAGTGTAGTCTTGACCGAAACGTTTCTTGTCTCCCATATAAACCCTATGAAGATTGAGACGGTACCTTGGGAGGTCTGGGACTAGCTGTGTCAGAAAGTCTTCGTTGTGATCTGTCATAGTTCCCGAAAGAGACCATTGATGTCCCAGACCCCTCGCTTCCCAATTTGGTGCAGCTGAGAAATAACCTCTTCAACCATCACAAAGTAGGAACATTGTTACCTCGTTGGATGGTAGCCATGTTGCAAACGTTCAAAGTAACACAACATACAATATGATTAGCAGTTATACGGGGACGCCATCTCAACATTATAAAATTAAAGCATGGATTTGGCGCAACTTTCATTGGCCAGACCTTTGATATAATGCTGCTAACATGATAAAGTGCTTTTTCCTGTGATAACGTTAACAAGCTTTGGTTGCACTGCTTTGTTTACCTTCAGAAAACGTGACTAGCTCGCTTTTAAATAATGAATGGCTTACATTCACAAGCACCTGCCTAGCTTACTTTTAAACTGGGAAGACTGAATTTTTCAAGATGACTGCTGTTTCTTGAAGGAAAATTTAACTTCCTTGTTATATTCGGCGACCTTGTAAACTACGTACGCCGTTTGAAAACACTTTGCTTTTTATATACTTCGCACAAGTGGATGATGATCCAAGATAATTGCATCGAGCGCAATAAATCCGCATGTATGTGGATTAAAAGTAATGTAATGACCGTATTTTCTGTATTTCCAAGCGCGTTTACTTAATAGACCAGACGTACTGCCTAATTTGAACGACGCTGCGAAAAGCAACGGAACAAACTTCAAGTCTTAACAGTTATTTAGATGAACTTGATGGAAAGAAGCCAAGATCTTATTCCAACTAGAAAGTTTTGACACAAAAACCTTATCCAAGTCTGCGTTCTATGCGACTCAAGTTTCAGCTATCTAAAGTTTTGAGAAAACCTCATGCAATAGTACATCGCCGGTAACCCAATGTGCGCAGGTCAAGAACGGAAAGAAGATATAGATCTCCAGTAAGAAAGTTACGTTTCACTTTTATTTATACGCTCTAAAAGAAAGAGCACTTATTAAGAAATTAAAGTTATGCCATGTCTTAGTAAACATATTTATAATTAAACTTTTCATCTTGGATATTTTCTCTCTTTAATTAAGAGGGTCTCAACATATTTACACTAATATATCCCTCAGAATGCCAAAGACAACTGAGCATAATCCCATTGAATTAATATGGAAGTGCGTTCGAGATCAAGTCTCTAGATGTTTGTCGCGTAGAAGGCCAATTATAATTTGGCACTCGCTCATTTTCCTTGAGTTCTCGCTTACATGTATACCAATTTCGTTTAAAGTTTCATGTAAACGAAATCAGTGTGAAAAGTTGGGACAGATACAGTCAGTCTTAGAAGTCATACGATCCTCGAATGAGATATTTCACCAACTATAAGTCAGTAAAAACAGCCCTGCAGACTGGTGGAGGAGCAAGGAAAATTCCAGGAGCTGGGCGTAAGCTATCTTCGTCTTGATCTTGCTGTGTTTAAAGTATTAATTATGACTAAAACTGCAACATCCGGTTGGTCGCCAGATTAAAAACTGATCTTGTCTAGGAAGGCAGTTATTGAGAAGTTTTTTCCTGTTTGTTTTCATGAGGAGCAGCAGGATGTAAAATTACAAGTAGGTTTCATTTACATGCATCTTACATTTAAGGAAATTTAAGAAAACTTGACCATAAAACTTCAACTGCTGAAATGGCTAATGATCACTTTCCTTGCAACCCAATTCACTTCTACCTATATGGAATGAATGATACTGAATTAAATTTCAAAATTTCGACATAACTCATAAAGGTATACCGAGAGAATAGAAACGTCCTAGTTTAAGCTTCAGAAAAAGGTAAATATAACAGTCTACCTTGGGAATGAACAGTACGTAAAAGATCTTCCTGTGTGAACAGTACAAGGATCTTTCTGGAAGTCAAATTCTTAAGATTCCAAACTCTTATTTATTTTTATTTAGTAGCTACCCAGTTAAATATCAAACCCTAGGTTTGAAGATTTTATAACGTTTCTGTACGTTTTTATGAACGTTGTTAAGGTTTTCATGCGCTAAGAACTATGGGTAAATGTACCAGTCGCCATCTTTTTTCCAACGGAGGATTGGCTCAGCTGAAAACCAAGGAAGCCAAACAAGTAAAGTTATTTGTAAGAAACTGAATACTGTTCAAATTGCACTCCCCCGAGGAACCTCTATCGCTGAACCTTAATTTACCCACGCACAATTCGTTGAAAACTGATTACAGAAAGATATAACTAAAGATTTCTGAAAATTAGCGCTCAAAGTTTTATGAAGTGCCACGCCCCATAAACTTTCGAATAAACACTTGAGAAATAGAAGATAAACCCCCTTCGTGAAATAAGCGCTCTTTCTCACTCCTTCACCGAAATGACAAGCTGAGAGAGAGATTGGTTTAAGCATTTTAAAATTAGTAATTAACAGAAGACGCTTCGTTCATTGGGCTAAATCACCCCGATGTTTCGCTGACTCATCGGTTTACACAACTATTTAATTATTGAGGGGATTGATTGACTAGAGAATCCTTCCGAAGGTCCTATTGACTGCATTCAACGGCTCACTATGATCTAACGGAGATGCCTGTCTTTTCTTTCAAGGATTAGAATTGCTAAGTGTTTCTCTTTTCACAATTGCACAGTTTCGTCATATTATGTCGCTGTTAAGTGTACTTTTCAGGGCAAGTCACAAATAAACAGAAATAAAATGTCATGAAATGTATTTTTGTCTAGGGCATGGGCTTTGTCACGAGTTTTTGAAAACTTCTGACTAGCATCACGTTTGTATGGTGTTCCTTCACCCGGAGAAATGTCTGTATCCGTCAAGGAGTTTCGGATCAGAAGAGAGAACTCTTTATGGATAAGAGTTTTTTTTTTTTTTTTTTTTTTTTTTTTAATTATCTTCTTTAGACTCCCACATCATTTGTAATCCAATCAGAAAGGCAATCCACGGTTCAAAGGCCAAACCAGATACGTACAACCATGGGCTGCAGTTTGTTTTCATCCTGAATACATCTTATTTATTTTCCCTCTCATCCAGGTCTGAAAACACCTTCCTAACGAGAACAAGTTAACATATAAATGTTATTGCACTTAATGTTGCATGTCACCCACTTTTGTGTCATATGAGGAACTTATATAGTCTCTCTTTCAAAGGTGCCGTTCCCAGACTTCTTTTTTTATCTACCTGAAAATAACTCTGTTTACGAAATGTTATCTAATCCCCAGTATGGAGGTTAAGGTGACCATTCTGTATAACAGACTTAAAAGTGTGACTTTGAACTGAATATACTTTGTTTACGGTTTGTCTTTTTCTAGCAGTTTCGAATACAGGCCTCCCACTCTCTTGACTGACGAGAGGTCACTGTCAGTTTTCGGAGGTTAGATTCAGTTTTCCAGTTATTTTTGTTGTTTCCCGGTACCGTGGTTTCTACTTGCGCGAATTGCCGATTGTTGTTTGGTAATCGGCGTCTTTTAGGGTAAAGTTAAATGTGTCGCTCCTTTTCCGTTTTCCTTTAGTAAAGGATAAAAAGAAAGGGCGACGTGAAAAAATGTCCAAAGACCGCCGTAAGACAGAACGTGCCTCATGGTCTTACTGATTAATGAATTCTTGCAATTTTTTATAGTATTTAGACCCAATTTAAAAGAATCACTTCTCCTTATCTTTTCTTATTTTTCTTATCTTTTCTTTCCTTATTTTTTCTTATCAATAACTACATAGCATTTTCGTGTTTTTAGAATGTTGTCCTTAATAAAGGAATGAACCAACTCTTTTGTCAAGCACTTTCTAAGCATCACTGAATTCTAAAAGTAATTTTTATCACAGCTGTTTGAAACATTTTGTCATCGACACTTAGAACACGTTCTTAGCCATACTCTACATAAACACTCAAGATAAATCTTATAAGATGGATTAAGATAAACCACGGGTTTATAATAAACACTGACACGAGGAAAACCAGGCAAAAAAAAAAACAAAAAACCTTCGCACGTTTCTCTTGTTTGTGTTTACGATACTGTGATGTCAAGTAAGGTTATCAGCTAAACCAGACCAGAAGAGGAAAGACGTCATTCAATTCACCATTGTATGGAAAGGCGACGAGACTTATTTTAAACATTCCATAGATATGCTTCCGCGGTTCTGTTTCCCTGTTTCTGAGTTTTAAATAACTCTGACGGAATACTTATGCAAAACTAATGAATTTTTAGTTGTATTAATGTCCATACATGGCGGAAGTGGTAGATAGAAATTCTTCCTTGGTCCCAACCCAAGATTTCACTAGCCTGCATCCCCGAGACATTTTGTCTTGTTCTAAAAGCTAGTATATTCCTTAGACAATTAAGACTATTTGGCTCCGAGGTTTTCAGTAGCAAGTTTCATGTCCTATGTGTCGATGATAAACTTTTTAAGACTGGCCTTTTTAACATCTTTCGTAATGGTGAATATTTTTCCCAACGCATATTTTTAATTTTCCAGCGACAGAGCCGAGCCTGGGCGCTTTCGCTGCTGAAAAATTAATAACAAACCATAGGGCTTAGTTCAACAAACTTATCAAAGGAGTCATCTTTCTTATTTTTTCATGAGGCGTAATTTTATGACCATGCATCGTGAATTTATTTACTTTTCGTTATTTTATGATATAGTTATGGTCCTGGACTGTTGGAGATATGTCAAATTATAACCCCAGAGAGCGACGCTTTTCTTTCGCGCTTATCTTACTTGCTACAGATTATGTTCATAGTACTCTTATTCTATTAAGTGAATTAGTTGTCTCTCGTCTCATTATAACAGCAAGTAGCGGAACAAATTAAGTGCAATTTGGACCAAAACTTTTCTAATCTTCTATATGAGCCCTATGATAAATGTGACGGTAAATTGGGAGGTCTCCGACTAGTTGTGTCAGGAAGTCTTCGTAACCTGTAAGAGATAATTGGTCCCGGACGCCGCGCTGCTAAGTTTCGTCCAGCTAAGAAATAAACCTTCTCATTACAAAGTAAGAATATTGTAACCTCGTTGGATGGTAGCCATGTCGCAAACTTTCAAAGTAAACAACACACAATATGATTAGCAGTTATACGGGGGACGCCATCTCAACAAAATAAAATTATGCAAGCATGGATTTGGCGCAACTTTCATTGGCTAGACCTTTCAATTCTGCTAATATGATAATGTGCTTTTTCTTGTGATAAGGCTAATAAGCTTTGGTTCCACTGATTTGTTTACATTCACAAACACGTGCTTAGATCACTTTTAGATCTGGAAGGCTGAATTTTTCAAGATGACTGCAGTTTCTTGCGTAAAACTTCCTTATTATATCCGGCAACTTTTTAAACTACTTACGCCGTTTGCAAACACTTGCTTTTAATAGCATTTTATGTACTAGCACTGGCGGCTGACGATCCAAAATGATAGGATTAATTGTAACAAAGCCGTGTGTATGCGAATTAAGAGAAAGGGACTGACAGTTTATGATTGTATTTTCTGGATTAACAAGTAAATCGATGGACCAGACGTAGCCCAGTTTGAACGGCGCCACAAAACTCTACGTAACAAACTTAAAGGCTTTGCAGTGATTTAGACGAACTTGATGGAAGTAAGCCAAGACCGTATTCAAAATAAAAGTTTGTCCATAAACTTATCCAGGTAAAACTTATCCATGTCTGCGTTCTAAACAACTCATGCAATAATACATCAAATCTTTCCTAGATTGCACAGCTCGAGAACGGAAAAAATATATGTATCTCAGGTGAGAAACTTGTGTTTCACTTTTATTTGTACGCTCTAAAAGAAAGAACGCTTTTTAAGAGAAGTGACACCATGAGATAGAAAGAATATTTATATAATCAAACCTTTGATCTTAGATGTTTTCCTTCTTCTAATTAAGAGGGTCTCGACTTATTTTAAGCACAAACATCGTTTTGAATACACTACAACCGAGCAGAATTTCATTCAATTAATATGGAAGTGCGTCCGAGGTCAAGTTTCTTTATGTTTTTCGTGAGGAAGGTCAATTACAATTTGGCATTCACTCATTTCCCTTGGGTTTTCAGTCGGTTAGACCCATTTCGTTTCAAGTTTCATGCAAACGAAATGTGATAAGTTGGGACAGATACAGTCAGTCTGTATAAGCCATACGATTCTCGAATGAGATAATTCAGCACTTCTAAGTCAGTAAAAAACAGCCCTGAGGATTGTTGGAGGAGCAATGAGAATTCAAGGAACTATGCTTAAGCTATCCTTGGATCTTGATCTTGATCTTGACCTAGTTTCAGCTTCTGAGAAAGATAAATGTAACAGCTTACTTTGGAAACGAACAGTACATAAAGATCTGCCTGTACAGGACAGTACACGTACAGTATAAAGCTAAAATTGCAAAGATTTCAGTTGTATTTATTTTAATCAGTTTACATGTACCTAATTAAATTTATAAAATATCATATTACCTATGCTTGGTTCAGCTGAAAACTAAGGAAGGCAAACAAGTAAGGTTATTTGTAAGAAACTGACACCTGTGCTGTTCATATTTCACTCTCCCGACGAATCTTTCACGCCGAACCTTCATGTACACAGCACATTTAGCTGAAAAAGGATCACCAAAAGATATAAGTACAGATTTCTAAAACTTAGCGCCCACACTTTAATGACCCCTCCCCTCTCAAATGAATGCCCATCCTTTTATAGAAGATGCATGCCCTTCGTAAAATACGCGTTAACCCCCCCCCCCCCCTCAAATTACAAGCTGAAAGTCAGTGAGAGGTTTTAAAACATCCTTTTTTTTTTTTTTTTTTCTTAAAGTAAACTTGCCCATTGCATGAAACTAAATCGTACCCTTGCTTTTGCATGTATGACCGACTCCTGGTTTATGCAAGTACTTACATGCATGTATGAAAGGAATTGAGAGCAGAGAAAATCCCAAATCCCTCAGATGGTCTGATGGACGTTATCGCCTTGGGCACTCCCTGTAAGGAATTAACGGGGATACTTGTCTTCCCTTCAAGGATTGGATTTGTCATGGGCTCCTGGATTCGTTAAGTGTTTCCCAAATGCATTTCACAATTACACAGTATCCTCACATTATGGCGCCCTTAAGGTACTTTTCAGAGCAAGTCACAAATAAACAAAAATAAAATGTCAGGAAATATATTTTTGTCTAGGCCACGAGGTTTGATTGACTGGCGTCACGTGTCACTCATCAATAAAAGAGTTTACATTGGTACTTCAAAACGCCTAAGGGGAAATGCTCTCAGCGACGGACTCCAAAAATACATTCTGCTTCATTTTTCAGGGGCGTTTTTCTAAACGTTTGACTAGCATTACGTTTATATGGAGTTCTTTCACCTGGAGAAATGTCTGTTATCGGTTGAGGAGTTTCGGATCCGAAGGGAGAACTCTTTATATGCATCATTTGTAATCCAATTTAAAGCAAATAATATTGTTTCCTTTTTCTTTTCCTGCTTACAATATTAAATCAAAGCCGTAAAGTTATTTTACGCTGCAGGCTGACTGAATGGAAATCAAGCTACCCGTTCAATTACTATAAATCTCCAAACCAGCTTGATGTTGTTACCTGCGTTCGTGTGATATAAGGACCCTATCGTTTTTCTTTCCAACGTGACATTTATGCTTTATCGTTCTTTTTTTACGTTTGTTTTGTTTCGTTTTAAGTTAGTTTAATCTTCCTGAAAATAACTCTCTTTAAGAAAAATTTTCTAGTCTTATGGAGGTTAAGCTGACCATAATAGCACCAGATGATTATGGATTGTAATTCACTATAAGATACATTCGTGTTTCCTAATGGCAGCTGGACGTTTTCGTTCTTTTATCTGTAATTAAAAACGCAGTATATTAAATACAGCATTGTACCACTGCGAGAGAGGCGCTGTGGCCTCGTGGTTAGTGCGCACGACTCCGGAGCGAGCGCTCCGACTTCGAGCCCCGGTCGGCGCCGGGGACATTGTGTTGTGCTCTTGAGTGCCTCTCCACCTAGATGTATAAATGGGTACCGGCGAATTTAATGCTGTGGGGGTAACCATGTGATGGACTAGCATCCCATCCAGGGGGAAGTAGCGGATACTCCTAGTCGCTTCATGCTACTCAAACCGGGATGAGCTCCGGCTTGATGAGCCACGTGGCTCGTATGCAGACTTACCACTGCAAGAAACGTAATAAATATTTCAAATTGTACTGGGAACACGGTCTTTTTGGCGAGACCTTACTTTATCGTCTTTTTGTCTCTTTTTTCAGGCTATGCACATATTTTCCCGGGTATTCTCATAACGTCCTTTTCTCGTCTGAGCCTAGACAGTGTTGAAACATTGGTATTAAAATAGTGTTAAGTCGTTTTCAAACTTTTTTCTCGCTTTAAACCGTGCATATGAACTGCAGAAGATTGCCTTTACGGGGTCTGTCTAAACGTAAAATGATAGACTTGCATGAATCCCTGAGGGAATGAGACATGAAATGAAAAGTTTCCGTTACCGGATGCTGAAGAGTTCCATTTTGAAATAAGTCACTTAAACATGAAAATGAATTCAAATTATAACTGGCTTGAACAACATGACGACAACTTTCCAAAGATAAAGTCTTTAAATTTATCGAACGTTTTATAAAGCGGTCCTTCATTTCAATTGGGCACTCCACAAAATTCTAAGAAACTGGAAAACCTACATCGTCATTTTTGATAAAGGCTGGTAGACCAAAGGGCACAGAATCACACTTCCATGTCATTCATTTACGGTAAAACCGGGCCTACAATTGTATAAACTAGCCCTCCCACATCATCCTAAAACAAACTGCTTGAAGCAATTCAGTAGATAAATTTCCTGAGCACAATCGCCACCGTCCTTGCCCGCCCCCGCCAAAATATCGCCGCCTTGTTAGTCAGCATTAAACGCAGTAATGCCAAATAGAAGTTTAACAATGATTTAATTGTGTCTTCGACGAGGTGGGCGATTGTAGTTACGCATATCCCGTAAACACTTAGTTATCGCGGGAAACGGGATACAAAGGACGCCCACAAGGTATTGAATGATTTTTGACCTTGCTTCTCACGTTTCTGGTGTAAATTGTCTGAAAAGCCATTAAAGGTCTCGTTTGGAATAACGTTTACATTATCTTTGTATTAAAAAAATGAGGTACAGCCTGAACCCCTGCGAATCCTACTTAATGTGAATTAAAAAATGTCACGCTTATTCCAGAACGAAGTGTGTGCCGAGTTCGATAAGCATATGCCGAAAGTATATACTAAGGTCCCGTACACAGATCGCAACACAATTCGCTTGAGAAATTTAATTTGAAAACGCAACAATCACCGGTCTTTTGGATTTGTATTTGAGGAAGACTTGGGCAGGAAAATCACATGATTACAGTTACGTCATCGTTTTCCAAAAGCTTCGTTTTCAAAATGTTTTCCTTTCACACTAAAACACAAAGCCGATGTTTTCAAATTCCTCCGCTTTAAAGAGAGTTTTTAGAAAGCTCAGTTTTTGTGACGAATTAGTGCGGACGGTAGGCCTAGCCGTAGAAACAAAGGTGCTTTTTCAAATTTCCCAGACGTAGTAAATTTTTGTTTCAACCTAAACATAGATGCTGACATTTTCAGCATTCCGGAATCCCTTTGCGACATCCTGCGGCTTCTACATAATAATATCAGTCATTTCAGATAAGTGTTATGACGCGAACCAACCAATTTGGAACCAGCCTTTCATAACAGTATCATTGTATGGGGGCTGATACGTGAGTAGGATATCACTCATATCTTTGATGGAATTTTGTAAGAAAACTTTGTATTCAATTTTCCCTCCTTTTCCCCTAAATGTCACAATCGGTGCTATTGCAGAGAAGCAACTACATCGACCCAGTACGTCCCCATTGATTTCCACACCCTTCTTTCAACGTTATGTCTTAGAACTTAATGATACTTTACAGCAAACAATATATTGTCAACACCAGTCTCTTGGAGAAGGTATTCTCTGGGCTTGAAATAAGATCTTCAACATTTGCGAGAGTTCAAATGTTAATAAAAAAGAGAAACATTTCAATCTTAACCTGTTTACATGTACTCATGGAAAATACATCTTTAAATAACTAGTTTTCCAATTGTTTGCTTATTTACATTGATTAACATTGATTACATTAAGTTTAGTCTCCATCTATTAAAGCCACTAGATTTGAAGCCCTTGACAGAGTTAAATACAATAAATAAAATATTTCACTTCAAATTCACTTTACATGATAGCACCTTAAAAGTTTCGTTTCGCTTCACTTTCCGGCCGACCAACAAGGCCGTCGTTAAATTGTTCCGCCATCAGAATTCCATGATTCCATTTATTCCATTCGTCTGCATATTTCTAGTCTTTCTCTATTCAGCTGAAATGTCCAAGGTATGCGAGCAATTTAATTCTTGAGTATTGCAAAAGAGAGGTTGTCCCTCTTTTACGGGTTGCCACAAGTCCGGCAACCCGGACAATATCGGTGGCAGAGTCTCCTTTCTTGTTTCTTGGGTGAAAAAATGTCATAATTCCGTAGAGCAGAAGTTTGTCGTCAAGACTCCATCTTGCGCCACAAATGTCTCTGACCATTCTTCTATGTATGTTGTTACATTTGTCAGTTCTGTTCTCCGGCTAGATTTTCTCCTCGAGAGTGAGCTGTTTCTTCGTCTGAGTTGTGCTCTTGCTCCGACATTTAAAACAACGTTCTGCACAATACCTAGCGACAGTCGGTCTGTTAGTTCCTTTTCGTTTGCGCTTGTTGAATTCAATAAACAGACTGGTGAAGTCGTTGAGGTTGAACATCTCTTATATTGTGGCATGGTGAACCAGCACTTTGGAGATCGCTTAATTATCCTCTGTGAATTAAAGAAAAGTCAAAAACGTAAACTGCTCGAGCGAATCTTATCACTGAAAGATGGGTAGTCAGAAAGACTCCTTTATATCGGTTTTCCGCTAACTGCGGAAAAAGCTCGGTATGATGTCAATCGATGGAAAGGATATCCGTAATAGCAATATTGAGTTTAATTTTAGTTACTATGGTATCTTGAGTTGTAATTAGCCAATCAGAAGCTTTCTCTCCTGTCCTTATGATACTCTACGATATCAAATCACCGACCTCGTAATAGCCGGATTTGGGTATAAAAAAATATCGAGCCTTTGGCGACATTTTCAAGCTCGTTTGGTCTGGCCATGATTTTTCCTTGACTGTGCTCCGCCGAATAAGAAAATACGAGCCATGCTTCTACCAAACTAGCCTGATATGTCACCAAATCGCGCCAAAAAAGTACTATTAGCGGTAGCAAACATGTTTCAAGTGCGACTCCTGACGGAACATTCTGGAGCTTAGATCATCTCATTACATGAATAGCACTATCAAACTACTTAATAACTGATAAGTATAAGTTTGCATCAGTTCACTTCCTCGAGGGAGGGCATGACAGCTGGTAATAATCCTATCGAAATAAATTGACGGCTATTACTTGCAAAAGAAAATTTAAGATGTTTGGACCATGAAATCAGAATTATAACGGTGGCAATAAATGTGATTGGCACTTTTAATTTCGATTGCCATCTAATTCCAACATCTCTGCCAAACGACGCTTAATTTAGTATCAAAATTTAAAAATAACTTAGCCAAGATGATCGTTTCATAATTTTCGAATCAACAGTCAAAGAATTCCCTTCATATGGAATTGCCCCGGCAAAAATTTGATGAAGTTGAATTGAAACGAAAATGCCCAATTCGGCCACGAGGGCGCTCATAATCTCACAATCGTTGTTCATAATGTGTTACTGTGAGATTACTTAAAAAAGAAATTGCTCAAACCTGTCATGTGATAAATGAAGAATTTACTAAACAATTATGTTTTTGGGTTTTATCTAGCCTGCAAACAGGTTACATTTTATCTATCCGTTGTTCTTTTTCGAAGGTGTGATTTACACATAGGGTCCTTGGCAAAGTCTTCTCACAGGAATGCAATAAGCGCAAAATAACAGAAACTTCTTATTGTCTGGTACCAATAAATTGAAGTGCATTTTGAGGACCTTGGTGATTTTTTTTTTTTTTTTTTTTTTTTTCGTTTATTGTTTTTCTGGATGGAATTTGATCGTCAACAAGAAGCTACAGTTTCAATTTGTCACATTCTCAAATTACCAATAACATTATTAGCGTACAGAATTAGGATTACAACACGATGTACGTCAGTTCTCCACCTTACATAGAGACAAGCTCGTCCCAAAACCTGATACGCGAGAAAAACAGAGAAAATGGTTAAAGTAAATGGCGCAGGTTAGATTAGCAAACATCTATTTCAAATATCACAAAACATTTCTATAGTATTGAATCTAACTAGACACGAATGCCGTAAATAGTTTCCATTCCAATTAAAAAAAGCTGCTGTTTTCAATATATTGTGATAACAGGTTTTTGGGCCGCTTAAGTTGTTATCCTTGTTACAACAATCCAGAGGGAAACACGCTTGCAGCTACGGAGTTTGTCAGACTCCTAGAGGACTCGGGATCTGTTACAGCAAAACAATCCAACGGGAAGACAGAGAATAGGCAGTTACTTGGTTCCAACAGTAGAGTTTAATCCACTAACGTACTCAGAACGTAACCCGAATGTAACCAAAGAATATTTTACAAGGCACGATTATTTAAGTCAAAAACACAATTCCAAGCGATCACGCAAGGCTACTAAAACAGTCATAACTAAACATTCTCTCATACATTTAAGAAGGCTCGATTGGTTAACGGAATTCATCGTTTACAAGATTAATAACTTTCAAAAACAATACAGGTAGATAAAAGTTTAACAAAAGACTGTTGCAGGAAGCAATTACAGTTTAGTTCTGACTACAGTTATGATCTCACACAAAACAGCAGCTGTTTGTTACGATTAATGAACTGGAACAGTAACCTCTAACTTAGAAATGCAAAATAATTTAAAACTAATATATCTACGTTGGATTTCTATATTTTCTGATAGCGAAAGCAAATATGCAAAACATACTAAATTATCTGATTTTCTCTCCTCACATTCCTCCAACCTTAGCTTGAAACTCTCCTGAGTCAAGCAGTGAAAATTAAAAGTATAATCAAAGTAGTATCATTTTGAATGTTAATAGCAAAGCAAACATATATAGTTTATTTTTTTTGCTGGTTTTAACTTTTTGTAATTTTGTATTTGATTTTCCTCGTGGCCACAACCGAGCTAGCGGATATGATGCTCTCGGGGGTTCTAAATAAACTAAAAGCTTTATTACTTGTTCGTTTTCATATTAACAACTTTGACAAATCAATCTCTGACAGGAGCCATAATCGGGGACGGAGACCGTTAGCGCGCGCCATTTCTAGTATTGGGGCTGTCCCCATGATATGGGACAATAATTCTATTTTTAGAACAAATTGCGCCATCGCCTGAGGCACACGCGCGTACATGCTGCGAGGATTTTTGCGGATGTCGCGCGGGGGAAATGGCGTCCGAAATTCCCGAAATTTTTTATGTTTTTGGCCCACAACTCAACGCGTTTACGTCTGTTGGAATTTTGCGTAAGTATCTTCGTCGTAAGCTGCTCCAGTTTGAGTGAAGTAAGACAGTGTCGAATTTAGGTATGTTCCGCTTTAAGCTTAGATATATATCGCTGACCAAGTTGTGTTCCGACGGATGCTTCTTTTACATGAGCTGTTTATTACTCCACTTTAAATTTCACATATGTTGAAGATTAACAACTTTTCCGTTACACAGCAAAAAACTAGGTCGATATATTTAGATATAGCAGAGCTTCAGGACTTCATAGTTTCCTAGCTCCTCTTGCCACACGCTTGCGAGAATTTGCCAGTCTATCGCGACCGAAAAGTAAAACAAAATAATTGCTAGTTTGAGTTTCGCCTGAATTATAAGCAATGCTTGATGTTTCATCAAGGCCCAATAACTTTACGTCCGTAGATACTGCTCAGTTTTATTCGTGTAAAAATCCAGTAAATTATCTGTTGTCGATGAATGAGAGCGCCCGCCGATGCGTGTTTTGTACAGTCAGTAAACATGACAAATTGTACTTCCGCCGCACTTTAGTGTGAAAACGTACATCGAACTCAAACAATAACTCTATGGTTTTTAAATATGTTTAAGATTGATACATGTTTGAGAACATATTAAAAGCTAAGCTGAAAATATGCGAATAAAGCAGAAATAATCAGCAAAGTTACGATGACGCTTTTTTTAATCAACTTTGAATAACGATTTCGATTTTGTTGATCGAGTTTAAAATATCAAAACTCTTGTTTATTTTCATTTTCGTAGTGTAAAACTTCACTATGCTTATGTTGAAGAAACACACATGATGTTAGTAGCCTTTTTTGCGTTCGTGAAATCTGTTGCAGCAACTCAGCAGAAAAGATAACGAAAGAAATCTTTGTCAAGATTTGTTGACAATTGAAAACACCGACTCGGACTTGAAAGTGCACGAGCTGCACTATGCAAATGAGCTAATTGTACGCGTCAGACTTTCCCTTCAAAAACTTTTGCAAACTCACCAAACAAGCAGAAACAATAAGAAACCATCAAAACAGGTTTTGGTTATGATTAACCATTGTCTGAGAAACTCACAAATTAACTCGATACCAGAGTAGAGAGTTTTCTTGCTATATTCTTAAGTCAGAACAAACTCAAAAACATACGCGTAAGCTTACAACTAGCGCGAGCAGATCTTATTATTCATTCCCAGCGCGAGATTGGTCTTGTTTTCGACCCTGGAAAACCTACCTTTCCCGTTGGCTCAGAGCATAAAACTACATATAAGCGCCCTGGTTCGTATTCCCTGCCTTATTCCCTGCCATCGCTGTGAAAGATACGCAAGAGAATCTCTCAACTCTCACCATTTGATCATGCAACGTGACAACTTCCACGTGAGAACCCCCGACATGTGCGTGGATCCGCGCGGATATATGACGTCAGGATGGCGCAATTTGTTCTAAAAATAGAAAAATTGTCCCATATCATAGGTGCGCGCGGATCCCAAGACTTACGGTCTCCGTCCCCGATTATGGCTCCTGATCTCTGACTATGTTCTATTGTTTCGAGGTACTCACTTAGCAACTAACATACCTCAGTATTTGCTTTTTAGCTTGTAATGTAATTTTAAATATTGATGATTTATGATGCTTTTCTTATCTTTCTTATCTATCTCAAGGTACTTCTTTATTTATGACACTTTGAGTACTCGCGATCGCGTCAGACTTAACAATCAATGTGCTGACAGCCACAATTTTTTTTTCTTGGGTCTATACTATCCTGGTCGGTCATCTCTTAATCCTTCTTAATCCTAATGGTTCTCAAATCTTAGTTTAAACCGTCTTCGCAATTTGTCTGAATAACTTTGTCTCTATGTATTTAAGGTGATTCCTCACATTTGCATTGCGCATTCTTACTGCGCATAATTTATGGCGTCATTAGCGCGCGCTCGTGCAGGCGCAAATTGAAAACATGGCGGATTTGCCTTGATATTGAGTTCTGTCAGTTGAAAAATTGCTATAGCTCGCTAACGAGCTCGGACATCCCAATTTTTTTTCCAGTCGTTTTAATCAACTAATCATTAGCTTCGCGTGAGAAAAGATTGATCTGATTCCTATTGCTGAAAATTGAAGAAATAAGGAAAATAGCAGCTGCACTGTAGTCTTTTCTATTTATATTTTGATAGCCGTGGCAAGCAATATTTTATCAAGGATTCAGCTGTCTGTCAAAATCAAACTTAAAAAGTTTATTTATGTTCGACACAAGTATTGACTGTAGTTTGAGGCGTGTTTTCATGAGTCTGGGCTCACAAAGATTTTACAATAACTTGGAATGCGTTCTTGTAATAAGCATTAAAAAATGCTACAATGGGACATTTTTAATGCCTCACTGCTCCTTAACGAGCATGGGCACCCCCCCCCCTTTTTTATTTTATAATTAAAGTTCTCATATGATAAATATTCAGTAGACAAAGTTTGAACAAAAATCTATTGACAGTTTTATTTCAGGGGAATTACCTTAACAGTAGCACATCACATTCATTTTTCTCGTCATCTGTACGGTGTGAATTATTCTTCAAGTGTGCAGGATAAGGCCTGCAACCACCACTTATGTAAGATTCGTGCAAATTATGGGCAAATGTCTCGGTAAACCACTTGCTGTGGTGATCAAGGGACGTCACAAAAGCTTTTTCTTGAGTTTTGACTTGATACTGCATGACAAAGCAGGACTTTCCTTTACTCTCTCGTTCTGCTAAGTGCGATTCGTCTAACCATTGGGCTCGCGAGGTCATAAACAGGTAAAATACTACAAGTAGGAAAATCCAAAATGACCATTTGAAAGAACACTGATATGTATTTTTTTGATACTTCTCTTTACCTGGGGAAATCTTGACATCACTCTTCTTGTAATCAGTAGAAGAGGTGCCCCTTTCTAGTGTAGATTTCGTTGGAGAGGGGAAGACGAAGGCTCCCATCACACGATCGTTTCCTGAAGTAGACGTAGCACTCAGTTTCAAGGGCCTGTCTTTTAAAGTCAGAGGACTGTTTTCCAAATCTATGACTGCTCCGTGCTCTTGTAAGAAATCGCGCCCAAGTGTGACTTCGTGAGCAAGGCTTTGTATTACATGGAACTGGCTTTGGTATACAATGCCATTTAACTTCAGAGGAACGTCAATCTTGCCTAAGACCGGGACTTTCTCTCCATTGTCTTGACGGTCGGAACGAACCCATCTGTTATGTGCGCCAGCTGTAAGCCATATATCTTCTTTACAAGCTGCTCGTCTATTGCTGAAACACATGCTCCAGTGTTCACAAGTAACTTGATTAATTGACCTTCAAGATCTCCAGCTATTGTAAGATCACCGGTTTTTAGGTCTGAACTCCTCTTTCCAAGGAAATCTGATATCATTGCCTTTCTGTAGAGACCGTTCTGGTTGCCTGAATCTTGTTTCTCGGGTACTTTTCCTGGCTGAGACTGATCTATACAACTGATCCTCACTTTACACTTTACTTTCTGCTCCTGACTTTCATTTGATTGCGTAATAGTTACTGTAATTTCTTCTCCTGGGTCTGGTAATTTGGTGGAATCCTGTGGTTGCGCTTCCACTGCCGGCAAATAACTGGAACTTCGTACATGGCGAGGAGGAACACGGATGTCATGCCTCTGATTATTAGGTCGATTCACATACTTTTTGATCGGCTTATTTTCGGTACACTCTGTAAACGCATTCACGTAATTATCCTCTCCTCGTTGTATAACAGGACCAAGTGGAATAGTAGTTTGTCTAGCTAAACCTGAGCCATAGTATGACTGTGTGTTTCTATCAAAAACAGGAGGATTGTTGCTCCTTGTAAGTGACTGTGTTGGGAAAACCTTGTTTTGTTGTGGGCATTGGTCATCGGATTTGTTAACAATTACTTGCTTTGGCTTGAACGGTTGGCTCTGGTTCTTCGCAACTGGAACTTTGCATTATGGCGGGCCTTGTGGTGGCACATGCGTTGCAGGACTTTTGACCTTTGGGCCGGTATTTTCTGCTCTCGATACCTCGCCTACCTCTTGTTGAATTTCTCTGTACTGGGAATTTGTTGGTTCTTTGTCTCGACCAGGCACTACTCTCTTTTGGAATATGGACCTCACCTCCTTAGGTCGGCCTGGATTTGGCTGCTCTCGCTTCAGCGATGTACGTCTAACTGGATGCGCTGTCTTCTCCGTGTTCTGAGTCGCTACCTCTGGTTCGTCTTTCTTTACATAGTCGTAACTAGCTATGGACCCATAACGGTCTGAGGTGGCACTAGGGTTATCCCGTTGCTCTGGAGGCATAATTTCTCTTTGTCTTGGCTGGTACTCTAAATTATTCTGGTATCCAGGTGGAGGTACTCTCCGTTTAGGTTCACGTGCTATGTACTGGTCAGCTGTCAGATGGTACTCTCGCTGTGAGCAACTTTGTTCGAGGTGACCTGTGGCACCACAGTTATAACAAGTAGGTCGCTGTCTCGATAGTGGGAAGTTATATCTGGTATGTGGTGTTCGTCTAGATACAATCCTCGACAAAAGTCCTTGGCACACCTGGATCACATACCACGAAAATGCGTTGACAAGGTATTTTGGGGACAATACCTAATGACATCATTAGAATAGGGAACCCCCTTCCCCCCCCCCCCCCGACAATGTTGCAAGCGGGCAATGACGACTTCACCACGATAAACAACATTGAATTGGGGGGAAGGGGACGAACTGATAAATTGCCCTGACAGATATTGCAAAAGTGGGAAGGTGTGCCAAAACTTTTGTCGGAGATTGTAGGTTGTTCATACGGGCTTCTACACGTCGGTCTAGAGACTCCATCGCATCACGTAGATCTTGAATCATTCCCATCATAACTCCCTGTTCACTGTTTTCATACTAAATTATCTGATTTTCTCTCCTCGCAATATACCATAATGATTGCTTAGCAAAACGATTCCTCTCACAGCTTATGGCGGCATGGTATAAAATTATATCGCCCACGCATATTATGGTCATGTAACAAAAAATGTCAGAAAGGGTCTTTTGTTTGCTCTGAACTTTACTCTTAGGGGCCGGTGGGGCCCGTTTCTCGAAAGCCCCAGAAACCTTTCGGGCCCGAAAGCCATAGCAAAATCTGGAACCTTACGGTTACAGAGCTGTTTTATTCACATATTCTTAATATGAACAGAGGTTCCCTTCATACAAGAAGTTTCAGGCGTAAACACTTCGCCGTTTTTAGATACAGATGAACTAAAAATGGTTTTACCGGCTCGAAAAGTTTCCGGGGCTTTCGAGATTATGTGTTTTGATGATGTTACTGAACTGGAGCGTGTGGTCCGTATTGGAGAAATATTGGTTTCGTTCTTTTTTTGGCAGGTTTATGGACCGAGCCGCAGTATTTATTACAATAGTTCTTTTTGATCTGCTGATGAATTGACGAGTCTACGCGATTCATTATCAGTAAACGCGCGCGCCAAAGGTAAGAATTTATTTACGTTTGTCGCGTCGCTTTTGTAAATTTTAAAACAAAATTGTCCCCCAAAAATGAAGATAAAAAAAATTTCTACTCAATACAAAAAAAAAAAAAAATGCTTATTTTGTACAACAGCTGAAAAAGCAATTTGCCGTAATTCACAGTTCATGAGCGGTCCATCTTAGCGGTCCGTATTGCAAAATTCAAACCGCAAGGGAACCAATCAGAATTCTTCTTTTCACCGCGGATCAGTTCAACCATATAATAGTTACCAATACTACACAACTGTAAAATGTTTGATGACCCGCCTTTGGACGATATATGAGCCTAAGCATCTCTTACCGCAAAAGTCGCGGCCGGCATTATTTTTGAGAGTTTGGCCATGGACATAATTACCTTTAAACTAAAGGGAACCTGAAAACAATACTTTGCTGAGTTAAAACAAAAAAAAACAAAAAACACCAAAGGGATAATCAGAATAAACCATAAAGGAACAAGGATGGTTTAGGATGAAGAAGATCAACACGGATTACAAACGACAAACTTGAAAAACTTGGGCTAAACTTATTAAGATGATGTGATTCATGCGAAACCTTGATGTAGCTCCTTTAAAGCTATATTTCATTAAAGCGTAAGCATAAGCAAAAGTGAGCAGACCAAGACGCAAAAAGATCTTGATGATGAGCACCTTTCGTTGGGAAATTTACCAAACAAAAGGCTCGCCACCGACTTGGTTCTAGTCTGACAACTGTGATCAAACAATAGAGAGAAATAGATAGAAACTCCTGTCCAAGGACCAAGGCAACAGGAATCAAAGTTATGATGAAAATGCGTAAAAAAGAGAAAGGAGGTCTTTTGAGAAATGCACTGTTACATGTATCCAGAACAATTTAAAGTATTCATTACATTCTTTTTAATTCCATTTCGAGTCACACCTGTCTAACTCTTATGCAAAGCGAGGAAAATGCGATTTGCATATTAATACTTGTCACAAAGACTGCTGGTTGTCACCGACTGGCGCATATGCAGTAGCAAGATACGAAGACGCGTTAATATTAAGGAGCTGTTAACTGTCAGGATGTGACTTTCCGAGACAACTATATACTGAAAGTGAAAGTTTGCGAGCCTTGAAGGAGCTCAATCACGGTATCTTGAGTTATTTTGGCCACGTACAAAATAACCATTAAATTGAAGGAAACCTGAAAATAGTAGCTTACTAAGATAGAAAAACACCAAAGAGATAATAAAAAGACTATAAAGGAAAAAGGAAGGCTATGGATGGAGAAGATTAATACGGATCACAAATTAAACGACGAACTTGAAAAATATAGGCTAAACTTTTCAAGACGCACAAAACGTGACATATAGCGCCTTTTTAATGTGAGTGCAGAGCCCTGTAAAATTTGACGTCGAATTTTGAGGTACAGAATTGATTCAAGCGAAACATGAAGTAAAATAAACGAGAAAATAAAAGTGTTAGACGAACGAGAAAAAAGTAGTTTAAGCACAAGTAAGAAGTTTTCCATTTTGAATTCTTTTAATGTCTTAGTTCGACACGTACAATTGCAGCCATTTTCTTAGCTACAAACGTGTGGACCGTAAATTACGCGAGAGTGTTGGATTTTTACTTAGCTCGAGCACTTGACGAACTTCTATGAAGTAAGGAAACTAATATTGTTCCTGTGTTTTTCGTACAACTTATCTCTTGTTGTATCCACATTTATGGTAATACCTGGGCATAAACTAGTTCGCCCACGGGCGAGATCTCGAAATAAACTTTCGATGGACTTTGTGCAATTGTGAACCCCAAGGAACTAATGAAATAAAATTTCTGCAACCGCCCCCTCCTTCCCCACCCCCGAGTATAAAGTTGGACCACATTTACAAAGGAGTTTACAGCAGGGTGCGAGTTCGACTTTTTTTTCTTGATTGTGTTTGTAGAGGTGGGTAATTACTTCTTCAGGAAACACTCGAAAGCACTGTAGAGTCATCCCGAGGAAAGACACACAACAGCCTTCCGCTTAGCACCCTGTATGGTGTTTTCTTAGTACTTCTCACATTTCCGGTGTAGATTACCAGAAGAGCTGTTAAAGAGCTCAGATATGTAATAACGTTTTAATCTGCGTGGAAAGTAAACAAAGTACTGCAAACCCGTCTCAAATTAAAATGCGATGTCATGCTTCTTCCAGGGAGCGTAGAGTTTGTAGATTCCTCACACGCGAACCCATAACCTACGTTTTTACATTGAGCACCTCTGAAAATTGCTTTTACGACGCAACAGTAAAGGCAGACATTTTCAGAATTCCTGGATTTTTGTGTCGCATCGCACGGCTTCTAAATAATGAAGACAATTCTAGTTTGTTTAAGGCACAGCTGGGCTTCAACACAATTTGATGACGCAATGTTTGCAACTGACCATTCATATAACGGTATGTCTTGCATGGGAGGTTGATACGTGAGTAGAATATCACAAATATCTGACTTTTCAAAAACAGACCGGACTGAATTTTGATGATATTTTTAGCGTGTGATCCTTCCTTACCCTCGGGTGTTTTTAATTTCAGTGTCCTGTCCTATCTTAATTGGAATCTTTGTGTTGTGTTCTGAACAAAACTAATGTAAACGGACAAAGGAAGTGACTGATTCTTTAGCTCTTATTTTATCAGTAAAACCGGATAAATAGTATGGGACAAAGACTCCGTCTATTTCAAACCCTACACGTCTTGATGGCAATATTAATTCTTAATAGAAAACCTAACTGATTCTGCGTTTTCTTCTAAACGTAAATGTCTACTGCATGTCGCCGAGAGAGCAACTCCAACAACGCATTGCTTAAGTAAAGGCGCAACCTCAAAATAGGAGTTCTCCTTAACACGTCTTATATGATTTTCGTACATTCCTTTTAACATTAGTTCTGAGAATTCAGAGGCACATCAAAGTGTAACACCCCATAGTAGATTATTTTCTTCATTCATGTCTCTTCTCTACTTCATTTTTTTTGTCTTTTCTGCTTTACAATGTCTTGATATTGAAGGGAAAATCTCGGCCAGTATCGAGAACTCAAAGATTGTGGGTTAACCAACATAGTCAATCTTGTTTACTTGTTCTCATAGCAAAAATAGAGTCATTGGTTTAATTCGATTTGCACTTTTATTTGTTTTCAAACTAATTAAATGTTGATTAGTTTCTCACTTCATAGTAGTGTGTTGCGACATGTTAAATACTTATTTGGCGATCTTGTTTTCTCTAGACACATTTTTTGCTCGTTATTAAAAGAACGAAACTGTTTTACTTTACAATATATTAACTACAACTCAATATATTACCTATAAGAGCTTCGTGGATTTTCTTTTCGACAAGCTTGGTTTCGCTTGACCTCTAGTCACTTTAGTAAAAGGGATATATTTACAGTTCAGTCTCAATTTGACAAAACAGACTTAAGCTACCGTCAAAAAGATGAGCAATACATGTCGGTTGTTGCTAACGTCGACTTCGATAAATAAATCACTTCATTGCAAATGTATTGCAATATGGATCAAGATGGATATTGACTCGCTTCTCTTCACTGACTGCCAATTAAGGGCCATCGTTAAGTTGTTCCGCAAAGTTCCGTCAGTTTATATCTTTTGAAGTAAATGCTCTTTTATCTTTACCATTAGCACTAATGTTTCCCTTTTTTTCGATGAAATGGCTAAAACCAAGTTATCGACCTATTCAACTGTTGAGCTGCCAGAAGTGGTTCAATTGCAGGTCTGCTTGTATTGTCCAACTTTCCCTTTGAGTGAAAAACTCATAATTCCGTAGAGCAGAAATTTGTCGTTAAGACACCATCTTGCGCCACAAATGTTTCTGACCATTCCTCGATGTATGGACTGGTTGTTGCATTTGTCAGTTCTGTTCTTCGGCTAGACTTTCTCTTTGAGAGCGAGCTGTTTCTTCGTCTTAGTTGTGCTCTCGCTCCAACATTTAAAACAACGTTCTGTACAATACCTAGCGACAGTCGGTCAGTAAGTTCCTTTTCGCTTGGGCTTATTTTTGAGTCCATTTTACCGACTGAGGTGGTTGATGAAGCTGAACTTCTGTTACTATGACATGGTGAATCATCGCTCTGAAAGTTTGTTTCTTCGCTGACTTGTAGAAGCGTGTTAAGTCCGTTCGAGCATGGAAAACAAACATTGCGAAGATCCGGGCTTTGTGCTCGCATCTTGGCTGCTATCACGTACTATATCGCGAGAACTTGTTTTGAAACACTGTCTCTGCCGAATTACTGTTTATAAAGACACGAAATTCAATTTGCGCTGAGTGTTGATTGCTTCTCTCTTCGATCTGATGTCAAACCGGACCCGTTACTAGATTGTGACTGTGTTATTGACAAGTTTGCCGCATGCGGTCGACAGAGCTCATTTACCCCATCCCTGAACCAGCAACTGAGTTAGGAATGCTATGACCGCACAGCGAAACCCCCGCAATCAGTTGTGTTCTTTTAATCGCGTGATCACCTGGTGAATTTGCATTGGTTCATTAATCAGCTAAAGAGCTCTCACTTGAACCTGTCAGCATGGCAACAAACAATATACAGTCACTTTGATAATGAGGTCTTGTTGCGCAGCCCTGGTTAGTGACGTCAAAAAGGAAGTGCTTCTCGTCTCATTCAGCAAATGTCATCTGTCGAGCGAAAGTTATACTAAAACCGGTCATTGAAACTGATAGTGTTATTATAAGCATATAGGAAACTGTTTCTTTACTGAGTGGAAGGTCAGCATTTTTTAGCGCACGCCTTGCAAAGTTGGTAAAGTTTTCATTGTGGTTCTCAGGAGCGACGTGTCAAACTGCAAGTCGTTTTTTTCCAAGGTCGACATCACACTGAGCTTCCCGCATCGTGACAAAAGATTTTAAAATGGCTAGCCTGGTGAAAATGGTCTTCTCAGCTTGACGCGCCGCCCAAAGCACATAACTGCACGACTCAGTGAAAGTGAAGTCACCATGGGCTATCATGTATCATGCAAAGCTAGACGAGCCAGTCCTATAAAAATACAGACAACATTTCAAAATAGTACTTATATTAAGCATGTATGCAATATGATTGGCCTTGTGAGCATGCGGCGAAAAATCGTGACGGTATACAGAAAAGAAAACACGCAAACAGTAGCTCTTATGATGTTTATTAGTGTAAAGGATATCATAATTTAGGTCAATTGCGGAAACTTATAGCTAAACAGGATCAACTTTGTAAACAGATGTAATCCGGAAAACCAACGGAGTCCGCTAAACGCATCTACGGTCGGGTCTCGAATTGCTTCCTTTCTTACGATCACGAGCCAAGCTTTCCTACGTTACCAAATTTGAAACAAAAAAACAATTTTTAGTAGACTTTCTTGGCCACCGATTTTGTTCGGAAAGGTCGGCTAGTCCGTAGAAACACGCGTGAAAACGGACTAGATGATGTAAACAACATCGCACCCAGCGACCCCCTTGAATTAGCCTTGTGAACTTTTGTACATTCCTGGCCTTTATTCAATAGTTAATCAAAAATACTTCCTTCATCACATTAATGTTAGGTCAACAAGACCACAAGCATTGCTTTCTTTTTGAAACGCCTTACCGAAAGCTAAAAAACAAATAGGAAAGCCTTCGGTAAGGTGCCATGCGCTTTCCAGTGAAACGAAACTACATGTAGTTCAAATATTTAGCAAAAAAACCCTTGGAAAGTGTTTGATTTTACACGTAACTAATTCATCCTATTTCAGCCGGAGGAAGAAAGATGTTGTTTGACGCTTTTAACATGCAACTATAGTTTTAACTTACAACCAAAGTTACAAGGTCAGAGAGAAACGATTGTTTTTTTGGCAACGCATTGCAATTCAAAACAAACAATCCCCAAAGGCCATCTTGGTTAAAGATGATCGATCCTGTCATGAAAGGTTACTGACTACTTGGTGAATGCAACCCAAAAAGCTTATAAAAGCTTTCTCTCTATCAGATTAGACCTATTCTTAGATTAAATTCATTCTTCCCAAATCATGAAACACTGATCTCTTCTTAGCATTACTCCAAAGGTGGTTACACAAAGCAGCGAAGCAACGATTTCTGAACACGAAAACGATTCAGTGCTTGACAACACGTAGGAAATTTTTAAACTTGTTAATTTATGCCTTGAAACTGAAGCCCTCCTCAAAACGCCCTGAAAGTCAAATATAGGGGGAAAGTGGTGAACAGAGGCTTAAAACTTGCACAACGGTTTTTATGGGGAACTTTCGTGAGCAAAACTAGTACACAGAGAACACACCATTCTGTCAGGGCGGTTAGACTTTTAGAACATCATTTTATGGCTATTTTAGGTTGTCATTGTATTCATACACACTGAAGTGTGCAGAACAAGAAAACGCAGTTCTATCACTGAAAATTCGTGAAAGAATCTCATAATTTTGAATTTTGGGCCATGAGCGTAATACTCATTTAAAATAAAGGTGAACCTTTCCCTCAAACAGATCGATATCTGACCATCTGTGATGCCGTGGAGTTTAAGGATTACCATTTTCCTCATTTTGGCTTGATGATCGATCCGGCTCACGTACAGGGCGGCATTTTCACTCACGTGGCCAGCAGCCCTTCAAATTTCTTAGAACAAATTTAAGTTCTTAAATAGGAAAAGATCTCGACTCCCATAGGATTGGTTTGGTACATACACCAACATGGCCGCCATTTCATCATTTTGGGACACCAGTATGGTTGCCGTGACGTCATGTGAAAACACTCTTTGCTTTATGAAGATGATCCCTCTTTTTTAATTCAAGATTCTGGCTTGATTACAATTTTACCAAAAAAAGCAAAGAGAAGAGATAAAAATCATAAGATTGACGAGTTTTTGTTATCGCTCGATCTTAATCTTTCAGCTTGGTCTGAGTCAGGAAAGGTTTACTTTTATCATGCCGGTAAATAGACTGGGATATGCCCTAAAAGGGTTAATAATCAGGCTTAAATGTAAAAGAATTTACGTATAGTGTGGTCGGTGAACTAAAAATTTAAGCCACAACCTCCGAATCTTAATCCAGTACATGCACGTTCAAGTTGTAAACCATTTTACATCTTTATCAGTTCCTAAAATATCGATCGACATATGTACCAGACGAAAATGCCCCAACGTATACAGAGATCGAAACAAATAAGCGACATTCACGAGTAGATATACGTCACAACATTCATCCACTGTCGTTCACCTCATTCCACCTTACTTTTAAGCAAAGATAACGCGCATCTTGAAAATCTAGGCTAAAAATTCAACTTCGTTTTTCTTAATCCGTACGTTTCTATATAATCTTTCAGGTCCACCTTGTTACCGTGTGGTTTCTCTTAACTTCCTTAGCGCCTTTTCAAATAGTCTTAATTTGGCAAACTTATTTATTATTTATTTTTAGTTAGGTTTCTTTTGTCGAAATTGGAACGTCGTCCGTTACGTTGCAAAAAAGGCATGACGTGACAAGGATCGTTTATTTAGTTTGACCGCTTTTGCCGTGATGGAGCAACACAGAACAGAGGACGAGGATGTTGCAACTATTTGAATCCAGAAACGTTCAGTCAAGCTCATTCCTTCACCGTGGTCGGCGCAATTGGTTGCAGTAGAAAACAAAAAACAAACAAACAACAACAAAAAAACACCTAGCTTGGTTTTCGTTCAAAAAAGTCGCGAGATGAATTGCTTTCCCTTGGTTATGATGTGTTATGACGTCACTTAAGTTTTATGACGTCACATGGCATCATTAAATCGGCCACTTTGAGTCGGCCGACTTAGACTTCACTATTCGAAGTCAGAAACTATCGTAAATTGCTGGAAAAGGGCCAAATCCAAATGACAATGGAACCTAAACAGACAGTACTATTTCTAGCTAATTCTGTTATGCTGATCAGGAAAACTGCATGGCACTGTAATACTCAATTCTGTCCAAAAAGTCGAAATTTGGCTTAACTTGCATGGGAATGCGTTGCTATGGCAATTCCAAATGGCGCAATCAAATGCCTGACGCATCAAAGTTACCACGAGGGATGAATAAATGGCTACTGAAACTTTCAGATCCCTGCTTTTCAAAATTTCACAAAATCCTCGAGGAAGAAAGAAGAGAGGCACTGTGCACCAGAGTGAATGCATGGTCGACTGTGTCAGAAGTAATAAGAGACGCGTCACTTCCTGTCTCATGAGGTAATTAATATGCATTTGTGACTAATTTCCTTGTTGAATACTTAGATCCATGTAAACATACAAATTAAGTCAAGCATCACTAAAGATCTTGCATTCCTGGCTGTAAAACTCTAGAACCACCAATTAAGGTGGTCTTTATTTGTTGCTATCGATGAAAAGCGATAAAACAAGGCTCTTTCGTCAAAATCGTGGCTTTTCCACAAGGCAGACGATAAAACAAGTCATTAGAAAACGACGTCGGCATTTTGTTTTTAAGTTAATACGAGGCGGTAACTGCACTTTACTGATCAAACTAATAAGAATCTTGATTATGCACAATGCAAACTGTGGATTCCGTTTCAGCCATGACGACGTTCGAGATAGAAGCACTAATTTATTTAGATGGTACCAGTTTTATTTTCATTTACAAAACGTGACTTTATGCATGTTGGCTTCAAAACAGGAACTCTAATTAAAAACTCATTAATTGTCATCATTTGCTACTGTTGCTGACAAGTTAATTAGCTTCAGTCTCAGTTGAGCAGTCAGCAGCCAATTCTGGATACTTCAGTCAGAAAACAGGAACAACATATGGAAGCTTGTATAGAGAACCTCTCGACTTGAGAGAGTAACAGGGAAGTGCACTATTTCTAAACAGTGTTTGGTTTCCTTATAGAACAACGGTGCACATTTTGAAACTGATCAATTTTTGCTCGCGTGATTCAACTCACGATCTAGTGCAGGGAACTTAAGTTAAGTGTTCCACATTTAGATCTATGAATGATGCAAACGCTAATAGACAGTTGTTAACATAATAACAGAGTGTAATTAATGACTTAGTAATTGCTGGCATTTACTTTCCTTTCACGAAAATATTATTTACAAACTGCGTTGCCGCTACATGCTGAGCACGTTTTTATATTTAATTTCCGAACCTCTGTGGTATAATAGTTAAAAGCGTTCAAGCTCTTCAATTCGAATGGCCATGATACTCGTTGTCAAAACCAAAGCTTATAGGAAAGTCTATCTTGTTCATCTTAGGCAAAAGTGCATTGCTGAGTTTTTCAAGTACTCGAGAGTCTTTAACAACACAGGTCGTGGGAAGGTGGAAAGCACGACGCCTACTCGAGTGTCGTCTCAAGTGTTCTTATTAAATTCACAAGAGCTTATACATATCAACAATGCAAGGAACAAGTTATTCATTCCCGTCATATAATGTTCTAGAAATTTTAAAATAACACGCGCAAAAGCATTACGTATGCTGCGTGCGTTATTAACTACATATTAACCGAGAGTGAGGTCTTTTAGGGCAAATCTCCAACCGAGAGCTTTCCGTATTGACCGAGCGATAGCGATGTCAATACGGCGAGGCCGAGGTTTGAGATTTTCCCATGAAGACCGAACGTTGGAGATAAATAAATAGTTTTACGTTTATTTTATATACTAATGGCCAATAAAAATAGAAACAAGTCGTTGATGAATTCAGGGCCAATTCCTTCGTCTTATCCGTCACCAACTCGTCCTTAACTTAACACCGTGAATTCGCTGATCTCCTGAAATTGTACCTCCTCATGTTTTAAATAGAATTTTACTCTTAGAGCGTTCCTCGTCACTCATCGTTTCAGGCTGCTACAATTTTCGGATAAAAGGCAATAGCTTTTTAATTACCCTTTGCTTTGCTTCTAATCGGCCCGCGGGCATTACGAGAGAGCAACGCCCGAGAATTCGCCAATCAGAGGGTGCGTTATATCGGCTACAGCACAAGCCGACGCGTTAAGGACGGTGCCCATTAAATACATAGGCTTTTTTGTTATATTAGGACCATATAAAAAAGTAGATCGTAAAAAGGGCTATTGGAATCCACAAAGAAAACTAGGAGTAGCAACGCATTTTTTCGAGATAATTAACTTTCAATCTCGAACAAAAATGCCGACAGTATTTTTTCTGAAAAAGAAGGAAAATATATTTCTTCACGCTAGATTTCCTTGGAATTCGCCCTACACACAGCAAAGGCAACACATTTATAAATATCTTTAAACTAAATGGTAAAAGGTAACATAAAAACCACTGTCGTTGATTTTCATCACAAAATCGTCGCAACGGCGCTTATAGCGTCACTGACAGCTCTCCTCTGGTTTAGTTTAGTGACCAGTTGTCACCGTGATTTATTTAGCGCGCGCAACGAAACATATTAGGCATGATGGTGAGCGTATTGTATTGAGTTCTTCCCTCTAGCTCAAGGTTTTCTTCGATGTGGGACATGAACACATTAGCTAGTAAGGGACCCAGAGGGGATCCCATAGCCATCCGACTGTTCGTACAGGGCTCCAGTGAATTGAAAACCTTGAGCTAGAGGGTAAACTCCCTTCTTTCTATCGAAGATATGTTGACGATACGCTCGCCATCATGTCGAATATAGCAACAACATCTAACTTCCTGGACACGCTTAACAAAGTACATTCCTCTGTAAAATTCACGATGGAAACCGAACGCAATGGAATGCTCCCATTTCTGGGTATCCAGTTATCGAATCGATCGCCTCAAATAGAGACAAAGGTGCACATAAAACCCACTAACTCAGGTCTGCTCTTGCACTGTCAGAGTCATGTTGACAATAGGTGCCAAAATGGCTTGCTGAGAACTATGCTTGATCAAGCAGATCGTTTATCCTCATCTTGTCTTGAAGATTGTATTCTCCCGTTCAGTTTGAAGTACCCGAAACGCCTCGTTAACTCTACCATCAAAAGTTTCGTTGACTCAAAGGTTTGTGACCAGCAACGACTTTTATCACCATCTCAAGAGACAGATGACACGATTCGAGTAACTTTATTACAATTTAAAGACCAAATCTCAGCAGATATTGCGGGGAAACAACTTAAGGATCCGAGCTTAAAAGTACAAATCACCATCCAGCCTATGTTTGTGAGCCGAAAAATTGAACGAGAACTAAATGTGAAAGAAACAAAGCCACCGATTGTGAATCAGCAGTGTGTTGTTTACAGTTTTCAATGTGACCTGTGTGATGCGGGTTATGTAGGTTACACACGCGGACATTTACATAATCGTGTAAAAGGACATAAATAATAATCCTCCGCCATTGCCAAACACTAAAAGAACGTGCATAGGACAATGCCTCAGGATCTGCTAAAGTGTTTCCATGTGCTTAAGAAATGCAGAAACAAATTCGACTGTTTAGTGCAAGAAATGCTTTTTATAAGAGCTTTAAAGCCAAATCTAAACGCGCAATCAGATTCCATTCGTGCGAAAGTATTTTCATAATCTTCGCACCCTTTTATGTTAATTCTTCAGGCCAAAATCGCTTTAAATGCTGTAATTTGCATGATCTAACATATATTTTCCCTTGATAATGGAGTCATGAATACTCCGAAACGTCGGATTTTATCGTTCGTTTTTGCCGTTTTATGTTTTAAGAAATCTCTTTTGATACGAAAAAGAGGACGGAGATTCTTTTGTTTTTACACAATGATAATTTTGACTTGATGGGTACAAAATTTAAATGTGTGGCCAACTGTTCCAGTAGTATGAAGACTTTGATTATTAAAAACAATTATATTTGAAATGTGTAACAATTCCTGTTATAAAAAAAAGGATAACGGATCACAGGATACAAGGTCAGTAGACCCGGCTTCTGATTGGCTAAGCCGGCTGACTTGGGTAAAGTAACCCTGAAAACCATTATCGCGGCCATGATTGTCAATGAGGTCTATGAATTTTTCAGATGCCAAGAAGACCTTTCCTTGCTATGAAAAGTCTACCACTTTTTGTTCAAGTCATCGCCTATTTCAAATTATTTTTCGTAACAATTTCCCAGCAGGAAGAAGTGTCAAGCAAACTTCGAAACAAGCCACTTGGAGCAAGGTTATGATCTTACATGTTACTACCTGTTTTCCTCCCCTCCAAGGTGATAGTGAACTAATTCCACAACAGTGCAAGCCTATTACAACGAACACACTCGGTTCTAACAGTTACCTTCTTTAAACACTCGCAAATGTGGAGGCATGGTGGCCTAAGGGTTTGTGTGCAAAACTCTGCACCAAGCTTTCCCATTTCCAGTTCTACGTAATGGGGTCAAATCACCATCTCCGTTTGCAAGGGTAAGTTCTTTCAATGCACACGCACGATTATATCACTGTTTCAGCTAGAAAATAAAGGTCAAGTCAAGCCATCTTTATTTAGGCAGGGTAACCCCATTACCCCATCAGCCATAGGATGGTATCAAAAGAGGCCCTGCGTAAAATGTAGACTACATGATAAAAAATTCAGAATTTAAAAATTACCGCAAAGTTATGTACAAGGAGTTTAAAAACTGAAAATGAAATTACATTTCAATTACAAAGTGCTGATTTATAACAGCTACCAGGAGTGATGGCGGTTATTTTCGGTCTTTATTTAAAGTCTTAGTGGGTTCTTCTGGAAGAGGTTGTCTAGCTATCCAATCCAACCCCCTTTTTCTGAAGAGGGTAAGCTATCTTAGCAATCCTCCGCTCCCCCCTCCCCCGCTTCCCCCGCCCCAACCCCACTTCCTCCAATGGCCCTTGTAGCTCTCTAAATAAAACCAGGATAAACTAATTTCCACGCGAAAAATTTAGGTTTTATTGAACCTTTAATAAATAGAAAACCACTATCTACATACAATCAGTAAAAACAGTGCAGCAAGATTTTAACTTAACCAGTGACCACTGGTGGCAACAGCTTTTTTAATCACCAACAGTAGCAGCAAGAAGTAGCAGCAATCACAAGCGAGGGTCTATGTTCATACAAGACACTTTATTCCAGCTTGACTTTAGATATGATTCAAATCGACTTCACTTTGTATTGAAACGACTGGACACCCTGCTTGAGATAACTGTACAACATTTGGAACCTGACTAGCTTGCACCAAAAATCTTTGATATACAGTGCATCCAAAAAACATGCCATAATGGTAAATATTCAGTCTTTGTATCTTTTCACCTCAATTAACTATTGCTGTAATCCCAATTAAAAATTCAACCAAACACTCATTAGCCAGAGCAATTTTTAATTGAGTGTCGTAAAAAAGACAAAGTAATCCCTCCAGTCAATCACAAAAGCTTCGGACAATCCAGTGAACCAATCAAAACTTGAAAGACATGTAACTGACGCGACGGGCGGGAAAACGCAAGGACGATTCAAAGTTGGATTTGTTTTTACTTCTGATTGGACGAAAAAGTGACAGGAGTTTTTTTGAGCCACTCGTGTAGTGTGGTAATGGAAGAACAAAGCAACTGGGAATTACTTTTGACACTCAAGTGAAAACTGCTCTATCTTCCAGGGCTAGGTCACGGAGTATGTCACACAAGAACTGTCTTTAGTGGTATGAAACCTTTAAATAATGTTTTCAACCCTTTGAAAAACAAATCAAATGCTTCCAAGCCAGGCGAGAAGAGTTCATGCCCAAGATTAAAATGATTTGCATTAAGCTGAACACAAGCAAGAATCAAGCTTACAGTCAGTCTATCAGAAAAACTAGCCTTAATGTAATGAAAACTATCTTTCTTGTCAAATATTTCAAAGGTACAATCATGTAAATGGCAGTTACGTTGAAGCCATATGTACATGTATTGTCAAAAACTGAAGATTGACAAGAAGCACTAAAAATAATGTGGCCTGCAGGTAGCGTGACAGAACTGGCAAAAATAGTATAGCGTGACAGAACTGCCTACCTTGGCGTGACCTATTGTGACAGAAACGCCCAAAAATAACAAGACCTTGTCCTTAAATACATTACCTTTAATTGATTTTTGCTTGCCCAAAATCATATTTTGGAATGAATTCAGTCAAACCCACCACTTCCTTCTCTACTTCCTGCCTGTCGCCCCTTACAGTTAAATCACATACGGCTTTGAAGAACTTAGTGAGATAAAGGGGCAACACCAAGCCCTGCCCTAACTTTCACTTGCCCAATTTTTTTTTTTTTGTTCAAATATTCAGCCTTTCAAACGCACCCTCCCTTTCCTACACCCTGCCTAAATTAAATGAACTCACTGAATTTAAATAAAGGGAAATAATCATGCCTTTTTTTAAATTTTAGTTTCCCTTCATCTCATTTTCATTTCCCAATTTTCTTTAACAGTGTTTGAAAATTCTAGCATACAAAAACGTATCTCCCTTCCCTAAATCTCCCTCCTAATGAAAGACAAAAGACATTCAAGAACTTGCTGAAGATAAAGAGGAAATATAATCCTAAAGTAAAATTAATTAACAGTATCTCCATGTATTGCCAGTTACAGTAAATTGAGTTACTCCACACAACCCTTCCCCAATTGGTGTTCCCTACATTAAAAATTACTGTTAGCTGCTCTCTGGAGCTGGGAGGACTTTCTCCAAATCTGCAAGTAGCCCTATCATGTACGAAGAAAATAATTAAAAGCTTTATCTAATCTATATGACCTGATCCCTTACTTTTTAAACTACTTTTATATGTAATATGAAGCCTGAAACATAGTCAATCATGCATGCATACGCTAACATTTACAGATGAAGGTTCAGTACTACTCATTACTTTGAACTAGATTCTACAGCATCCTATGCTACTTACAAAAAAAAAAAAAAAAACTTAATATACTGACACGAAAATTACAAACCAAGAGTGGACTTGTGTAATTTCTCTCTACTTCATAGTGTAAGATAGAATGCATAACTGTTTTCAAGCGAGTGTGTGTGTGTGCCCATGAAGAATACTGAACAGCAGACACTGAAAGATCAGCAGATGAAGATCCCTCTTTTCAAGAGGGATCCACATTACACATTAGAGAGTTGTGTGCCGTTATACACAGATGTCTGTTTTACTTGTAAACAGGTGTCTACAATAAAATAAAAATTGTCTGCCCGAGAGAGGTGTCTGCTACAGAGAGATGTGCGTCAGAAAGGCAAGCATGCAGTCAAATGTCCGTTAGCCAGTCCACATGTAGGTGCAGTCTGCAAAGATTATCTCCATCACAAAGTTGTTGCATCAATGTGGACTTTAACAGGAAGGGGGCCTGCATCATCTTTTTCGTCCTCTTTAACTAGCGGCATTTTCTCCAGTAAGTTGTCATCATCCAAGAACAAGAGTTCTCCAACAACAGCAGCCTTAGTCAAAAAAAGACAGGTTAAGGTTGAAGAAAATTTACTTCAGAAGATCTAGAGTATTACAACTACTGTCCCTATGTCCACATTTCCCCTCTGTTACATACACAACTTCCCAGAGAGTCAAGACTATTTCTGGTCCATATTTTTGGGCAGTCGTTACTTTTGGGATGTTACGATGCAGTGTTTCAGTCAGAAAATTTTACTTGAGGGCCAAAGTGGCCCATGAAGACCTTTTTTAGGGGCCGATTTTTTAGGAAAGGGGACAATAATAACAATTGATAAAAATAGCCAAATTTATGCAAATTTTTGGTTGCCAGATGATCCGTGCATTACAAGAGAACAATCCATAGGCATACATGACGTAGTCAATGATCAAGGGTTTGCAATGCATTATAGGGCAATTCAAACACGGTCAGCCATTTGGAAGTTTTCCAATGGATTGACTTCTTTTCTTATGTTGAATGTTTTAGAAGCAAAGATCTTTCAATAGGGTTTTCTAGAAGGACATAATGTGTGAGAACATAACCCTTATTGATTGTCAGCACAGAGAAATGTTGTTGCCATTATAGCAACTACAGTGCAGCTCAGATATATCCCAACCAAAATAATTTTATATGCGTAATTCGTGTCAGCCCAATATGCGTATATACATGTGCATACACGCACATACCCGTATACAGTACATGTATATCCACGTATGCCTGATTAGTATATATGAGCTAACCTATTGCTTTTTGTCTTTTCTTAACAGGTCACTGTTGTTTTCAATGGCTTGACAGCTTGCCACAGAGCGAGAAAGAGTTTTCTTTATTTTGAATACGCGTATACAGTATACGCGCATATGCCTTCAGACTAGACTTCTTAGCAAAATGTTAGCTGAAACTAACATTTTGCCATTGGGCACTTGACTGAAAATTAACTGACTGAATATTAATTAAAAGAGAGAGTATTTACTGTTTTTTTTTTGTTTTTGTTTTTTTTTGTCAAATAGAACCAGGGATACACGCTTCAACAATCCCATCTTCATGGAGCAAACATCACAACCGAAAGATAACATTTTCTCGACACAAAGTAAACACAGTCCAAGCAAGCGACTTGGAAAAGTGTGCCGAAACACACAACTTTTCCTCGAAGAAAATTAAAAATAACAAAATGTGAGCGGCGCACCATAGAAACTTCGATAAACAATTCTTTCGTCAGGGAAAGAGTATTTTACTATTTGAATGAATGGTTTGTGTCAGATATGGGAGATATCATTTTCTCGACAACGCTTCAAACAATAAACCTCCCACAAGTGACTTGCCGATACATGCCAAGGATGAAATGTTAGTTGCATTGGCCGCAATTTCGAGCCATGGGATGGCTTTTAAAATACTATGCCTGTGTTAAGCCTGCAGCCTTATAAAAGAAAAGGGCTAAATTGGCCCTTTTTTGTTTTGTTTTTTTCTGGGGGCCCATCTCTGATTGCAATGCGGGATTCGCACAATGGTGTTGTCTGGCGGAAACACTGCGATGTATTATTTTATTTGACAATTTTTTGGGTCAACACTTTACGAAAATTGACGAAAATTTACAGGCATACATGATTGTGTTGTTCTAGAAAATACCTCCCCATCCCCCAGGAAATTTCAGTGTTGGTTCATACTTTCCTAAAAAAATTTCGCCTTTGAGACCCTCACCCCCTCCCCCCCCCCCTGGAATCTTCTGTAACCCTTGGTAGGGTTGATATGCATATTTCTGGGAATCACATATTGTAAAAAGAAAAATCAGATGAATATTACACATACCTTACTCTTTTGCTTTGTTGCAGTGGTGGCTGTAGCACAACAGAGCCACATCAGGAAGAAAATGGACAAGAAGAGAGTGGATGTCAAAAACCAGAAAGGAAGCCCAGACCGCTGTGAAACACACTGCAACCACTGGCGGCCTTTTTGAACTACGGCTCCAGAGTAGGAATCATCACTATCATCTGCACACACACAAAACAAAAAATAAAAAAAAGAAATTAAAAAAAACAACAACAACAACAACAAAAAAGTATCAACACCCACATTCAGTAAACATATGCTGACAAGTTACTCTACTGCTAATGATTCTTTTGTTGGTGGACTGGACTGGGGACATTGTGTTGCATTCTTGAGAGACACTCTATTTTCACAGTGTCTCTCTCTGCCCTGATGTATAATTGAGTACCGAAAAATTTAAGGCTGGGGGTAACCCTGCAATGGACTAGCATCCCATCCAGGGGGAAATAGAAGTATTCCTAGTTGCTTCATACTACAGAAAAGGTTTATACTGGTTTATCTCACCACTGTAACTGCTATCTGCTTCATCATTCTCCACAAAATCCACCTCATCAAATTTTGGAATGCTGATAAACTCTTGCGGCTGCTCTTGAACCTCAACTATGATACTATCACCATCCCCATAGGTGTAATAATAAGACGTTGACATCCTGTAGTAATAACCAACTCTGTTCAGGAAGCCATGGCAGTACTTGCTAACATCAAGCACTGGGTATACATACACCATGTACGTTCTGAAACTCCACTGATCAGGCATACTTTCCTGAAATACGTGTATTCAATATCATTAAAAACTAGATCATTTGATAATGCAATTCAAGAGTTTTCATTGACTTACTCTGAAATATGACATCAAAACAACTTACAGTACCAATTTAAAGTGTTCTGTTGGAAAATACCAAGAGTGTTTGTTTGAAAAGTTCGTGAAATACAGTGTATGTTTAACAATACTCTTCTTGTCACCGGCCACTGCATCTTGTTGGTCATATTCATGCAAGACTAGGTCGAGGAATTTGTCCCACCTCAGTAGATTTATAGCATAACAGTTCGGCAAAGATGAGGTTTGCCATGTCCCAATGGGTAAATACTTTAAGTTTGTACTGTACATGAAGTGTAGTGTCTGTTGATAAAATATCCGTTGATTATCTGGTTAGACTCTCCACAAATGGTTGATGCTCTGTTTAACTCAATTTACAGAGTTGCATGTCTTAAGTTAGCTGAAGACCAGCCAGTCATATCAAAATATTTTCCATTTCTACATGAAATTTCACAAATTTTGGGTTATGATTTTTTGTACTAATTTTAGTGTTGATTCAGTGGCTTTTCCACTAACGGTATCAGACCAGTGCCCCCATAAGATTTTCCAATGAAAGGGTCCTGGGCCCCTCAGCTTCAAAATTTTAGGTGTCACAGCCTGCACAATTTTTAAGTGTCCTGGCTTATATATTGACTAACATGTACATGTACACATGTTGGTTGTATAGTGGATAATTTAAATAATAAAGTAATAAAGATGATTGATACTCACTTCTACATATGATTCTGGTGATGGGATTTGATCTTGCAACTTACATCCAGCAACACAAGCATAACGGTTTTCTTCAACTTCATAGCTTTCCTGACAACCTGAAAATGAAATACAACAAACATGTACCGCTTCACTACATGGAGGAAATTTTCTATGGGCTACATCAGCCTTTGAAGGGGAGAGAGAGAGAGGTGGGGAGGTGGGGGGGGGGGGGGGGAGGGTCTGTAAGACCAAAAAATTAAAAAAAAATGTATGGAGCTTAATTGAAGTTTTCAGAGGGGTGGGAAGGAGGGGTCCTTCCATCAAGAAGGTATGGATATTTTCTGGATCTGCACATTCAGTAAGAGATGTTAGAGAAATTGAAAATATACCTGTCAGTAAGTTTAATCTTCCCAACCAACATGGCAGCAAAAATGAGCCAGCTACATTAAAAAACTTCCAGTGAATTATGGTAAAGTGGCAAAATAAGAAAGTGTTATACACTGTATGCCACGACTTCGATATATTTTTTTACAATAGTTGCGGAAATTCTCGCGAGCGCATTGGCTTATTTTCATTGTCAATAAGTGGACAGACACATAAATTTATAATTAATTTTATGTGATGTTGACGCGGCGAGCGAGAGCGGACAATTTGACAATTTCTTATTGTAAAAACAAATTGAAGTCAGTTTTTCATATGTCTGTCCTGTTACTGACAATGAATTTCATCATAACAGTGTCAAAGTAGTCTGCAGATCCACTCAGCGATCCACAGCTACTTTGAAAATGTTATGACAAAATTCATGATCAATAACAAGGAAGATGCACGAAAAAAGTGATGTCAATTTGCTAAGTTGATAACTATAAGCTTAATTAATAAAGAAAACAAGGACCATGGAATATTTCATGATTATTCTTGTGATAGAACAATTACTTCGTTCGAAAAAAAGTGTTATAAAAACAACTCCAAAGTCATCACTGTAACCAATATATCACAAAGGACCCAGAAATTCAGATGAACAGTTTTCCAGTGAACTCAAAGTAAACACATGCACCTGACCCGAAGTGCAGGGAATCCCGAGTCACTGTCAGTTTTGGTATTACTTCTGATTGGATGAAAAAGTGGTGCAAGATTTTAAGCCAATCGTATATGAGGTCATGTGAAAGCCGGCTACTTCCGACATGATAACGACACTCAGTGAAAACCGCACTAAATAAATCGATCATAGTTTAAAAATTTACAAAGGAAACGTACACATAAATTAAACCCAAGGTACAAAACTTCTTTTGATTGTATTTTAATCGCAAAAAATATCCAAGCAACGAACATTAATGTAAGATGCAGAATTCTTTCTTGTCACAGGAGGTTGCTGTGACACTAACAATATTTTAATTTCTTATATAAATTTTAGGCGCAATTCGCTCTAAATAAATGATCGCAGTAAGACATAAATAAGACTAAACATGGACAAACAGAAAGCAAAACAATTAAAATTGCCGAAAACAAACGGAGGCTTACCTGCTATACACGCCAACGTAAAATTCTCGCCTACATCAGACACCCTCGCTTTCAACTGGGAGATAGCGGAAAACCGACACCCTTGTTTACAAGCAAGCAGAGGCTCCTCCTAAGAATAGAGAAGAGAAACGAAGTAATTACTAGCGTTTTAGTAAAACAGATGACAGTAAAAAACAGAATCTCGAGTTGTAACTCTTTCTTTTCGGGTAAATTACCGCATGGCTGGCTACAACAAAGAGTTCTAAGCAATCTATCAGTACACAAGTACAATGCCACATGAAACGTCTTCATAATTCATAAGCTCAGAATATCACCTTTGGGTAGGTATGTAACGGGTAGCTTCGCTCACAGCTCTCCTTGCACTGATCTAAGATGCCTGCCGGTTCATCTGCAAAGCTATACTGCAAGATCAAGAGAGAAATTACGACAGACAAAAGGCTTAAACCTTGTGGTCTTTCAGCCATTTTTTGTTTTGTTTCCTCTCGCGACAGGCACAAGCTTTTATAGCCGTCACGTGATTTGAGCATGAAAAACAGGTTTTTGGACAGCGGTTTCATTGTTTATATGGCGGCCGGGAGTCTTTTGTGATTTAAATATGTTTATTCAACACTAAGTCCCGTCGAAGTATACCTTTTATATTTGTACTTCAGTCCATTATGTAAGGATATTGTCGAGTTGCTACTCTAAAAAGCGTCATGGTAGAAGGGAAACGAGCTTCGATCCTATTTCGGATAACCACTGCTTTGTTCTACGCCGCTTGTTCATTTGTGATCGTCGTTATCAACAAGACTGTGCTTACAACTTTCAAGTAGGGTTTATTTGATAATGATGATTGCCTTTATTATGAATGAAGCTGCAGCTGTGATTTGTACTTGAAGGACTGATAGGTAACTGGTTATTGTCTCAATATTTCGTAGGTTTCCATCTTTCCAGTTTCTTGGAATAGGTCAGGTAGGCCGGTTGAAATACCGTACACGTGGCTTGTGTCCTGCACGCAATGCCATTCAAGCAGCTTGAATCGAAAAGCAATTTCAAACGTTCTTTATAATATTGGACTGTTCTTAAATTTGTTTCTATTATTTTATAGATTCATAGAATAACGTGGTTACTTTTTAACACGTTTACAACTATATTTTATGAGATCTATATCGTCGTATTTTAATTAAGTTTACTTTTTCAAATTTTCAGAACCTTGATAAAATATTGGCTGCATTTGATCAAATTATTATGAGCCAAACCCGCATGCATGTATTAGGCCATTGCCTGTTGAAATGCTACACAAAAATGAAATGTGATTCTTATTTTAATACAATTCTGTCCAGAGACAAAACTCTGTCCAAAGCCTTAGAAAATCCCAGTTGTGTCAGGGCCATTCCATTTTATATCCACCTCCCCCCCCCCCCTTTCTCCCTATAGATGACATTTTCCGAGGGAGGCACCCATAGACAAGATTTTTCTGAGGGGTTATTATTCAAAATGTTTATGCATCAGTCAATTCCAGCAATGCCCAACCCCCCCCCCCCCCCCTTGGGCAACCGTGGGGCATTTGCTCACGTTGTCAGTCCTGGGGGTGGGGCATTCACTATTTTAACACGGCCTGGGGGCTGGGCATTTGCGTACCCCAGGGCAACCCTCGGGCATTTGACACACGTGTTTTCGAAAGTGCCATGGATGAGTTCATCGGGAAAGACAAGGCGTTTGTCGAACAGTGGCTTGTCCGTCAGGGACTAGAGAAACTTGTAGGTGTTTTTGAAGGTATGTTTTCTCAATAATTATTTTAGATATTTCTTAATTACTTGTAAGCATATAAATATAAGCAACAAGGTGAACTATATTTTGTTTATCACAAAGCAATCACTGACCGGAACACGACTATTTCGTATTTCGCATTCAAAACTAGTCTAGCATATTTTAAATTCATGAAAGTGGTTTGCAAATTCAAATGATGCGATCTTCAAGACAGATCTTGAAAACTGTTAAAAACAAAATATAAAGAAATAAATATAATCAAAATCAACTAACACCTACTGTTGTCCTTGAAGTCTTACCGGTGCATTAAAAGACTGAACAGTTGAACGTTGTATTCACTGATTAATAAAAAAAACTGCAGAGGTGTTGGAAGGCGATGATCCTGGGGGCTGGGCATTTGTGCTTTTTTTCGTCTCCACCCCGGGGCATTTAGACAGTTTATGTGTCCCCACCCTGGGGAATTTGCCCATTTTTTCAAAAAAATGCTAATGCCCGGGGGGTTAGCCTGGGGGGGGGGGGGGATGGGCACTGCTGGAATTGACTGACGTATTATTTCTGAAGGGGCACAATACCAAGAACAAATTTCTGAGTGGGATTGGAGAAAGTTACATCATCAATAGGGATAGTGGGATACATTTATATATACTTTTTCTGATAAGGGTACTGCAAAATGCTAAATTTCTGAAACTTTTCAATACGATGTAAACTTTATTGACACTCCCTAAAGTGGGCTTTTCAGTTTTTCAGCCCTACTGTTAAAGTGGTACTATGACGAAAATCCCATCTTTCCTATCTAAGCCATTTTAAAACATAAACAAGTAGTCTGTATGAGAAGAAAAATGCTGTTTACTATTTCCAAATATCTCTTTTTGTTCCAGAGATATTCAAGTTTGTAAAATATGCAAATTAGCCAAGTGATGACGTCATACACTCAACCAAATTTTGATCAAATATAATGAAGAAAGATATCTCAGCCAATTTGTATCAGAAATGTTTGATTCTTTGCAGTAACATTCTACTAAATGTGCTCCACAATATGAGCTTGACAGATTTGTTACCATTGCAACATACTGGGTTCCAGACCTCCCCAATATCAATGGCTTTTCTGGCCACCTTTGGCATTCCATTTTGATATTTGCTAATGGTGCCTCATGTGCATGATCCAGCAAGCATATGAATATGTTGGGTCGAGTTCATGGCCTTTTTAAATATTTCTTGAGCTGAAAATCACTAAAATATTGAAATCAAGTGGGTGGAGACTGGAAAAGCACACCTGTTAACTACTGCCGTAGGTGTGCTATCTGTAGAACTATTAGCCTACCAAGTTTCAGTGGTCTGTGCTGGAAATTGACCAAGATAACTCTATTTATATACTTGATATAATATTGGGTTGAGTATATGATGTCATCAGTTATCTCATTTGCATATTTTACACACTTTTCAAACTTAAATATCTCTGGAACAAATGCAGACATTTGCAAACGGTAAACACCGATTTTATTCTTTCATGCCATTTCATGTGATACACCAAAAAAATGAAGGGGTAAAAATTTGATCATAGTACCACTTTAAATAGGCTCTTTTCTGAGGCAGGAAAAGGGTAACTCCAGGAAGAAATTCCTGAAGGGCTTGGGGGGTCAGGAAAAAATAAAACCCCCCGTCAATAGGGGGTGTGTGGATTTTAACTGGAGTGGTGCTGAGTCAAATATATATGTCATAAACATGTATTGTGTCTATGTGTTTGACCAGACATTTTGCATTTCCTTGTCGCTACTGCTTCTTAGAATTCCCAGTTCCCATTGCATCCTAATTCCTCCTCTGGCTCACAGTTCTATCTGCCGTAATGTAGACTATTCATGAACGATCTGAATACCTACATGTACCTACTGTACCTAGCTACCAACCTACAGATACCTACCTAAACCCACCTAGATACAGCCTTGATGTGCATGTATAGATATTATATAATTATCAAAGCTTTCAGATTGTAGGGTAATATACAAACTAAATAAAACAAAATGTTAGTTAACATGTAACAGAGAAACACTGGTGATGTGTTGCTCAACCATTGGTGAAACCCAGGCCAACAAACAATGTTATTTATCCTGACCCTTAGCTTGATAGACTATTGGTTGACTATCAACTATAATGATGGTCAACCATTGACTAATTATATACATATATATTTATCTCTGCATGGAGGAGATGTTGTGTAACATGTGCCGTACATTTTATCCATTCCAGATGCTGGCCACAGTGGTTGTTCTTTATTTGCTGAAGCTAGCTGGTTTTGTCAAATTTCCGGATTATTCCCTGTCAACTTTTCACAAAGTAAGTTGGCTCATGAACAAGAAGAAGTAATTATGCAAATGTTTTTTTTTTTCTTAACAATGAGTGAAAGAATTCTGAGAAGATGCTGTATGTGTATATACATTTATGTAGAGGGCTGAGTTTCAAATGAAGTGGCTTGTGAACCTCATTCAGTGACACCACAGCTGATGTGACACATGTAGACAACAAAAGAATGTGCTCCTGGGAAGCGATCTTTGCGATGGCAGCTGATGACCTGTGAAAGTTTGAAACAGGCCACTCATGGAATGATTTTGCCTCCATAAAATGCTGATTACATATACATGTACCTCCATGTATCTGGCTTTGAACAGTGCTAAATCTAAATCTCACTTATGAAATGTAGCAAATTTCCACAGGTGGTCTCTACAGCCAACTCTTGTAATATTTGTCAGTGCAACTGATAAAATGCCATTGAAGCACTAAGTTCAACAATTTATGTACTAATGTTGCACTTCAATTTATTAAACCATGATTGACAAACCAATCAGGGATTTTACCCACATTACAATTATTACATTACACAATTATTAACGACACAATTATTAATGATAACACAGAGAAACTCTCTCTGACTTTTTCTGTTTGGGAGTGCTGCTGTAACAAACACTAGCTCTTTAAATGTTTGGATTCAATTTGTATCTAGCAATTGCCTTCTCAACTGAAAGTACTAAAATACATGTAGTAAAATGTAAACAGTGATAGCAAAGATTCCCCTATAGATAAAGTCAGGTACATGCACATGTAGTACAGCAGTGGTGCCTCGCAAGAAGATGGATGATTTGGTCTTCCTGTTATCATTAAGATATTGTACCGGTAATTATTTTTAATTAGTAATACGCAATCCCAAATTATTCAATATTGTACATTTCTAGGTTTGGCCGCTTCCACTATTGTACGTTGGTAATCTTGTTTTTGGATTAGGAAGTACCAAGAGACTAAAGTAAGCACTGTTTTGCATTGGCTGTTAGTAATAAATCTGAGTTCCAGGACTTATTGTTTAAACAATCATTATACTTTACATGTATTTCAATTTCTGTTTCAATTTTGCTTAGGTTTGACTCTCATTTAACCCATTGACACCTGGAGCTTTTTGGCAAAAATGCAAATGTTTAGACATTTTTGACATTTCTTGCACGGATATGAGCTAAATTAGCTCCAATCTACTCCAAAAGGCATTTGCAACATAAAAACCTGTCTTTCTTTCCACGATACGTATTGTGTTTTATGACATTTTTGCTTGGGCATACACGCAAATCAAAAGTTTTTGGAGGAGAAAGTGGCCTACATTGGGTAATGATTTTGCAGATTCAGTTTAGGACCCTCCTTCAAGTTACACCCCCAAGCTTTCTTATGTGCTCCCCTTTAAGTGCCTTTTTAATGAGAACCGTACCCCTATTTCAAGCAGCGCCCCTTCCAATACATGTAAGTGCCCCCATATCAAAATTGTCATTCAAGACACTTTTGATATAGGGGCACATGGAACAGATTTATTAGAAGAGTGAATTATGAAGTCCACTTTCTCATCTGAACATAATGTTGAACATACAATGTAGGACCATCAGTCAGTCAGTAAAAGTTCTTATACAGGTGTATCAAAGCATCTCTTGTTTTTCATTAAAGAATTGTACATGTACCACATTCAGATGTATATCAAAACTAAGGACAAAATTTGCGCTTCCTTGATTACAGTAAAAAAAAAAATGCAAAAAAATTAGCACCTTGTGTGCTCAATTTTTCTCTTCTGTAAAATTGGGTTTCATTGATTTTACAGTAAGCTGATGTTCATATGCCATTCAATTTCAGTCTTCCAATGTTCACTGTTCTGCGGAGGTTTTCAATTCTGTTTACCATGCTTGGAGAGGCATGGCTGTTAGGGTGAGTGGACATGTAAAACAAATGATTGAAAATAATAAAAATGTAATTTTGTCAAACCCGCAGGTCATGCAAACTCAGACCATATGAGTCAATTAGAGGAGCTGTACACATACACACTGTACAGCTGTAAATCAAAACTATAAAAAAATTCTCGAACGTGATTGGCTATCAGCAGCCCGATTTGAACATTAATTGGACAGTGTACGCATCATGCTTGTAATTGGACAGTACGCATCATTTTGCGTGCGCTGTTGCAGTGCACTTTGTTGAGTAAACTGCTGTGTTTTTCAGCATTCATAACGACGTTTAATCGTTCTACGCTCAGTCAATGGTTTGTTCGTTTCTCGAATTTTGTCATAGTTTTGATTAATTGGTAACAGGACATCGCGTCGTCCAATTCAGTCTGTAATCATACTCGTGATTAACAAATAGGACTCCCGCTTCACGGTCATCCGATTTTGTTAATCACTCGTATGATTACAGACCGAATTGGGCTCCACTCAGTCCTATTACCATTATAAATCAAAAGCAGAATATTCCACTAGAATATTAAAACTTAATTTTTTTAAAAGGAAACAACAGTTTTCAATGTACAAAACATGTTTTGACATTCCTATGTCATCCTCAGTTGCAAATGTTCGAGGGTACATTTGAATTTTTACTGTATACATGATTACGTTATAGAATTACATCATAAAATTTACGTTTTAAACAATTTGAATATTGGAGTACACTGGGAATGAAGGTTGCACGCTTCAATGCCAACGGTAGTTGAAACAGAATCCAAACACTAAATAAAAAGCAAACCATGAAAAAGAATTAAAAAGAAAGAGACAAATGTAAGTGCCTAGCTGTTGGTTTAGAGTTGGAATTTCCCACTTAATATACAGCACCTCTTTTATCTTAACTTGAAAACTTGGTGGCAGAATCTAGAATCGGGAAAGATTCTGCAGGGCATGAGTCACAACAAGTCCCTGATGACTGCAAATGCCTGTAAACATTTATTTATAATTATTTTGTCAAACATTTACTGTCGTCAACCAATGAATAATGCATATTTGAATAATGACTGTACACTGTACATTATTCTATGTTGTATACCTACAGGTATTCTGACAAAATTAATTTAACAGGCAAGCTCAACATTATTTTGATTAGACTAAGTATGCATTTGTCAAAAGTGAATACACTGTACATTCAGACATTATTATTTTTTATTAACTTTTATCTGTAGATCATCAGTGACAGTATTTTAAAATTTACTACTTTCATTGTTACGTGATATTGAATACATATATCCTTACCAGCTCCCAAAGACATACATTTTTTTTTTTTAATCAATTTTGCTGAAGCAAAAATGCCACCATGGCAAGTCTGGTGAAAGAGAAGATTGTTCTCCTATAGATAGTTTTCCTTGTTCATTTTTGGATTCCTTGCTTCATAGTTCAAAATGTTGTTGTCAGTGACAGTTCATGTACTTGTATGTTTTTTCCTAGATCAAAAGCTAAACCAATGGTTCAAGCTACGGTGTTTCTTATGATCTTTGGAGCTCTCGTGGCGGCAAGGTAATCGACGAAGTGCTGCTAAGATTCTTTTTAGAACTTAATGTACATGCTGTCCATTAATGTTCACAGAATTGTCAACAGTAGCCAGCTACATGTACTGGCAAAATCACTGTCTATTTGTAATGACAAATGTCGACTGTCTCCTCTGCTAGACTTTTCTTGTGATTCTTTATTTAAAAAAGATGGCAAATATCATCCTTCCACTCCAACAAATAAAGCCACTTACTTCTGAATCAGAACTTTGTGACAACCCTGCTGTATAATATTATGAAAAATGATCTTGTAAAATAGTGTGGCTTAAATTTATTTTCTATGGTACACAAATTGCACAATACATTTTGGTCAGTTAAATTGCAATTTGATTTAAAATTTGTTCTTGGTTCAAAAAAAAATCATGGTGATTTAAAATTTGTTCTTGGTGTGAAAAAAAAAAAAAAATGGTAAAGTTTGTGTCAGAAGGCCAGTGGTCTATTAAATACAGGTGGAGCTTATCCCTGTTTTTGTAGCATGAAGTAACGATGAGTAGTTCTATTTCCCCTATCCCCCGATTTTTTCAGAAAGTACAGTACGCCTAAAATTTATCGTCAGCTTCATGTGCACTGTAGCTCCATGGAGGTCATAGGTATACTACAGCTGTTTCTTAAATACTCAGTTTAATTTATTCATGGACCAAAATTGAAAACTTTTTACTGGTAGTTTATTTTACCATGTCAATTAGAAAGCAATTACTGCAAAGCTTTTGAGTTTGCTTTCCTTTTATCCTATGCTGATGAGATGCGATGCGATCCGTGTATAATACGCACTGGAAATTTGAAGGTTAATTTCATGGAAAAAAAGTGCGCATTATACACGGGTAAATACGGTAATACTTTGAATTAAGATTGGCTTCTCTCTTTTTGTACTGGAATAAAATGCAAAGTTTCTTAACCGAAACTTTGCATTATTAACTGACTGCAATAGTCACCTTGTTGAGGAGACTGTACATTTTACCTCCCCCATGGGCCATTTGAGCACTGTGTCTTGAGCATTGTGATGAATTTGCCCATTTTGTTCACAACACGTTTACAAGTGCCTGGGGGAAAGAGAGTTGTGGCTCCTTTTAAATTGGTCATTTAAAACCTAGAGATAAATGTTTGTTTGTTTGTTTGTTTTTTGTTATGTTGGCAGTGACGATCTTGCATTTGATGGCCTTGGTTATTTCTATATCCTTCTAAATGATGTTCTTACAGCAGCAAATGGTCAGTGTATGATAATTCTGCCAATTCTGATCTGCCAGTAAGATTGCTAACACCTCTTAATATTGTTATGTTTCAAAGCGTAATGGCTTTGAAGTTTTTGACGTTGTCGACGTCTTGATCATTTAAAACACTATTTTGCTGTGAGCTCAGAATCTTCTTTGTCTGTTTAATTTGGTTCAAAACAGTTTCCAGGCTCTGGCTCCGAACCCTACATGTATGTACATAATTTTTTAAAACTTCAAATGCCAAAAGTTGTGTCTTTTCATGCTTATAGTAACATTTGATAATGTAAAAAAAAAATTTCACCATGCCGTTTTTGAATTATAAGCCCCTAAAGCTGTAATTAAGGGTGTTTTTAGCAGGTCATACTGTTGCTATGGTAACCTATTGTGTCACGAAAATGATAACAGCTTGTTCACCAATGATTGGACAAATTATTTGATGCCATGATTGTAGCATCAAATGATAAAGAGTGGTTATAATGACCCATCGAAATCTAACTGTTGGAAACTGTTTTGAGCCACCTTAAATGTTACTTTTGAGCTGTCCGCTCGAAAACCTTGCTTAGACGTTTTAAACGCTTTGATCTGTCCATTCGAAAGTGTTGCTTTACCGTTAAACGTTTTGAGACGTCTGTTCGAAAAATTCACCTAACCATTAAACGTTGTTAGCCATCTGCTTAGAACATTTCCCAGACCGTTTGAACACTCTATGTAGCCATTGAAATGCTCAAAGAAGTCCTTTTGGCCCTTGATGTAGCCCTCCAACTCATTCAATAAAGTCATAATCATTATCCAACTCCACTCAAAACGACAAATGGGTGTTTATACATATGGTCCTTATAATCCTTCTGAAAGCATCCAACACAGTATATTCACTCAGACAAATGTTTGGTTTGAATTTGTTCTTGGGTTGAACATGTTCAAAGCAGTTTTAATTTTTTATCTTCCGCCTCATATATATGAGATATCATAACCTGAAACATAGCAATGAAACATCAAACCACTTTAAAAAGTTTCGAAACCCAAAATAAATTTAGACCAGAGCACACAGTACAATAATAAATTATTAAATAACTTAAGGAACATAGAGTAAGATCCACAATGTATTGTTAGTAAACACTCCAAATGTGCAAAAATTGTATTTTGGGTTACACGCAAGTGTTTTTAGGTGAGTGCCAAGTTATTGTAAATACATTTCAACTTCATTCTGTTCGTAGACTTAATGGCATCAGGGATATATTTTACATTGCATAATGTAGTTCTGTTTTTGATGTACTGTAAGTAGTACCGAAGTTCTGGGAAATGTTACAATATACATGTTGAGCAGCTGTTACATGTCAATCCCCTTTCTGTTTCCATGTACTAGGTGTTTATGTAAAGAAGAAGTTAGAATCAAAGGTGAGTTGTAGAACGTGATGATAAATATTTATTTAAAATAATCCCCAATCAATTCAGTGGAAATTGTATGAAGACGATAAACAACACATCAAGTGTTTTCCTCTTCACTACTCCGGAGGAATTTGAAAACGCAGATTTCACTCTGAAAACGCGTGAAACGTTTTCCGTCCACACTGCGCCTGAGGAATTTAAAAACGCGACAATCACCGGTCATTTTGGATTTGTGTTTGAAGAAAACTCGAGAAGCGAAATCACATGATTATCGTGACGTCATCGTTTTCGAAAAATTCCGTTTTCAAAATGTTTTCCGTCCACACGAAAACGCAAAACTGGCCTTTTCAGATTTCACCAGTTTGAAGAGCGTTTTCGAAAAGCTCCATTTTCGCCACGGATTAGTGTGGACGGTCGGCCTAACCGTAGAGATTCAAGTTTCTCTGGCGTAGTGAGGACGCTGTCATAGTCGGGTGAAAGAAAGAACAATAGAAAGCAAAGAATAATTTACTAAGAATACATGTTCATCACATGTATCCTGTTTAGCATGCTTTGATAGCTTGACAAACCAGGAAAAAGCATTAAGCACTTTGATTTGACTGCAGCCAGTGTGTAGTCTACTGCACAAAAAATGACAGTCACCTCCTCCCTTGAAGACACTTTCAGTTAGTAAATATTTATGAACACCTCACCACATGTCTTTCTAACACAGTATATAGTCGGGTATTGATCTAAGTACTTTACAAGAATTAAATAAAAAAGGCATGGCCCTATTCTAATGTGGACAGAGTTCCCTGATTTTCAAACAAAGTTGCATCGTAGGATCAAGATGTTGTGCACAGCACAATGTTTTGCAACATGTACATGTACATGGTATAATTCTATAAAGTGCTTTATGTGATTTGCCGTTTTGTGCATTTATTTCAGGAACTAGGAAAATATGGTTTATTATTTTACAATGCCATGTTTATGTTGTTGCCAGCTATTTTCATTGCGGACTTTACTGGTGAACTAGATGAGGTGAGAGATGCATGCATTCAAGAGCTTTATTTTCCAAACTACAAATTACAACAAGGTCTGTTCGTAGACTTGCTACAAGTCAAGCTGCGAAAGCCGAACTCGGTGAAAAATTACTGCGACGCTCAAAACTTGAGAACGAAGAGTAACAAGCGAATTTCGACGAAATTCGTGGCTTTTTGGGGTTCTTCGAGGAAATTTCACTTGAAACGATATTTGGATGATATTCCTCGCATGTTTCGGTCCGCGCGAATTTTCGAGCGATAATCAAGTGCACTTCCGTTCGTCAATAGGCGAAATAGCGTTTTCGAAACACAGTTCGCTTTGAGTGAAATACATAATGTAGTGAGTATTCGTACGGCATTTGTTCTTCGTACGGGAGTCAGAGCATTTCATTGAATTTCTATGTAATTGCCGATTCGTGCCTATCCAAAAGATTATGTTTACTTTAGGAAGAATCAAGCAACCGCGAGGGACTATTAGAAAGTCTAGGGCGGTTCTCGGTCTCTACTCTCATCACTTGCGTGCCTTGTTGACAATTTGGGAATAATTTATTTGAGCTTGCTACATGTAACTAGCACTGTCAAAACTGGCTTTTACAGTACATGGAACATGAAATTCGAATTCTAGGGAGCCAAGGTTCCTCAGGAAGCCATACAGTGTATACACTCATGGCTTGGCTAACTGCATGGGTTTCTGTTGAGGTCTAAGTTTTTGTTGTATTTGACTTTGCCTGACTGAGTAAATTTTTATCCTAGGTTGTGCTTTATGACCGATGGAAAGAACCACTTCTTCTGTTATACTTTTCACTGTCCTGTGTTATGGGGTAAGTTGGAATTTGTGTGCACTTGTACATTTCGACACAATTAAAATGACAGCTACGTGTATGTAGCACTATTTTCTGTTATGATAAGGCCTTGAAGCTGGTTTCCATATGGTCTCCGCGCTCGTTGCGACCGCTGCAGAAAAAGCTGACCACGACTAACCATAAGCCATTGCCGGCGGGCGCTTCATCCGCGGTATTTTCTGTGGCACAGAAATTATGAATTCGCCGAGTGTAATTCGCCATCTAATTGTATGCAGTCCTTGCAATCTCAAGGCAAAACCGATGTAGTCCTTGCATAGAACTTTCTTGATATTTGCCTGTTAGTGATCTTCCCAGCCACTGCATATTAAAAATCCCAGTCCTTGTTCTCGATTCCTTAGACTACAACATATAGTGACTCACAAAATTCTGACTTCAACACCAAGTCAGTGACAATTTACCAAACTGTTAAGTTCAGAGATCGTGGTTACTGCATCCAGATTCTGCTGTAAATCGGGTCTAGATCGCGCCAAAGAAAGCGATTTACATAAGGAACAACAAACATCTCAAAGATCCAAGGAAAGGTGTAGTGACTTCTGTTCCCACACAAATATGTAACTAAGAGCATGATTTTGACTGACTTTAAAAAGTCAGTCAAAATTATAAGTTTAAAAACTTCTCTTACTTCTCTTTCTTAAACATGACAAGAACCTTGGCAACTTTTTAGTCAATATTTTTCTCAAATCTGATGAGCGACCGAGCCTAAATGGCATGCATTTTTTAATTAAAGTTTGGTAATTCATTCTTTGCTGTTAATAAATTTATTTTATTTTCCTTACCGTTGTAGGTTTATTTTAATGTATTCTATAGTACTGTGTACTCAAGCAAATTCTGCACTTACTACCACTATTGTTGGATGTCTGAAGGTAATCCTTTCGTTATGTTATTGTAATTTTATTTGGTGAAAAAAAATATCAGTGTCAGTTTGTGACAGGAACTATAAACTAGGTCATGACCTACATGTACTAGTAATCAAATTTTAAATGTACACTTTATCTTTATTTAAAAAAATCCAATGACGAGATCGTTCAATAAACAAGAAAAGTTCTAACGGGCTCTCGGTCCACATGTCGTAATAGACCAATTTTGATATATTTAACAATAAGACCCGTGGCCCTTGAGAGTCTAATTGTTTTAGTATCACCCAACTAGTCGGACAGAAAGAGCAATAATACAGTTAGCAAGTGCAAGTTGAAGAGATATTTAGTTGGAAATAAAACGAAAAAAAGCGTCACGCTCGATTGGGTCAATTTCGCTACTCGAGGACTATTACTAATAGTCCTCTAGTAGCGTAGCCAATTAAAATGCAGGAGTTGCATTAGTCCACTAGTTGGGTGATATCAATAAAATTTAGCCTAAAACAATAGACCTCAGTACGAGGCTCTGGGGAAGAACTACAGAGTTTGTGGGGTTTATTCCCCAGCGCCTCGTACTGGGGTCTTTTGTTTCAGGCTGAATTTTAATATATCGAAATTGGTCTATTAAACAAAACTAACGTAGCCGGTCGTGATTGGTGAAACCTGTTATTATATGGCCGTGTCTTGTAAGGACTGGCAATTGACAAATTTACGAATATGTTTAGGTAAAATCGATATTGCCCACAGTCTATATTTTCCCATCTAGACCGGCATCTAGATCGCTTTACCTTTCTACTTTGGCCGTGAGAAAGTTGGAAACAAAGAATACAAAATCATTTGGCTTGTTTCTGTTAAAAAATACTAAATGGAAGAGCCCAAAGAAGAAGAGAACAAAATTAAATGAAACCAGCAAACTTTGGCAAATGTGGCAATCAAAACACCAGCTGATGAGAAATCGAGAAGTGTTTGTAAGCCCAGAAGTACAAAGTACTCAATATCAGACTAAGAGCGACTTAAATGCCTGTAAGAAATTTTTTTAGTCAATAAAAGAAGCTAGTACTAGAAATAAGAACTAAATATATAGATCACAAGTGCCAGAATTTTTGTATAAGTATATGCACATTTGCATGTAAGATGTTGAAGGATACAAATTTCATGTACAGATATAAGTAGTAATGTAGATGTTTTTTTTTTAATCCTCACCTGACTGATGGCTTGGAAATTGTAAGAGGGTGTTCATATCTAATACAATGTGTAATTATCATTATTTTGCTGCTTTCTAGAATATATTGGTGACTTACTTGGGAATGTTTCTTGGAGGAGACTATGTTTTCAGTTGGACAAATTTTATCGGACTCAATATTAGGTGAGATAAAGAAAATAATTTAATTAGATTACGAGTACAGTCAAACATATCTGAACAGCAACTACAGTCATGAATTTTTACAACAGTCAACGCGTTCAATCAAATAAAGCCACTTTTTATGCCTACATGATTGTATATTTCACTTTAGTATAAATGTACCAGCGTTCTATAACGCATGCCGTTCTCTATCTATTCTGTTTTAGTAGAATTCTACTAGTATACTTATGCAAATGCTGCAATCTGATTGGCTGAGCCAGTCGTATACTATCAGCCATTAGAGTGCAGTGGCTGTCGACCGTCCACAAAATGCGAAGTTTTTATCGTTTTTCCGAAGTTTTGGAAGAAAGTTTAGATGTAAATGGATAATTAAATTCCTGAGAAGACTAAAAGAAGGACATTAGGGACCGTTCATTTTTTATCGGGTAGGGGGGGCTGGTGGGATTTGGGGGGGGGCATGCGAAAAAAAATGGCTTTCGAGGGGGGGCCATCCCAAAAAAATAAGGGAAAAAGGGGGGGTCAGGTGAAATATTTTAGTAAAACTTTAAAATGGCATAATGTTTGAATATCAAAAAAATTGCTATAGAATAAACATAGAAGGCAGGATACAAATTTATTACAAACTTTCCTTCTGCTTTAAAAAAACGTTTGGTGACAAAAAGCATTTGTAGCTACTGAAAAGAAGTATTTAACACTGTTATTTTCGAATGCAACTTTCACTGGCACTCATCTTCATCTTCGCTGTCGAGTTCTTCGTCGCCGCTTGTGCTGCTATGGGAGTCTCTTTCACCGATGCTGCAAGAAGCAGCAATGCTTTCCGTCAGAGTGTACTCTTCAGGGTACATGAAGGTGTAAACATAATCTCTGAATTCCTGCTCAAGGTTGGTGGTTATTCTGCTTCTTGCAGCATTGGTGAAATAATTCCCTTCCAAGAGCTGTGCGATGTATGGCCCATCTCTTCTAAATAACGACGTGGCAACATCCTCAACTTTAAGACACTCTTCCGGGACGGCCGTTCTAGGAGGGTACACAAGGCATTGTGGAAGATCATTTCCTAGCGGGTTTCCAACACAGATTCCATAAACTCGTTGGACGTTGTTTTCAGTCCGCTTCCTCTTTCTTTCATTGGACTTTCTGCGGTTTTCTTTTTTCCTTCTCCTTTTGTTGATGTGCTGTTTGAGTATGTCCTTGAATATGCTGTTATAATTGCTCTTATTTTCTAGTGCTTCCATGTCCTGCGTGACCTTCGTCAACTTAGCTTCTATACATTTGATCTGTTTTACATTAAAACTGTGGGCATTCATCAATTCAGATGAGAGGCTAAATGCCACACGTTCAGGGTGAGCCATAACTAGGAGATCCGAAATTGACTTCTCTTTCTTTTGATTTGTTTTTCAAACAACAGCTCTCTGTAGTATAGGGATTGTAAATATTGTCTTCACAGTGAGCACAAAACATGAAGTAGGGGGATAATAGAGAAATATTAAAAAAGTTGAAATCTAAATATTGTTTGTTCAATTTTTTTTTTTTGGGGGGGGTCATCCCAAAAAATGACCGCTATAAGGGGGGGGCCATGTGAAAAAATTGGTAAGCTGAGGGGGGGTCATGCAATTTTTAAATGGTGCTTCCCAAATCCCACCAGCCCCCCCTCCCTCATAAAAAATGAACGGTCCCTTAGTGGTTTCTTGACTTTAAAAACTTGAAATTATTGAAAAACGGGTGCGCGCGCGTAAACAACAACAAATTTACCAAGGACAATTCAATACGTGCGATTTTGTTGAAGCATTAAGTTCAATAATGCGTAGAAAGATAATTAGAAGCCGTTATTTGCGTTTATTTCAGTTAGAATTCTACTAAAACAATTAGATTATTCGCTCTCGATTTCTATGGGGTGATAGGTGATTCGGCCTTCGGCCTCATTAACTATCGCATCATAGAAATCTCGAGCTCATAATCTAATTGTTAATTAGTATAAATCAACTAGCGTTCCATAACGAATGCCGTTCTCTGAGTGGCTACGCTACACACTATCTATTCTGTGATAGATAGTGAGTAGCGTAGCCGTGAGCCCTTGTTGACAAAATGACGACAGCTATCAGCATAGAAATCTCGAGCTCATAATCTAATTGTTTAGTAGACAGTGAGCAGCGCAGCAGTGTACGGTTGTTAACAAAATGTCGGCCGCTTCTTTGCGTTTTCGAAGTGTTTGTGAAGAGGATTTAGATAAAGTTTTGAACGACTAGTGGATTTCTACCAAAACAATTAGATTATGAGCTCGAGATTTTTATGCTGATAGCTCATAATGTAATTGTTAAATCAAAAGGTTACTTTTGTTCTGGACTATTGCGATCTGAAGCAACAAATCAAAAGATAAAACAAGTACAGCAATATTACAATACAAGGTCTAGCCACGTAGCACTTATGTGAGACAGGATGGAAATCAAAAGATTAAAGGAGCTCAGTCACGATATTTTGAGTTATTTTGGCCAGATACAAAATTAGCTTTAAATTGAAGGAAACCTGAAAATAATAGTTTACTAATAAAGATAGAAAAACACCAAAGAGATAATAATAAACCACAAAAAGAACGGATGGTTAACAATGGAGAAGGGTAACACGGATTAAAACGACGAACTTGAAAAATTGAGGCTAAACGTTTCAAGATGTGCAAACTGTGACCTAGCTCCGTTGAGAAAGGAAATGGGAAAAAGAAAAGGGGAAAGGAAAAGGGAGGCACAGAAAAAAATCTTTTAACCTTGGTGAGATTTGTTGTGTCTACTTTCCTTGAGTTTGGCCGAAGTTATACAAGTGATATAAAATGCCTGTTCTCTCTTCCGGCAGTGTCTTTGGAAGCGTGATCTACTCATACATCACATTTAGAGAAAAAGATCCTCCCTCTGCTCAAGGTGCGACAACCAGCAGTGATGGAAAACAGCAGGTTTCCGTTGTTTGACAATGGAGAATAATACAAAGCCATATCAGCCAATAATATTACTTGCATACTCACAAACTAATGTACAGTTGTAAGAGAGATATCTTTGGGCTGATTTTCAAAGAGTATATGTCAAATATTCATACTGAGATATACTTGTCGTATAAACATTATTGGCCACCATGATACCACTTCAGGCTGAAAACAACTAATTATCACGTTTTTTTTTTTTTTTTTTTGGCGTTATTTAAGCTGCTAATGTATAGGACATCACGGAAGAATTCTGTACAGTATTGTTAATGTTGCTCTATAGCGGGCTAGTATAATTTCCCTATGTTGTGGAACAAAAGAGGCGAAATTCCGAAAAGCCTGCATGACATGTAAACTAATCGTAGCATAATTACAGTGGAACCTATAGCTCACAAGCTCAGTGCAGACACTCTTGGAACAAGAAAAACTTCCCTTTTAAGGGATGTGCCTGCTTGAAGAGGTGCTATATTTTGTAGCTAACTAAGTTCTCCTGTCAGTATAGACATGTATCACACAAATATGTAGGTATGTGTATCTTATAAAGGGAAATTGACTGTTAACATTTATGTTTTTGTAGTCTCGTCAAGACAACAGGAACAAATTAAGCGCAAAATGATCGTCCAGTCACCCGAGGTCAGATCCGTGATAAATCTCAAGAGATTGGGTGCTGGACGCTCGGTAGCCACCATGGGATAGATGAATGTAATTGAAAGATGAACTATCTAACTAGGAAATTAAACATATACAATTGTACTAAATATGTGGTAGAAAGTTATAATAGGGGTGGAAATGGGAGGGGTTTATTTTTTTTTAGGATATAATCATTAACTAATACTAAGTTATATGAAAACATAATAACGAACTTGTACTACACCTTTAATGCTTCAATTAAGCCCCTGTGACTCGATTTGAATTTTAAGTAAAGTTGAAGTACGCCTTATTTCTGCAGTCTGACGGCTGGTAATCAATCCCATCACTAAAAAGACATAACACTCAAATTTAAAGTAGCGAAAAACTAGTATGCTAATAAAGTAACTAAAGAAATGGGTTATAAAAAGGTATATCAAACAAATGATAATTTGAAGAGAAGTTCTTTTTTTAGTCATTGAAAGACTATAGGGTGTCGCCAACATATGTTTGCTACGTTGGTAGGGGCCGGCATTATGCAAGCGTTTGAAGAGTTGCTGTACTTCAATACTTATTGATTGACAAATGTGCTCTTTCTAACTCTTCAGACCTAAATGTAATTCATTAGCTCTGAACGTAAATATCAGTAGAAAGAAGTGCATACATTTAAAAGTCTTGGAGCTCTTGCTGCTTGTTGAACGGAAGGAGGGGATTAAATGGAATGATTACTCTAACTTGTTTCATAGTTTCCATTAAATAGAGAGAAGTATACCAAGGGTTGTTTCGGTAACGTGGTAAATACTTTTTTTATTTTATAGGTGTCCGTGAAATACAGACTAGATAAACAATAACGTCTATCTGTCCTAAGAAACAAGCAGAGAGTTTTCAGAGAGGGAAGTCCGCGGAAAATAATGAACTTGAAGGAACAGATTCAGAGCATGATCTATGTCAGTAGTATATTTTTGAAGGCAAATGGAGACTGTTATGGCTATTTTTCTTTAAATATTTTCTGTCTGCGAGGAATCGGTCGCGCGATCAAACTTAAGACTAATATTTTTTTTTTCCGGCTTTGAATAGATTCATTCCTATTTGGAATCACAACAAAACTTGACAAACACGGCTAAACTTTTTCTTTCTTTGTTTCAATCGCTTTATTGACGCCACACTAATAATGACATTGCTTATATCGATGAAGGAGCTAAAGCTAAATTAATTACTGAGCACTTGGTTCAATCCCATTAACAATAACGGTAAACTAACAAATCATTATAACAACCTTACTAACATGCAGAAAAGAAGTAAACACAACCTTGTGCAATAATGAGCAATTAATGAATAACAAGGGGAAGATACGCCGGAATATCTTAACTTCTCAAACTCATTACTAATGCAGAAGATATCAAACATTTAGACAGTATTTCATCAGCTATCCAAACACCTCTAATTTCGTCAAAAATACTCTGCTGCGCGTCGTATTTTCAACTCTATTCTCGGTGTTTGGAAATCCCTATGAAACACTGTCTCTCGTGTTTGATATGCAGTCGAACCTCCCGCAAGCGACCACCCAAAATGTCAAGCCTAGGTGGTCGCTTATGGGAGGTGGTCGCTTACGAGAGCTTAGACCATAATGGGTCAATTTCCTCATTACAATATGATAACTGCTGAGACTTAAGCTATGCACCAATGCTGATGCAATGTTTTATTCGTGTAAAAGTCAATTTCGAGAAAAAATTCGGTTCTTCCCATTGAAAAATTTCCCTTTCTTGTACTAACCAGAAATAGGATAATGTTACGATACCTTATTATCCATTTTTCGCTCCATTTTCTGTCGAGTGGTCGCTTACAGGAGGTTAAAAAGGAAGGAAAATTTCAAACTTTTAGCTCTAAAAGTGGTCCCGGTCGCTTACGAGAAGTGGTCGCTTACACGAGGTTCCAAATATAGTGATTTGACTCGGAAACGTATGGTATTTTGGAAAACTGGTCGCTGAGGAGAGGTGATCGCTTACGAGAGGTGGTCGCAACCGGACGTTCGACTGTATAACTTAACTAGTAGTTACGAATGATAACACTTTCTTCAACTTCATCAGGTGCGCTATTGACATATTTCTATTTGTGGCCACAATAGACCAATTTAGATATATTAAAATTCAGCCTAAAACAATAGAACTCAGAACGAGGCTCTGGGGAATTAACCCCCACAAACCCTGTAGTTATTCCCCAGAGCCTCGTGCTGAGGTCTAATGTGCTAGGCTGAATTTTAATATATCGAAATTGGGCAATTCGTTCATTGTCTTTAACACTCTGGAAACGCAATTGAAACAATAAAAACAGGAGTAAAAGCTCTTTTCTGTCCGCAATAGAAAATATTTTGTTTCCCTAGAATAAGGAGACGATAAATTAACCTATAATCGTTTCTATTTGCATTAATGCTGAACATTACTTCTTGGTCATCGGATTCAGTAAGTGCTATACCTAAGAAGGCATCTTCAGACATGCTCCAGTTTTTGGCGGCATGACGTGACATGCTCAAACCGATCGCGAGGGAGAAATATATTCTATGGATGGTAATCATAAACTCATAAAACTATTGCCAAGTTGTCTGTATATGTATATATAAATATATATTTATTAGTGTACTAAATACTCCCAAAGATAGAAACTATTGCATTTCTAGCATATTTTATTTACCAGTAAAAATGTATTTTTGTGATAGTATCTACTTATCTGAGTATCTTGGGTTGGATATCTTAAGTTGACAAATAAAGTCCTTATTTCAAAAGTATATGAATAATTTATACGCTCATAATTACGATAGTGCCTTGTAGTTGAAAGAGCCATTTTGCCGGGCTGGGGTTGGCAAACCCTCAGCGTATTTGAGGCCCCGTACACACCAATGCGTTTTCGTTTGACAATGCACGCTTTTTGAAGCGTTTTCTCCTACCGTCGTCTACTACAGGGAGTCAAACCTCCACTAACGGCCACCTCTCGGTGGGAGGTCTATGTATTCACCTTTAGTTTAAGCTCGCTGAAACGGCCACACAACGGCCACTGAATCGCGTCTCGAGCGTTCAAATAATCTCTCGACAACGGCCAGTTAATCGATCAACGACTAACAAACTGCACAAAAAAACCTGATTTGTCTACTGTAAAAGGTGACGAAACTTGATCCATATCGTGCGTCATCGGTCTTTGTTTCTGGTTTATTGATATATTTTTGATTTTATGTATTTCCATGCTTCAATAAGCGTGTGTTAACCCGTTAACTGGCAAATTTCCTCAAAAAATGCTGTTTTTTTCTTTACCTTTAGCTCGTTTTTTTGGCTGCCACGAACCTAAATTGGCCTCAACTTTGCTAAAAAAAGCAATTTCTTACCGAAGAGCAATATTTCCCTGAGGTTTTAAAGTCTTGAAATGGAACCTTGATCGATTTTAGGCGCAATGGGCCATTTTACCACCAATTTTGCATCAAAAACTGCTCACCTTTTTTCAATTATCTACGGTCAGAATGCGGTTGATTTTCAAATCGGGCAGTTGTGCGGATAGATCTATCCTAGGTCTATTGTCTGCTTATCAAGAACATCTATTGACGCCTTAATTGATGACGTCACAAGTGGTACAAAGTGCATGACCCCTCAATCGTAAGAAAACGTACGATTGCTAGTTAACGGGTTAAAGATAAAAATGTTGCACCCCCAAAAGAATATGTCATATTACACCCCTACCTCCCCATAACGGCCACCTCTCTACAACGCCCTCTTTCTTCTCTCCCCAAGGTAGCCGTTGTGAGGAGGTTCGATTGTACACTGAATATCGACAACGTTTGTCGTCATCATCAAAGACGCATAGTTTTGTTAACGCAAACCAGAGTGGAAAGATTTACTATCGAAATGGTGTGAACAGCGAAATCGGAACATTTCTTAAACGTTAGCATCATTCCCCTTACTTGCGCATGCGTAAGGTGGTTGTGGTGTTTCCTTATTCCGTGTCTACGTTGTTGAACGTTTTTCGTGTAGACGGCTTACGCACGACAACAAACGCGGTTATACTCCAGGTTGACCGAGACACAGCATTGGGTTACTTCGTGCATCTTTGATATTGCACAACCATGTTTAGTTATGGTCAACTAATAATTGTCAAAACAAGGTATCCGCTGATCAGTATCGTGACCATATCGCAGACTTAAGTTTTCAGCTTGTCGAGGTCACTTTTTTTTAAAGTTGACCGCTGACCAGGTACTGGTTTCCGATTGGACCTCAGGCTAAAGCCAGGTTAACTTACTGCAATCAGGAACTCCGCTGTTAGGCTTGGCTAAATAGATATATTCGATTTTATATAACAAATTCCAGAAGAATTGTTCTTATGAGTCAAACGCGAGATTTTAGTAGACAAAAGAAACGAAAAATAAACAACGTTCAATTTAATGGTACACCTAACTGAACCAAACCCATCACAGCAAATTTGCGGTAATTCAGTATTTGCAGTTCTGAAGTTGTTGCGGAATATTTCCTTGACTTCGCTGTCTCGATGAGAAAGGAAAGCCATAAAAACTACATAGAGTAGTACAGTCCCTGGAGTTCGAAGAAGAAATACGAGGCTCGGTGATTTGTAGAAATGGACCGCAAATTAAAGTGTAACGCAACAGAGAAAGTTCCTCCGATAATTCCGAGGAAAATGAATGCTAAAAGACTTCCTATAGTAGAATGTACTCTTGGGGCCATCTTTTTTTAGAGCTGAAAAACCTGCTTTAGATCTAAAGTGCTTTGTCATACTCTTATCAGTTTATCTTGGTACTTGTTTTTTAGTTAATCTACACAGCTCGCAATCACTCATGAATCTCAGATGTGTTCCCCTGTTAATCAGTAGCTAGAATCCCTCATTGGTGGTGATTGATTTGATTGACAGCCCCGCTCTCACGCATGTGAAAGTTTGTAAATCTGGACGATTAATTGCGACATCCTAATTTCAAACTTAGTATGTGATTTCTTAGCAGTCTCTCCTCCCTGGTCTAACTCTTAAATGAAGGGAAATCGTCGTTACTAAAGCTTGTAGAATAAATAAAACAAACGAAAACCGTAGAACACGTTAATTTCATATATGCTGCGTTTTGTTCTTTTTCAAACATGAATTTAAGCTAAAACGCTAGTATTTTTACACATTGCGATGGACGCGTCATCGACACAGTCTGTCAACATTTCACAGACATTCAATGCGTACCAGTACAGAAGTTATAAGTTAGATTTCTGCTCCGACAATTTCCACGTCTTTCGATTTTCGCGATCTGGTAAAGGGGAGGTTGATGTGTATCGTTTTATGTCCAAACATAGTTCAGATCACTATTTCATGCATGATGACGCATTGATGGCGAGGTGTGACAAGGGATCGTGACAAAAAAGCACATAGTAATCTGAACCATGTTTGTACACAAAACAGAATGTGCCGCATCGTTACTATCGTTTATGGAAACCCTAGTGGTAATTATATTCATCACGACAAATATTCCGTCCAAGATGATAAATACTATTACCACGATCCCCTGCAGGCGCATCTCAAAGGGGGAGTAATTTAGATTTAGCCATTGCCACGTGATCATAAATCAAACAATGCCAGCGCGCGTTAGATTCGACTAAACGCCAGCCATACATACAACAAATGCTATTGTTTACGTCAGGTTTTTTGTTGTGCTCAATGTATTTTAGGTGTTGCTAAAATCACTTTTCTTTTGCTGTTTTAAATATCTTTTGGGGCTTTTGTGCAACGGTTTGTGATAATCTATCGGAAACACGGCTCCAAGTTCGAATAAAAAAAACAGACTTCTATTTAATAATTTGTCTTATTTATCTATCAGATAATGACAGACAAAGAGCAATCGTATTCTCGCAGAAAACAGCTGTTAGGCCAACTCAAATGTGTTAATTTAATGGTGCAGCTAAAAAAAAACAAACTAAAACCTCCCAACCATTAGAAGTAGTGTATATTAAAGGTTGCGCTTTTAAAATGACACGTGTGTGGAAAGTAAAGTCGTGTTTTGGCGTCAAACAGCGACTAGGGCGAATAAAATACACTGAATTTAGACATTACCGGCTGAAATAGAAGTAATTGTAGACCCCAACCATTAAAAGAAATTGTTATTAAATACATTTATGAAAACATTACACGCGGGGATTACCTCGAAGAACTTTGCGTTTTGTTTTAATTGCTGGAAGATGCGCGTGTAGGCTTAAACCAACCTTGAGTTGGTTTAGTTTGTAAATGTGGGCGTGTTTATGAAAAACAGACGGGCGAATCTAAGCAGCTAATTTATGGGGTACAAAATTTGCATATGAACTTATCCGTGAAAGATTGGCACTTGTTTATCATCTAGTTTCGTGGAATGTTCTTCTCAAAATTATTTCAAAGAGTTCAAGCGTTTAAAAGTTTTGCTTTATTATTTATTTCTTAACTGAAGAGGACATTAAATTAATGGTATGAGTAGACACATGACGTTGATCGTATTTTTTTACAAAATCAAATTTGACAACAAATTAAAAACTCTATTCTGTTCAATGAACGGTAAATTACTGCTTACGAAAGTTTACCAAAACACGTTTCTCGAAAATATAGGCTGGCATTCCCCATTTCACTGTAAAAAATGTGGGAAAATCCCAACTGACAAAAAAAAAGAAAAAACAAAAACAAAAACAAAAAAACTCACTCGGACCCCAAACCCCGTTGGAACTGTGTAAAATAAGCTTCCTCTTTTGTTTTGTCTGTTTGTTTTTGACGTTGCTGACTAAGGAAAAAGTATATGGTAAACAGCAAGCTATACTTTGGAGTTAATCTTGTGAAAGTCACGCGCCCTTGCCAATATTTGAAAAAAATCATGTGTTTTACAAATGTGGATGGGGAATTGTTAATTGGGTAGGCGGGAAAAAATGAGAGTATTCGCATATGTGTTTCTTACGCGCTGATTAATGAGATGGCTATACACATTTTATATTTAATTTTTAGAAATTTTTCTTCTTAAAATTGTGACTTGGAATTCCCATGTGCAAACAAAAAAAAAAAACAAACTAATTTAAATCTTATCAGGTGGTATTCATCGTCTGATCTCTCCCGTGGTGCTGCTAATACTTTTCATTCAAGATATTTGATATGAAGTAAATTAAAGTGTCACCCAGTCTGATACGTAGAAAATATTAGACCAGTTATAAGTTATTCCGATTGTCTGATCTTTTTATTGCCCCCTCGTGCACTTGATATAGCCTGGCACTGTCGTAGAAAGTGAAGCCGTCTTGGAGCCGAATGGCTCATAGCTGCCGGAGCTTATCTCGGTTTCTGTAGCATGAAGCGGCTAGGAGTATTTCTACTACCCCTGGATGGGATGCTAGTCCATCGCAGGTCACTCCCCCGCAATTTGTTAGGTTTCCCAAATAATTCGCCGGTACCCATTTATACTCCTGGGTGGAGAAAGGCACTGTGAGAGTTAAGTGTCTTGCCCAAGAACTCAACACAGTGTCCCCGACCAGGGCGCGAACCCGGACAGCTCGCTCCCGAACGAGCGAACGGCCATGAGGCCACCGCGCCTCCCACTAGCACTGTCGTAGATGACTTGTTAACATGGGGGCTTTTTAAGTGTTGCTCTTTTAACCTAATTATTTCATGACCTTATACACGAAAATTTTTTGGCATTAAGCCGGCAGTGCGTTTATTAGAACGTACTATTTACAAACAAAATCTTACTTGTTGTATCGTACTCCCCAAGATCTTTCCTAGAAAACGATTAATTTGCACTGTTTTAAATGCGAAGTTTTACAACATGACGTATCCTTTAACATCAAGAAATATATAAAAAACCAGTCGAATGCGGACCGTTGATCGAGTTTTCATTTATGTGTCTTCGCATTAAGTTGAGTTGCAAAAATATAGCATTAAATTATTGTTAGTGGAATTTTCTCTCCGTGTTCAGTACTCAATGTTTTTTATCTTCATTTTCTTGTCCTTCCTGCTCACTTTTCGCTTCTTCTCGGTTCTGTTTCGCTTGTTCTTTTTGGTTTCCATCCGCAATTCCTCCGTGGGTATAATCATTCCTTAAATCAGTCATTTTGGCTGTAATTTCCTCCGTGATCACAACAATCTCTGTTCGATCAATGTCGGATAGAAAGTTCTCTTCATTTTCGACGCGGTTGTTCGGCGATCGCGAGCATAACAGATAAGAAGTTAGAAATCCACTGGCAAAACACTCAGCATACTGAAGAAAAATCCACGCAGAAGCCATTTTAATGCAGTCAGTGACACTGACAGGCACTGAGATGAAAACTTCCCCACAGTTCGGCTGAAATGGAAGACTTAAAAATTTTACAAAAGAAGCGGAAAAGAAAATACTGTTCGCTTCTCAAGAGGAAATAGATTCCTTTGTCCAAATCACGTTTTTTGCCTTGTTCAATATAGCTTTTACGTTTTTTTTTTAAATAAATTTTATTGAACCTGTTGATGGTTTTGTTAAAGTCACGTTTTTCGTGTTGCTCAATATCGTCCACGCGTATTTTGGTACATTAAGGTTCGTAAAAAAAAAAAAAAAGATGGCGACTGGTATCCTTACCCATAATTCTTATATTAGCGCACGAAATTCTTAATAATGCTCATAAACGCGTACAGAAAAGTTCTTTCTGGGCTGCGTAAGGTTCGCTTGGTATTATGGGAAAATGTACTGCAGCTATCTTTTTTTTCCTACGGAAAAATTGGGAAGGTTTAAATGAGAATTTTTTCATACGTGAATCCCAAGTCACAACTTGCCGAAAATTTTCAAAAATTCAAAGATGAAAAGTATGTAGCCATTTCAGTAATCAGCTCTCAAAAACATTCATTTGATATCAAAAACTGTACTCCTATTTTTCCCGCCCACACAATTAACTATTTCCCACGGACATTTGTGAAACACATGATTTTTTTTTTTTGTTTGCAAGGGCGCGTGATATTCAAAAGATAAGCTCCAAAGTAGGGCTCACTGTTTACGTGATACGTTTGAGAGAAAATTTTTTGAAACTAAAGGATGATAAACACGTGTCACCTCTTTTTATAAGAATGTTGCTTTTCGGCTGAATATTTTTATTTTTCTGCTGTTTTAATTTCAGGCTGAGAATATTCTTGTGAATATTCTTAGATTGTAGCGTATCACATTTCTGTTTTCGAATGTATTTGCAATTGGTGTCTGGATAGTGTGGAAGTAATTTTGGAGCCAGCCTGCGGGCATTAAAGCCCGATATGACGCACATAACGTCTTGCAGAAATCCTTTTAGCATTGAACATACAACTATTGCTGTTCAGTTTTTGTTGCTTTTGGCCAGTTTTGCCGTTTAGAGAAAAGAATAAGTTTATACGGCCCAGCTAAAAACATATAATTGTATTGTATTTACACAAAAAACTCTATATTTTTTTCACATTCCCAGCCCCAAATTTGTTCTTAAAATATTCGTAAAATTTCGCAAATTTCAGCCTCGCTCGATATTCTTAAAAAATATATTCTTTAAAAACAAGTGTAATCTTTCACGGAAAAATTCATATTTAAATCTTTAACAACCATAATTTAGCTGCTCAATTTTACTCGTCTGATATCCATAACTCGCGACCATTTATAAACTCTATCATTTTCCAGAAATTAAAACAAAATGTACAATACTTAAGGAAAGTCTTTCCATGCAATGTTTTCATGAATATATTTAATAACAACTTTTTTTAATGGGTTGGTCTATAATGCCGTCTATTTCAGCTGTTAAATTTTTAATTTAGCCTATCTTATTTGCCCTAACAGCTGTTTGACGTCAAAACATGATGAGTCTATTTCTCACACACGTTTCATTTAAAGAGCGCATCTCTATCGCCACTTAATGAGGAAATGAGACCCACCACGAAATTGACAAGTCTGTTATAGTCGGCCTGAGGCCGTGCTTTTGACTGGTTAACACAAACTATTTGACAGGAAACGTCAAAACTAATGAATTTAGAACGTCTTAAATATATTGAGCACTACAAAAAAAACGTGACTTATAAACGATAACTGCTATTTCTTTTGGCGGGTACAAATATTTTGCCAGTCGTTTCTTTAATATATAAATTTTTTTGATTTGTCCCTTTCACGCGCAGTAAGAGGTTTCTTCATTCTGAACGTTTGCCTGTCACTGTCACTGGCTTCCCCTGAGCTCTTCTCAGGCTCTGTCCACACTAACGGGTCTTGAAAACAATGTGTTTTCGATGATTCGTTTTCGTATCGAAATGGATGAATAAAATTCGCGTCCAAATTACCGTTTTTCAGTTGTTTCTTTGTCCACGCTGACACCTTCAAAAAATGTAGGCACCCAATGGGGAAACGCCACAGCCATCTTTTACGCATGCGCATAAGATGTGAATGACGTTCACGTTTTCGAAATGTTCCGATTTTGCTGTCCACGCTATTACGATGGAGTTCCGTTTTACAAATGTCTTAACTCTGGACAACATTAACAAATATATGCGTTGAAAACAATGAACGTTTTCGATCGTTGTAGTGTAGACGATAGACAAAAAGGCATCAAAAGGTGTGCATTTTCAACACTCGCTACCGGTATATATCATCGTCGGCTGACCACACCCAAACTGCCAAGGAGGCCCCGTAAACAAAAGAAACCTTTGATGCCTTTTCGCCCATTGTCCGCATTACAACGATCGAAAACGTTCATTGTTTTCATCTAAAATGCATAAATTTGAAAACGCTGTCCAGATTGGAGACATCTGAAAAAGGAGCCCTAACGTAATAGTGTGGACAGCAAAATTCACATGCGCATGCATAAAAAATGCTTGTGGCGTTTTCTTTATTGCCTGTCTAATTTTTTTAACGTTTTATTGTGGACGAGGAAACAACTTTGAAACGATAATTTGAACGCGAATTTTTGATCCGTTTTGGTTCAACAAAGAATCATTAAAATCGCATCGCTTTGAAAAGACGCGAATGGCAAAAAATTTGCTCCGCTAAAGGAAATAGATGTTTTTTTAAGGAGCCACATTTTATGTTGTGACCGATACACTTTAGGCGTTACTAACATCACTTTTTTATTGTTCTTCTAAATATATTAATTGTGGCGTTTTCTGTTTAACGGTTTGTGTTAACCTATCAAAAACCCTGGAAAGCAGACCTGGCCATTTCATCGTTTGGTCTTTAGTAACAAGCAAAGTTGGCCATTAAAATGAAACGTGAGTGAAAAACAGACTCATGTTTTGGCGTCAAACAGCTCGTTGGACAGATAAAATACACTAAATTAAAAATTTATCATTAAATGAAGTTGTTATTAAATACATCCATGAAAACATAAAACGGAAGGACTTTTTTTAAGTATTGTTCCTTTTGTTTTAGTTTTTGGAGGATGATCGATCTTGAGTTGGTAGAGCTTATAAATGTGGACGTGTAACGTTGTGAATATCAGACGTCCACAAAGATTTGCAAATGAACTTGTCAGTAAACGATTGACGCATGTTTATCATCTTTTAGTTTCATGACATTTTCTCCCAAAAAAATTTCGTAAACAGGGCTAAACAGCGAGCCATACTTTAGAGCTTATCTTGTTAAAGTCGCGCGCCCTTGCGAACATTTGAAGAAAGTCGTCATGTATTGCACATGACCAAATGTGAATGGAAAATGGTTCATTGTGTGGGCGGGGAAAACAGGAGTACAGTTTTTTAATTTAATAACAAATGCATGTTTCTGAGAGCTAATTATTAAGATGGCTATATAACTTTTATCTTTAAATTTTATAAAATTCTCGGACAATTGTCATTTGGGATAGACTGTGCAAAAAATTCTCGTTTAAAAAAACTTATCGGGCGGTGTTACCAGTTAAGAAACGAAGTTAGTCCGTGTTTGCTTTGGAAGAATAAAGTCTTCTGTGGTGCTGTTAATTCATATAATGCATGGTACTTGACATAGAGTAAGCTGAAGTGTTTTATTTTGAAAACTGTCCTGCATTCGAAAATTTTATCACCAGGTCTTTTTAAGACATAAAGAATACTAGACCATCCAGAAGTTGTTCCGCCGAATTATCTAAATTGGTTATTGTCCAGTCGCGCGTGTTATAATCTTTCGCCGTCGTCTATGAATTGTTGCAATGCGGGATATTTAAAAAACATTACCCTGCTATTATTTCATGACCTGGTCCACCAATTTCTTGGGCATTTCGTCGCCATGTATTTATTAGAACGTACTGTTTACATACAAAATCTGACATATTGCATACTCTCCAAGTCTCTCCAAGCATGTCTAGAAATCGATTACTCTGAACTATTTCCAATGCGACACTTTGCAACACGCAGTGAAAAGTACCCTCTAATATCTAATAATATAAAAAAGACTCAGTCGATTGTGGGACCTAGGTTGAGTTTTGTGTTTTCGAGTTAATTCGGGCTGCATGCATGCGACATTCAATCATTAAATTATATACATATTTTTTTTGGATTGTCTGTCTACTTGATCACTACTCAGTGTTTTTATCTCCCTTTACTTGTTCTGCATATTGTTCTTGTTCACTCTTCGCTTCTTCTCGGTTCTGTTTCCCTTGTCCCTGTTGTTTTCCATTCGCAATTTTCTCGTAGCTATGATCATTCCTTACATCAGTCATTTTCGTTACAGCTTCCTCCTCCGAGATCACAACAATCTCTGTTTGATCAATGTCGGATGCAATGATCTCTTCTTTTTCCACGAGTTTCTTCGGCGATCGCGAGCACAACAGATAAGAAGTTAGAAATCCACCGGCAAAACACTCAGCATACTGAAGAAAAATCCACGCAGAAGCCATTTTAATGAAGTTAGTGACAGTGATAGGCACGCTCAGGGATGAACAAACCTTTCCAGTTCTGGTGTAATGGACGAATGAAACATTTACCAAAGAAACGGAAAGGAAAATACTGTTTGTGTCACAAGAGGAAATAGATTCCGCGCTCTAAATCACGTTTTTTGCCTTGTTCAATATAGCATTGACGTTTTGATACAAAATAAATTATCAAACCAGTAAATGGTTTTGTAAAAGTCGCGTTTTTTCATAGCGCTCAATATCATCCAGACGTGTTTTAATACATACATGTACATTAGAGTTTGCGTTAATCCAGTTGATCATATTGTCTAAGTCAATTTTCTCTGACTGTTTCACTATTTCAATTTCTTTTTTGTAATAGTAGCGCTTTGTGTTATATCAACCTGTTCCTGGCGATCGATTTGCTGGAAAACCGGCGCGCAAAAATCAACTAAATAAAGGCTTCGAACAAGCACGTGTTAAACCATCAGGAACAACTCAAAAGCCGGAATCGTATTGTTCAAGTACGATTTGTCTTATTTATCCATCAAACAAAGGTTGCGCTATCAAGGCCCCATCCACACTACGCCGGAGGAATTTAAAAACCGAAGTTTCACTCTGAAAACGCATCAAATGTTTTCCGTCCGCACCCCGCCGGAGAAATTTGGAAACGCAACAACCACTGGTCATTTCGAATTTGAGTTGGTGGAAAACTCGTTTTCGAAAAGTTCCGATTTCAAAATGTTTTCCGTCCACACGAAAACGAAAAGCCGGTGATTTCAAATTCCTCCGGTTTGAAGAGCGTTTAGGAAAAGCTCCGTTTTCGTGAGGGATTAGTGTGGACGGTAGACCTAACCGTAGAAATTAACAACGCTTTCAAATTCCTCCGACGTAGTGTGGACGCGGCGTAAAAAGACACGTTTTTCAAAAGATAAGCTCGTGTTTTCGGCCAAATCAAATGTGATAATTTAAAGATGCACCTAAAATAAACCGGATTAAAAGTTCCTCAACCATTAAAAGACTTATTTTATAATAAGGTTGCGGTTTTAAAATGTTGTGTCTGTGAAAAATATACCTTTTTCTAGCGTAAAACAGCTGCTAGGCCAAGTCAAATGTGACAATTTAACGGTGCAGCAGTAATAAATCGATTTAAAACCTCCTAACCATTTAAAACATTTCTTATTAAAGAGTGTGCTTTTAAAATGAGACGTGGGTGAAAAAATAAACTGTCTTTAGAGTCTGTCCCAGCGTAATTTAAACAGCCGTTAGGCCAAATCAAATATGATAAATTTAAGCTGCAGGTGAAATAAGCCGGATAAATACGACTCAGCCTTCATAAGTAGGTTTTATTAAATGCATTCATTAAGAAATTACCCGGCAAAATTACCCGTAAGTCCTGTGCATTTGAAATGAACAAACAATAAAACTACTTGAAAGTGTGCGCGAAAGAGTATTTTAAAGGAAAAATTGTGAAAATCATCCCAGGAAGATTTAACGACAATTTTTAATAACTACAAATTATTCATAATGTTAAAGAGACAGCCCATTAACTTACACGATACAAACGATGATCGAGGAAAAATGAAGCAGCAATGCTCTTTAGCGTAAGGACAACATTATACATTCTTAGCTTTTCAAGTATTAAATTAGTTTCTCTGAGTTTATTTGATAAAAAAAAGTTAAGCACCACAAACTATAAAATGGAATATATGATAGCATTCTGCGAAATGTTCGTATTGTCTAGTGAATGTCTAATTTTTTTTCCTTTGCCCGGTCCAATACTTAGATAATATTGGGTCAGTGATGAGGCAATCAGATTGGCGTATTTAGTTATTTTCCCTCGTGTAATATGACTCAAGCTTACGTGGATGAGACGCCTTTGAATATAGTCAGGGCATGTTGCCATGACTACATTTATTTTTAACAAAGATCGCCTTGATATTGATTCACAGTATAGCTAATTCTCACACGTTCTTTAGCATTCAGCCGCCATTTATTATAACGTGCCATTTGTTTACAAACAAAGTCTTGTTTCAGCGTACTCTCTAAGCTTTCCTAGAAAGTAACAAAGCTACACTGCTGTATTTCACGGTATGAAATACCGCTTGCTAGCAAAACTCAGGCGAGTCGCAGAGAGGATCCTAGGTAGATTGGAAGATAAAGACGCGTATATACTGAGCATGTTTGTCCTTTAAAAGAGCCAGCTTTGACTCGTTGTATAAGATATTCATCATTTCTTCATCACAACTGGGCATTTAAAAAACATTTTTTAGTAGCATTACATGTACTAGTCTGAAATCAACCCCAATTTATAAAACCAAAACCAGGCATTTACTGAAAGAAATTTGAGGTGGAGAGGTGTGCGCGAGGATATCTATTTTAAAGAAAATCTCCTTAGACCTTACAAGAGTCTGAGTAGTCAATGCGGAAGCAATGGTCGAGTTTCGTAGCGCGCGGAATGTCACTCCACTCCCCCCCCCCCCTCCCTTGCCTCTACAAAACTATAACCACCCCTCAAAATTGACTATTATGGTTTACAAATTCATGTCACCTTCATCAACTTCAAGTTGATAATCAATTAACTTTTATAATTATTAAATATTGTGCTGCATTTGAGAGAACAGAGCAGAAAACTAAAGCAACCAATTCTAGATATCTATACATGCCTCTAATTTTAATTTTACTCTCAACAAATCACATCCTTGAGGTGTGACAAGCTTTGTCGACTTTGGAGCTTCTGCATAAACCGAGTTTTCAAATCAGACTACAATGTGGTTAACTGTCGACTCTCTTTATGCCCATCATGTCCAGTTTTTTGTGTTTCCTTTTTTTTCCCCTTGTTTTCGCGATATTGCCTCCAGTTACGAATAAGGCAACCGCAAGTAGTTCTAGCTATTCTGAAGCTGTTCTTGGTTTCACTGATCCACCAATGACGTATCATTCCTTGTTGTTAACTGCAGAGCTACAAAAAGTGATTTGGAAATTCTGATCTAAGAGAGACTTAAGTTGACGAGAGTGTTCACGGTCGCTCACTTCAACCATTACTTTTGCCTGCAAGAGAATAAACATAATAAAAATTCGGCAAAAAAGAAAAAACGCGACTAGGAAGCGATTCGGCATCAAGGCTGGGATACTCTTGTAATGCTGTCAACGACATTTTTCTCCCCTGGTTCACGAACGACAAAAAAAGTCCAGGCTGAACAGGGTTGGTACAGATTTCACTGCACCTCAAGTGGTGGTCAAGTGTACCTCAAGTGTCTAAGTTGTGCGAGTTATCAAATTCTTAGCTTTGAGAGTGTTGGCGATCACTATTTTATGCGCGTCTCTGGAGTCTTTTGCCCTGAACTCGGAATATGATGATACAGCCTTAGATTTTAAACGAAGCAAAAAACAAAAAAAAAAAGCGCAGATACCTGTAGACATAGCACACTTGGATCATTCCACGCCTGTTCTTGGCTGACATCTTTAATACTGTTGAGATCCAAAATACAACAAAATTAAACACCTCGCACTTACATTTCCAAGACAACTGACAAGTCTATTTCAGTTGGTAGGAGAATTTTCTGATACAAACGCCTTGCATCGCTGCGGCTGATTTCGCGTGCCACCGATGTTTTTGTTTTTATTTTTGGGAGTTTCGTTCGTTGTTTCTTAATTCCTTATTACTATGAGCAAACGATAGAAAAGGAAAAATGCGTTGTTTTTATTCCTTGGATTGGAAACCTTTTCTTACACAGCCCCTGTTGACGTTATCAGCCGCAACAGCGTTGCCATGGTACTCAGCCGATCATCAATCCGAACCTCAAATCGTACCAGTCTTCCATCCGTCGTGAGCCCTCGGGCAATTACCCGTGGAAGAAGTGCGGGCTCCATGTTGCCCTCGCTAAGAACAACTACCACCCTGAAAAATGAGAAAGGAACAAGACTTGCTAAATGCAGATTTTACTATAAAAGAAGATTCAAATGATGGCGGCAAACTATTTCCTCTGTGCCATGGCGATTTGACTAATAAGAAATCGATGGTTGTCTAGGTTTTACAGCGGTATGGCGCATCTGTCACAGCTGTGTTTTCACTCTAATATTTTAAGTCTGCGTTCTCCATCATAGCATTTAGTTACTTCCCGCCAATCAAAAGCAATCTTCGGAAATCTTCCAAAACTTTCGGATGAGTTCTGAAAATAGTCGGAGGTATTATCAGATGTTCGCGTGATATTGGTTGATCTTGGGAAGGGTTTTGGAGATGTTCAGAATTTCTTGTGGGTACACCGTGATATACCACACTGTGATATGTGCATATATAGGAGCTCGCCCATCATGGACTGGTTAGATTGCAGAAAAGTCATTTCATTGGTGGAATACTCAAGGTGTGTAGTATTTAATCTCACCGTTTTCCCTTGAGTTCAGGCAGGTATCCTCCAATAAGAGCCGCTAGCCCAGCTGCACCATTTGTTTCTAAAACTACTTTCTCATTTTCTAACAATCTGAGCATAGCTAATGCAATATGGTCTTCTCTGAAAAAAAAAACAAAAAAAAACAAGAACAACAATTGATCGGGTTGATTGTTTCAATAAACGTTTGGTGCTTGCTCGAAACAATCCGAGAAAAGTAGGAATCGTCTCCTTTACGTCTCGTATGTTCTTGTTGCGTTTTTCCCACCCTCCCACTAGTCACACTCTTTGCTTCTTCACGTTTTAAATCTCAGTGATAAACGAGTGCTTAGCTCTGTGATTAAACTAGTTTTAACTGTACTAAGCCAGACTTTACACAGCTATTAACTTGTAGATGTTGCTAGACTCTTACTTAAAGTCTTCTTGCAAGTTATAAACTCAATCGAATAATCTACATTACTCCTGGTTTCAATAATAGTACCATATTCTGGTTTGAAAATCAGACTGAACCTTACACATGCAACCAAACGTCGATGACAAAAGGATAAGTAAGTGGGCATACTTTACAGTGACGCGCTTGTCCATAAGACCCTCGGCGAGTTTCAAGGGAGCGTCTGTAATCTCGCTGTATTCCAAATCTAAGAGAGACGCACGATACTAGTTAATCTCACCAGATAACTGAGTGCAATTCCAACAAGTTAAGTTTTAAGGCAACACAAACATGCGAGTAAGATGTATTTAAAAATGATCAGGCTAAAACAAAAGTTTAACGTTTGACCTTTGTCGAGCCTTGTTTTTGATTGCAAAATGCCTCTAAGGAACACCAGTTTCCTCCAAAAAGCAAGTCAAGGCATGTCACTCTATGACTTACCATCGACCGAACTCAATTTATTCGATTCAGATGTTACCGTTGTCGTTCCATCGTGGAAGGTTTCTTTAAAATCAAGTCTTCCTTCGCTTTTCACTCCCTGCAAATCACATTACTAATGGTCACAGAAATATGACGTAATGTATCTACCGTACTTTATTATATCTCTCGGTTAGTACGCGCGCCGTGATTGGTCAAGTTAGTGGGCCGTACTCTACTGTACGGACCACGAAAATTTAAAGCTGTTTTTGTTACCAAAATGTTTCGTGATATATCGCCAAGTGTTCTTAACTTTTTTAGCAAGTAAAAGTTTAAAGATTTCTTTTACCTCTGAAACTCTATATTAAAACCTGCTAACGACTTCAAAGTCAATCAATTAACAACGATTTCAAATTGACTCGTTTTGCTTTCGAGGTGCGTCAAAAATTTGAAGCCGTTCCGGGTGAATAGAAATAGTTCCCGATCCCGTCAACCACACAATAGATATACAGTAAATATATATCTTACTAACCTCGTATTCTCGGTCCGCACTGTAAGTTACAAACCCTCGTTTTTCCTCTTCGATTTATGGCCCGCGCGCTTCGCGCTTGGGCCATAAATCAATGGGGCAAAAACTCGATCCGTAACTTACAGTGCAGACCTCGAACTCGGCTAGTAAGAGGTATATATCACATATTTTTGTCTCAGTATAGGGTTTCCTGTTACTCTGCCCCAATTCTCCCCTAGGAGAAAAGACAAATGATGATGATAAAAGGGTCCCCTGGTCAGTAAATACTCTATAATACTGTGCAGGTGATAGACATTTTGATAAGAATTATAGAAAACGGTGCGTACGATTATTTTTATAGAGGGGTACAGAGTTTTGACAGCTACACAAGTCCCAGCCAGTAGAGTCCCTCCTCCTACAGGCACGACGATAGCATCGACTCCTTCCAACTGGTCCACGATCTCCAATCCCATCGTGCCTTGCCCGCACACGACATCCGGATTATTGTTTCTGAATGATATTGAGAAAAAAAAAAAAAAAAAAAAAACGGCGAGTTTAACTGTCATATGAAAAATGACATTATCGGTATACATGTTGCCTAGAGTTTCACAAACCATAGTTACGCAGTAATAAGTAAGATTTGTTATGTGGTTTGGTAAATATGAGTAGACCATAATTTGTCAGTCCGTAAGGATATATCTTTCATTCAACCTTAATAAAGTTTACGTGTCTAGCAGAACAGGTAGAGAAAAGATTGTTACAATTTTAGACGAAATTTTCAGTAAAACAAAAAATAAAAAACAATAACAGAAAATATTCTTACTCCTCTATGAATGTCAATCCTCGTTCTTTTGCAATTTCTATGGCCCTCTCCCTTAACTAGACAGAATTGGACACAAAAAGAAATGATAAAAAAAGTTAAGAATGATGATGAAAACCTATTTTTTTCATCATTCTAATTCCTACAAGGGCAGAATGTGTGTTTAGTAAACTACATGCACTAAGACAAAGGCAGATATTTTTTATCTCAGTGGCATTCCGCATAAGGAAACTTAATACCATACACTTGCAATGGCTGCACTAAGCTTAAGGTTACTTCCCACCATCAGAGGCCGAAAAAAATCGTTTTTTCTTTTATTTGACAAAATTTAAGTTCGTCATTTTATCTAGTGTTTCCAAAAGAAAAACATTAAAAATCTCAAAAAGCGGCCGAGTTATTTAGAAAAAACGTATTTTCAAATGAAGTTAATAAACTAGGAAGGTGTCACAATCTTGTCAACGGGCGAGAACCCTGGGGAAATTTTCGCGGCAAACGCTCATTGCCCGTATTTCATGTCATTTGCATATTTTTATTTACATCACGCACTTGACAAAAATTCCCGCGTGGAAACTCTTTACGCTAACTCCCATGGAAAAATCAAAAGCAGAAAAAAGTCCTTGGGTAAAGAAAACAAAAAAAAAAACGGCCCAAAGAAGAAATAAAAAGTTCCATATTGTCAAGGAAAGAAAAGAAAACCTTGCCGAAAGCGACAAAGGCTCTTGGTTTGGCCAAACGCCTCCAACAATCTCGACATCTGCTGAAGATCCGGAGCGTTTGAATATCCTTGGAGCAAGTAGCTTTAAAAATCAAAGTCAACTTCAGTGCAGGCTGCAAACAAGATTCTTCCTCGGAATCTGGCGGAAGTGATGAATAAAATGAAACCCACCCAAGGGAACTCATTTCAGCAATAAGGGTATTTCTTAAGCTGTCCGTCGATTCCTTAACGTCCTGTTTTTCAGCGGCACATTTTCCGCCTTAAACCTTTTTGGCGCGAGTTTTGCCTTTACCTTTGCCTTAGGCGTCTTTGCCATTATATTACGTCGCCATCCTGAATTCAACTCCACTGAGCGAGATAAAAAAAACATGTTGCAATGCGATGCTTTTCCCGGGAAATCTTGATCTATTGTCATAGACACTAGGAGGTCCTGTTGTTCCATTGGTTTGCGGTTTCATTAGGCGTGATAATCTCCGGACGTGGCACGAGTTGTTTACAAACCTTTACCAGCTAAAATCTCGCGTTTGATTTTTGGAGGAATACATCCACTTTGAGCGAATTTATAGGGTATGCAGATTTGACGGATTTTCGTGAAATTTCGCCAGAACATTCCAGAGATAATGACAAACCAAAGTGTGTCGGGAAATTTTGATATTTAACACATTTTTCCCGTGGCGTCCATTTATGCAACACGTCTCGCATATTTTTAGCTACTCCAACTTTAGAAGTGGATATCTAGAAAACAAATCAGAATATCGAAAAAGCCCGACACACTTGTTGATTGATGGCTTGTGAATAAGACTGTGCAGCCATTTTGCCCTTACTGCGGAATCCGATACCAAATAAATTCAATAGAAGAAGCCTCGGTCGTTTCACGCCTTACCGCCTCCTGACACTTCCTAAAAGAAAACATTGCTAAAATTGCTTTCTTATGATATATAGTTTGTTGGGGTTTTATTGAAACTGGCGCGCGTACAATTTTTTTTTCCAGAAGGGCACTCGCGAAGGTGGGAAGTAACCTTAAATTCGGGCTGCTACAACTAAGAAAGTATGACACTAGAATCATATTTAGCACCTTTCCCTCGTCCACTCCAGCAATCCTGGTATCTGCGTAATACTTCTCGCACATTCTGATTTTAACAGGACTCGTGTTCTCTGGTAGAAGCACAGTTACGGGAATCCCGAGGGAATTCCCTTGGTAGGCAAGCGCCACAGCAAAGTTTTCAGACGAAGTAGTGATTACTCCAAGGTTCTTTTGACTCTGTAAGTATAGGTTACCATAAAAGTTCAAATGCAATTTGAAATGAGTAAGCATAAGAGAGTTAATCCACTATATAGGCCTTGATTATTTCCAGAATAGTCCTTTTCAAGTTATTTTTAGACATGGTACCCAGTTTTTCCTAGGATAATGTCACCACGCCATTTCAAGACCCTCCTGGGATAACTGGAATGATTAAAACAAAACAAAAAACAAAACAAAACAAAACAAAACAAAACAAAAAAACTTAAGTGGGGTTGAAGGGATTGTTATTAGCGGGATTAAATCTGTTACCCGTCATCTTCTTTTGATTTGTAAAAAACTGTGGAAAATTATGCGAGTGGAACTATGGAAGTATTCCCACAAGCACTATTTGTTGGACCAGTCCAGTAACAAGTGCTTTTTTTCATTTAAAGGAGCTCAGTTATGGCATCCTGAGTTGTTTTGGACCTGTATAAAATTACCTTAAAATTGAAGGAATGCTGAAATTAAAATAGTAGTTCACCAAGATAGAAGAACACCAAAGAGATAATGATAAACCATTAAGGAACAAGGATAGTTTTAAATGATGGAGAAAATTGACATGGATTAGAAATGACGAACTTGAAAACTTTAGGTTAAACATTTCAAGCAATGAAAACCGTGATGTAGCTCCATTAAGAAAATAAGATATGACACACTTTTGGAGGTCGGTTGGTAAGGTCTTTTGCAGAAATGTTCTGCTCTTTTAACAGGTGGTTTGACCGCGTAATTTCACGTTGCTTTATTTGCAAGAGAGGATGAAGGGAGAAAGATAGAGCTTATCCCCAAGGCAACCCTCTCAAGTTCTTTCTTCCACGAATAATGTCACCATGTACGTTACGTGGATATTTTCGTGGATGTTTTCGTTGCGTGGGTGTTTTCGTGTCCACGTGAACAAAATCGTGTGACACGTTTGGATTTTTTCTCGAACCTCCTGGGATTTCCGAATCCGCGAGTGATCTAAATATAACTTAAAAGGGATTACCTTGAGATCAGCTGTATTACTCTTCATGCTCTCTTTATTTTACTATTTACTTCTTTTTTAAGTTACCTGATCTTGAATGAAAAACGTCTGACCTTACCTGATGTAGTCGGAGTAATGCATAGCGAGCACCCCTATCATGAAAACTGCCTGAAGGGTTTTGGTACTCTCTTTTGAAATACACATCGACTTCGTCTATCTCCGGAATAGAGGAGGCTCTCTAAGGACAAAACATCGCTTTTGGGTAACACTGAAAAAACGTGCTGCCGAGTTAAATGTCTGATTCACGTCACTGACTGACCGATCGACCGACCGACCGACCGACCGACCGACCGACCAACCGGTTGACCTATGAACCGACCGACCGGCCGAACGCCGACCGATAGGCCGACAGAGTGTTCGACTGGCCGAGCGATTGATCGATTGATGATCGATGAGTCGATTAAAATGAAATGACCAAATAAGTTTACCTGTTATTATGATAAGACTTTAATTTTCTTTACGGTGGTTAATCAATCTTATTCAACTTCAAGTTATTTCAAATAAACTAAGTGTTTAATTTTTCCGCCGACGTAGCAAAATAGTTTCTTCCCAAATAGTAACTTTCCTCGTCCTAGTGTGATTTCCCTCATAAAAGAAATATGTGTAGGCTAAATAAACCTCATGACTGTTCTATTCTAGCTATAATTATACCTCACATGATGTCCTAGGGACACCTTCGCGAATCCAGAACGCGGCAGTTACAATGTCGGAAAGCGATGCCAAAGCGTTCCTCTTTGCTCGTTCAACGCGGCTGGCCCACATCTTATCAATGTTCCATTCTTTCACTCTTTCCTTGGCGTTCTGATATTTCTCTATCAGTTCACTTAAATTCGGTTTTCTAAAAGCAGATCTATTACCAGTTCCTAAAATAGAGTGTCGTTTCCCAGACGTATGCGGCTTAAAACAAACTGTTTCGGAGTTATTCTTGGACTGTTCTGTTGGGCTTGGTTTTGAATCGTCTAGGATCGGATCCAGAGAAAGGCAAAGAGACTGAGCAAACAAAGCGGTCGGCTCATCATTGTTATTTTGACGAGCTTCTTCCGATAACTTCGGATCAAAATCTGGTTCCATGTCTGTGAAACTATCGCCTCGCGGGAATTTTTAAAACACGATTGTTACGTCAAGGTTAGTTTCGACGTCATTGTTGACGAGACAATGCCAAAGTGATTACATCACAAATGTAATCAATTCTGATCACTCAATGATTGAATCAAAGCATTAAAATTCCATCAAAAAGTAGAAGGCCGATGAAAATATCGTGTAAACGAGGTATTTGATTTAAAATAGAATGGCAACGGAATTGAAGACTCGGAGGAAATCTCGTGAGCCGTATGACCAATCGCTGAACCCATTTGCTCAACCGCGCACTTCTGTCGCGTTTTCAGAAGAACTCAGAAACAGGTTAAAACAAATGGGTTTTGGTGGTGATACGAGCAAACCTGTTGGCATAGAGTTTGATGATATTGTAGCAGCCTCATTCAGAATTCGAAAAGGAGTTGGAAAGACACCATGTGAGGTAACTTTAACAAAACGGTAAACCTGGAATTTTGTGCCATATTTTAAGAGCTGGGGCCCGTTTCTCGACAGCCCCGGAAACTTTTCGGTCCGGCAAAGCCGTTTTTAGTTAATCTGTACCTAAAAACCGAGAGGTGTACACGCCTGAAACTCCTTGTACGAAGGAACCTTCTGTTCATATTAAGAATATGTGAATAAAACAGCTCTGAGCTTTCCGGGTGCGAAAACTTTTCGGGACCTTCGAGAAACGAGCCCCTGGTTTGCACTTGCTCTTTAGCATAACTGATATTAAGCAAAATACACAAAACAGTAAGGTGCTGTTAAGTAGCGCCGTTTGTAAGGAAAGTTTCTAACAAAAGGCGCTTATTTTCAACATCATTCTGTGTCTGCATGCCTTGTTTAGGCTTAGGCTTATGCTCTAGTGAAAACCAGCCTTAATATTGCCATGAACTGTTTCACTTTATAGGTTATTCGTGCGTGCACTGCACGTTTTTCAGCGCACGGGTTTTAAAATAATTATTGCCGTAGTTTCAAGTCACGTTATTTAAGAAGTCAACGTCAGTTTTTTTATGCGTCTGTCCTCTTATTGATGATAAATTGCGTCATAACATTGTCGTAGTGGGTGTGGAACAACAAGCCGCAGGGGAGTGGTTCCGCAGTAAACTTTGAACCAATGTTATGACGAAATTTATTTTCAATTAGAGGACAGACGAATAAAAAACTGACGTCAATTTGTTTTTTACAATAACAAGACCCCAAAATGGTCAAATGCCGGGATAAATGAGGGGAAAAGACGCCGTAAACTTGTCGTAAACAAAGACAAGTGAATTTTATTCAACGTGACGCGAACACTGTCGATAGCTTTTCTCGCTTTTTGATTGGCTACTTAAAAAAGTCAATAAAATCTCATTGGTTAAAAAGTTGACAGTTTGACAGCTGAAAGAGGAACTAGAAAGCTTGCATGAATTAAAATTTTATCCGTCTGTACTCTTATTGATGATAAAAATGAGCCAATTAGCGCGCGAGAAATTAGACAGTTATTTTAAAAATAATTTTTGACGTGGTTTTAAGTCCGGCTATATATGTGGTGTTTAGTATTTAAATATCTGTAGACTTTTGTAAGATCAGGTGACTGCGGAAACTTAAAAGACGAGTTACCCTAGCTTTTTTTTATGTGATTAATTGCTCAAAAGCTTCAATCGTCATTATAATATTTGTATTTTTTAATGTATTGCAGAAATGTAGCATTCCAGAATTGAGTAACATGGAGGTTTTTTTCAAGAAAGAAAATTTGCACCCATCAGGGAGGTAAGAAAATGAATAAATAAACGAACTAACAAACAAATGAATGAATATTTTATCTACGTTAACTTCATTGACAACCCATGGTCAACTTTTTTGTGCTATTTGTTTTCAGCTTTAAAGAGAGAGGAGCGATGAATTCCTTGTTACTGTTATCTGAGGTGAGTATTAAAATACAGAAAGAGATGTTACACTATTTAATTGTGATCCTTAATATCTAACGTAACATATCAAACACGAAAGACCGTGTTTGACCACATTACCAAACACCGAGAAGAGAGTTGAAAATACGGTATTTTTGGCGAACTTTGAGGTGTTTGGAAATGTAGTCAAGCACTATTTAGAGTGTTTGATATATCTTCTCAATCAAGACTAAAACTAGGGAGAAAACGGAGAATTAAAATCATTAAAATCTATGCTAATTCAGATTAGATATCTAAACACCGTCGCGGTCTTCATTGCCTTTGTTTGAACTCGATGAATTATTAATGGTTTGTGGATGCTGCGTAAAGTTTCATGACTGGTGGATTAAATCCAGTTATTCAGCAGTTTATCAGGCGAGAAATAATAGGTTTTTTGAAATGCAAAGTCCTATCGCCGATATGGTACTGTTCAATTTTTTTTTTTTTTTTTTTTGCGTTCGATAGAACGCAGTTCTAATCGCATAATGCAGAAAAATTCGAGATCTATGAATCTATCTGGGGACACCAATTTGGCCTCCCCCCAAAAAATTCTTCAGGGGCGAATGACGTCATGTCCATGTTCGTCCATGTGCTTTCTTTGGAGTGTTGTGCAGTATTGCGGACGTTCGAGTGTCGAGGAAGCTTATTGTGGACTGTAGCGGATACTGAAGTTGTTTATTTAAAGTTCGAAGTCAGTATTAATGGCATTTAAAAACCTTGCAGACATGTCTTCACGAAATGTGTACGACTTTTCTTACAAACAGAAAGCTGTAGTTTGGCTGCTTGTTGTGTGCCCTCTTCTCTTCGACCGAAACCAATGCTGCATTCTGCTGAATAAATCAAAGGAGGAAACGAGTTTCACTTCGCTGGCCTAGATTTCTGTGCACAAACTACGTTACGTTAACCCTACGAAAGTGTCTAGATAGGAAAAGAGTTCAACTCCCACAGGGTTGCTTTGGTACATCAACATGTCCTCCGTTTCATTGCTTCGGAAGTGAAAATGCCCTGTAGCTGTTACCCCAAAGCCGAGGCGATTCAAAGTCGTGTTCGTAAACAAAATAATTGTCCTAGTTTTGATACTAAAAGTACGTCGTCTCGCATACCGACATAACGAACAGGATTGGTGTCGATTTACACGGTCGGTATAAAACATGCACTGCGGACTACGGACTGCGAACTGGGTATAAAACATAGGCTTATGTATAAAACGAGGACTAAGCATTACGGAATGGACTTAAACGCGCGCGGACTCAGGTATTAAATGGGGACTGCGGACTAAATGCGGCCTTCCGACTGCAAACCATGTTTTTTACTGACCGGTAGTAACTAATATTACACAATACATGTATAAACGAGAACAAACCCTCTCGTATGCACGTGCTTTGCGATCAATTCATTTGTTTTCGCCACTGCTGAAGGGCGACCAATTTCACGCCTACCTAACAGCTCAGGCACAAAATGCTGTCCCTAGAATTTCTGCTTTTTTTTACATACTAAGCCTACCAAAACTCGAACGCACTCTTTAGTCTACGATTACTACTAGTTTTTTTCATTGAAAAAACAACAAACTTGAAAACTTGAGTTGACACAATTTCAAATGACCTTGTATGGTTAGCAGTAAAGGTAGGTAAAGTCTTTATACAAGCCAAGTGGCCCATTAGGCCGGAGTTT
>NC_138158.1:14876720-15151720 GCF_964199315.1 Orbicella franksi
TCCCTCATAAAAAATGAACGGTCCCTTTTACTGTTGATAAAAATGAGTCAACCAGCGCGAGAAATTAGACAGTTATGTAAAAATCATGAATAGAAGTTATATCAATACTGGTAGGCTGTGTATAGCCACCAGCTCTCTAAAATTTCTTGGCGAGTTTGCAGTTGTACACCAGCAACGTACAGTTCTAGCGAAGCATTTTTCTCTTTAGTTTTGTCTTTAACCGGAAATATACTAAAGTCCGGTGCACTTAGGCCACGCGACTACAACGCCAGAAGTAATTGCCGATTAATTTTAACAAAAAGAGGCCCCATATTTCCTGTGCCCTACAATTTTCACTTTAATTAATCACAGTTTCACGGCCAATTTCATTTGCTTTACATACTGCACTGCTTACATGTTTCTAGGTTCCAGGAAAAGAGAAATTTTAAATGATTTTAGTCGACGTTTTGTATTTTCCATGTTTTTGGGGATGCCAGTCGATTTTTACGGTGATATTCTACGCCTGGCATGTTAATGTGTACAGCACAGGGAGGAAATATCTCCAACTACAGTTTAGTTTTAAGTAAAATTTTTCGCTTGCTTGCCCGTTTACCCTTTGTTTATTTATACACGTATTCATTCATTCAACCATCCATCCATCCGTCGGTCCTTCCCTGGTTCTTTCCTTCTTTCTTTAGTTTATTCATTTATACACTCTGTCCGTCATTCTAACATTCCAATTTATTTATTTCTGAGCGATTTCGCAAAAACATGCCCGCTAATCCAGGCAAAGGTAGTGACCTTAAACTCAGAGGGGCTCCGTTAAGTTCAGACCGGGCACATTGCTCAGGCACCGGCCTATTTGCTGGCGGTTTGCTGGCGGCCAGTTGTCAAAAGCAGGGGGGAGGGGATGGTGTTTTGTACTGACACCCTCAACTAGCTTAAAATAAGCTTGATATTGACTGTGTTTCTGGGTATTTTACTCAGTTTTTTAACGTTGTTTGAAGCTTCTGTGTTGACATGGCACCCTGCTGGAGTGGTCCATGCCACGTGCATGCGTGAGGGGCCAATCTCTTAGCCATGGGGGTGGTCAGAGGACTTCTGGCCGGTGAGACTGTCTTTCAGTCAATACGGGCATGTCTTTGCGAATTCGGTCAGATTCATTTGTTTGTTTACGATTTTATTTATTTAGTTGTACGTTATTTAAATATGATAAAATTTTCCTTTGAAATTTGATTAAATTAACAGGTCCGATCATCCTCACGTGATCAGTGGGCAAGGCACTATGGGATTAGAAATCATCGACCAAGTTAAGGATTTGGACGCCATAGTTATTCCCGTGGGTGGAGGGGGTCTGCTGGCTGGAGTGGCTCTCGCTATTAAGACAGTTTACCCCAAAGTTCAAGTTATAGTAAGTTTAAGACTGTTTGAAGCTCTGCATGCGCAATGAAAAATCAGCAAGTTTCAGTCGAGGTCATTAAAATTAGGCTAAAGTATCGAAGAAGTTGCTGAACTTAATTGTCGCTAAATCATGAGAAAGTCAAATTACCTACTGTAGTTGACCTCAGGTGTCGATGAAATTAGTCACCCTTAAATGATTTTGCAGACTTAGCTAAAGCAGTAATTCGTTGCCACAAAATAAAAATTTAGCTTCGCATGTAGTATTTTATGTTCAAAACAGACTGACACTTGAAATTGTCATTAAGAAGTTGACAATTCAACTCATAATTCACTCATAGTTAGCCTTAAGGGCTTGAATGAATGAATGAATGAATGAATGAATGAATGAATGAATGACTTTATTTAAGTGTCATAAGTATTTAGCTTTAAAAAAAAACTAATTGGGGACACTTTTTACACTATAAAATATACCTTAGCTAAATATAAAATTATTTACAATTTTTTTTTTAATAAATCTCCTTCTCAATTCCTTTTCACACCTATGAGTTGAATGCAAGAACTTAACGGTATAAAATGTTTCCAAACTGCTGATCAGGGGTTACCTGCATGGGCTCTCAGTAACAGAATGGAAAATGACTGTAACTTCACACTTGCACATTGCAGACCTATTTTCGTCTGGTTTTCAGGGTGTTCAATCTCAGAAGTGTGCGAGTTTTCAGGCCGCAATGGATGCTGGGCAACCTGTTAAAGTCGCCTTTGATGAACCTACAAGTCTAACAGACTGTAAGTTAAGCAGACTTCGTCTGTTTTCTTCAACCTCCCATGTAGTTTGCGATTAATTGTAAGCACTTCGTCGTTAATTCTTACTACTGTGGAACCTCGATTTAACGAACCACTATATAACGAAATCCTCGAACGATTTTGCTGGCCCCAGTAATAATAAAATATATGGAAAAGAACCTCGATACAACGAAACCTCGTTATAGCGAACATACATTTTGCGAGTCCCTTAGCCCTTCGTTATATGGAGGTTCCACTGTATTTGCAAAAAAAAAAAAAAAAAAAAAAAAAAGAGAGAGAGATTGCAGATATCTGGAAAGCAAAGGGAGAGGTTTTGTTACTTTTTCATTTTAACAATAGGCCACGTTCGTTATATCAATATTATAACATGCCTCCGAGGCTTTCAGGACAAACTCCTATATTTGCTGGTGTTTTCAGTTGTATCCAAGTCTTTTTTGGGGGATTGAGGGACAAAAGGAACTTTAACAAATTTGCAATTTTGTCCTGAAAGCCTCGGAGCCAGGTTAGAATATTGACATATCGAACGGGGCCTGTTTACGGGGTTGGATGTAATTTGTTATCGTCAGATATGTGAGGAAAAAAACAATTGATGACGTTGATGAATTATAATTGCTGATATCTACACTGATCATGGTGTTATTCTAACATATCCAGCACTAAACGTGCCAGAGGTCGGAAAGAACGCTTTTCATATTGCCAGAGGACTCGTAGACAAGTTAGTGACTGTCAGGTAATTAAAACATACGCACATAAATACAATCAACGTTCCCCGGTAAATAGGTATACAAAATGAAATAATTTTCTTATAAATTTTCTTATTAAATTAGATTATGAACTCTAGATTTCTACCACGTAATAGTTGACGAGGGCGCAGCCCGCGTCAACCATAACCCATAGAAATCTCGATCTCATACTCTAATTGTCTTAGTAAAAAAATCTATTAGTCGTTCAAAACTTTATCTAAATCGTCTACACCTACGCTTCGAAAACACAAAGGTGGCCGCCAGTTTGTTAGCAAGCACACACTGCTAGGCCATTCACTGTCTACAGCAGAATAGACAGTGAGTAGGGAAGCCAATCAGAGAATTGAACAGCATTCTTGATAGAACGCTAGTAGATTTATTGTAACTTTTCTTATCCAAATTCAGCGCCATTTATACAAAAGGCAGCAAAATAATGCACTTCAGATTGAATAGCGAAGTCAGTGAGAAGTATAACGAACAAAGAAACTTAATTGAAATGTTTAAACTGAAGTTTAAGAAATACGTCTACCACGGCATAGCCCATTTTACGCATGATTAAGTATATTTACAATTAGTGCAAAGTTTCGACAAACGTTATTTTAGAGTAAATTATCGATAATAGTACCATAAGAAATGCATTGTACATCTAAACAAAAAGAGAATTTGTTTTATTTTTTTTTCTACTTCATTTCATTTCATTTTATTGTATTATATTTCATTTTATTTTATTTCATTTTATTTCATTTTACTTTATATTACTTTATTTTTATTTTATTTTATTTATAGTTTGACAATAAAACTAAAGGGGTACCAAATTCTAATGTGTGGAATAATTCATTTGGTCATTGCAACGCGCGACATGTTCAATTTATCACTTTTTTTTGCACTCCCAACAAGTAGTTCAACTTGCCAATACGAGCTAACACAAAAATCATATGCTTTTACCTCTGTAGCGAGGATGACATTGGTTCAGCCGTTTTGAAACTGACTGAAAGTGAACAAACCGTGGTTGAGGGGTCTGGGGCGGCTGGTGTCGCTGCCTTGCTAGGAGGATATTTACCAGAGCTGCGAGGAAAACGGTGAGGGAGAGTGTCTGGTAGAAAGAAACGTACATTAGGGAGCCTTGTAAACTAACGTGTTGTAAAAATGGCGTATACGCGTTTTAACGGGAAAGGTTTACAACGTGAGGCCTTGTACTTACCCATTTATCGATCGACTCCTGTTTGCATTACTGTGAACAACACATTTACAAAGTAATACATTTTTGCAGTAAGATATATTTTTTTCTGGTAAAGGAGCACCCATTTTGCTTTTGTCATTTATGCTAACAGCTACTTCGTGTAGGATGGACCCTAAATGGTTGACTTACTGAAGGCTTCAAATATATCTATAAATGCACTTAAGTTTCGCTCGGACCTCACAAGGAGCAGTGAAAACGAGCTGATTAACTGAGTGCATGGTATTCAACTATTAGCTTCTGAGCTCGAGATTTCTGTCGCGTGATAGTTGACGAGGGCGCAGCCCGATTCAACCATCACGCATAGAAATCGAGAGACAATAATCTAATCGTTTTAGTGTAAGTCTACTAATCCTTCAAAACTTTAACTAAATCCTCTTCACACACAGCCCTCGTCAACTATCACACGATAGAAATATCCAACTCATGATCTAGTTGTTCAATAGAAAAGGACAACGATATTATTATTCTGTTAGACACGTGGAAAACTTCACCCTCGCAAGCCCAGCTGTCATATTTTCATTCCATTCTCAGAGTGGCTGTACCTCTCTGTGGGGGAAATATTGACCCATCTGTATTGAGCTCTTGTATCGAAAAAGGACTAGTGCTGGATGGAAGACTGGTGCGAATTGTAATAACCGTAGATGAAAAATCCGGAGGACTGGCGCAACTTATTTCTTTGTTGGCTTCGGTAAGCGCACGGTAAGTTAGTTGGGCTCCTCTTTGTGAGATCAGATCAAGAGTAGTAATGTAGAATTATGGGCAAACAAGTGCTCGTACTCACCGCCAACGCTCAAAGCATCAGCTTTTTCCAATTTCATTTTCGCGGTTTCATTTCTCCCTTTATTAAATCCATTTTGAAATCACTGGTTATCCTTGCAATCTGATTGGCTCTCAGTGGTGCGATTTATTCACGAATCGCACTATTTTTTGCCCTAAATCGCATCTTTTTCTCAGCCAATGAGAATAGGACAGTAAAACAAAACAAGAAATCAGATTTCAAGATTAGTTTGAATTAATCCATAAAATTTCAGGAAAATGAAAGGCAAAAAGCCATTGTGTGGAGAATTTTGCAACTACTATTGCCAAAACTTTGTTGTTATTGTAGTTTTTTTCCAAAAAAATTGACAAATTCAATTAATTACAGTTTCTGAATGACGATTATGAGCTCCTTCAGGCTGATGACCTACTTTAATGGAAGTTTCCAACTTTCAGTGTCCATTTTGACGAATATTTTGGCGATTTTTCTTCAACATCTGTTCAAGATCTGTACGATACTGAGTCCAGTAAAACATAAACAAACGAAAACCACACAACAACAAATTCAGAGCCATCTCAAGAAGGTAGATGTTTCCAGGTTTCTGGTAGTTTCAAACGAGGCAACAAAAGAGCTCAAATCTGTCGCTGTGAATAAACATAGTCAAAATACGCCACATTGCACAAAATAGAGAATGAACGAACGTCTTACGAAGCCGGTGCCAGTCCCGACATCTTTGAAATATCTTAAAACAAATGACGCCGCAAGAACTTGACAAGGTCCTGAGTATTGCGTCCTACGCCGAGGTCACAAAAAGAAACGGAGATGATAACGAGCTGGACTCCCTTAAAATCATGCCATTGAACGGTATTTAAAAGAAAAAACAAACGTACTATCCACTGGGCATCGTGCACTCGAGGGAGTTTCACAACTCAAAAGAAATCGATCGCAGAATTACACAGGATATGCACCTTCAAATTCCTTCTCCAAAGACAATGAAAAGTCTCAGCCTCAACCACAGAAGAAAGGAAGGCCTTCCATAATTGATTCAGGTGACGAGAACTGAATTTTTATACCTGAAGTAGACTATTTTCGTTCTGACTTCAGAACTGCTTGTTTCTTTGTCATGCTCGAATGAGGTTTCGTCACATGACACGTTTTGCATACTAAATGAGACGTAAAGGCGTTTGCGGTTCCGCTTTTTTTAACAAACCGGCTACTGGAACAATGTACCAAATATCTAAAATTTAAGGCGATAAAACAGTGCGATTTCAAAATGGATCTAATTAAGTGGCAATTGAACTTCGTGTCGCGCAGTTTTGGTCTGAAATCATACCTGTGATTTCAGACGAAATTGCACTCCACTCAGTTCAATTACCATTATTAATCAAGTTCAGTTTGTTAATCAAGTATTGCTGGTCTTCCTGGTGGGTATTTAGTGTATGACCCCAACTCTAGGTTTTTTACTCTCCTAGCAACTCCTCCTTGCCCCTAGCATTTCGACGATACCTATTTACCTTCCCCGTAAGAGAGAGCTTTTTTCATGAGGGTTATGGATTTTGTGCAACAACACGACACAACGTCACTCCGATCAGGGCTGAAATCCTTCCCCGTGGATCCAGAATTAATCAACTGAACAACCCTAAAGCCACACTAGCTGGGAAACAGCTCACTATAATCATGTATCTTTGTTTATTGTTAGGATCCGAGATATGACTCAAGAACGTGTACTAATCGACGACAGCATTTTCACTTTAAAGGTAGTTTATTTAAATTTTGTTGTTGTTTTCCTCTGGGTTTACCAACATTTTTGTAGGCAATTCATTGATTTCATTAAATTCCCATTTTAAGCCCTGGACATGGTTTTGTTAAAAAGGGTTTTTATGGGCATATTGTCAGAAGGAAGATTGTCGTTGTGAAGAGGGGCGAGGTTTATTACCCCACAGAAAGAAACTTTACGTTTCAAAATTGGTTGGGATAATACTTTAGAAGTGATTTTGCATCAGACGTATTGTGAGTGATGTCGGTAAGAAAATCAAATGGTAAAACTAAATATTGATCACAGACACAGACGCAGAGACTTAACTGTCCTTTAACGACTCCGAAAACAACAACAACAACATTCTTTCCAAGTGTTATACTCGGGAATTTGATGGTTATCAGGGGGGGGCTCAATTTGTTTTTGGGATATGGGGCTTTGGAGGAGAGGGGATAAAAGCCACAAAGGGGGTATTTCCTTCTGGAGGGAGCTCATTGCAAGACGTTTACGGCAGTTGGAATACTTTATCGGTATTACACGTCGTTTTAACACCTCTCTCAGACTTTCTGTTGTTTATTTGACAGTGCAATATCTTGGTCGAGGTTAGAGATTTCAAGCATGCGCAGTCTGTAAAGTGGACTCTAGAGAGCGCCTACAGTGACGTGTTATGGAATTCCCGAACCAACGAGAACAGCCTGCATAACATTTGCAATAGCATCTGAGATCCAGAGTTTTTCTGCAAAATAACAGTATGAAAAGAACGTTTTAACATATATACTATTGCTAGGCAGGGCTTGTGGAATGACAGGGATATTGAGAGATGATTACAAACATCTAAGCGATCTTTTCCATTAGTAGAGGATAAACTTCTTTGTTGCACATCAAGCAGTGTTAATAGGTTTTTGTAGAGAAAAATTAAAAACAGGATCAGTTAGATTCAGCTACTCATGTTCTCGCTCTGTTAACGTGTAGGGTTAGACAGAAGGTTTTGGCCCTCTAATAAAATTTCATTTCTATGTTAAAACTTTTGTGCGAGTGCTAACAGATACCAACACAACTTAATAACCGGAAGGAAAAATAAACATAAAAAATCACCACTCTTTTGTATATAGCTTTTGTAAAAGTGGAAATAGAAGCCCCGTAAGATTTAGATGACTCTTAAAGGCCGCCGCACACTAGCCGATTAATTGTCGGCTAGTGTGCGGTGAATTCAGACAAGTCTGCGACAAGATCGGGGTTTGTCGGGCGACATCTGACACTGCTAGATCTCAAAACGTCTCGTCGAGCCTTGTCGGCTAGTGTGCGGTGGACTACGACAACGTGTCAGGGCTCGCGCGCGCCTCAACCAATTAGGAAATGCCATGAGAGTTACGTCATTGGAATAGGCGCCATCTTGATTTTGGATGACTCGGCCCCAAGCCTAAACGCGTTTAGTCGCGACAAAAAATCCCCTTGTGTGCGACAAGCTGATCTCCTGACAAATTTTAACTTGATTTGACCGCGACAAAAAATCTGTAGTTCTACGACAAAAAATCGGCTATTGTGCGGCAGCCTTAAGACTTCTGAGTTCACGCGCCTTCCCACCTTCAGTAGAAGGTTCATATTAAAACAAACTGTTTCTTTTGTTGTATCAAACTATCTACTCAAAATTTATCGTCTTTTCATTTACACCATTATGATTTAGAGTATTTTGTGCTGTGTGCAGTAATAATGCAGTCAGCAAACCTCGTTACGTTAAGGTTGCGTGCTCAAATGTTCGGGCGCGAAAATTACTTCGAGACCATTTTTATATACATACAGCTCAATGGCGTTAGCTGTCTCATGAACTCAGCGCGGGGTGGTAACTGAACGGATTTTAGTTCACCGCGCTCTATCTTGTCGCATCGTCGTGCATTACGTATAAACTTTACTACTTTTTTAACGTATCGGTTGCCTATTTTTTTCCTAAACATCCAATCACACTTCTACTTTCAATCCTGTTGTCGCCGGCTAACCGGTCAGCGGTTTATCACCACACCTCAAACCCCTTTCGTACTTGAGCCATGCGTAAGGATGATCTGTCTCTGGTTTGGTAGTTGATATTTGTAGTTGATAGAGTGCCGATATAAAGATTAGTTCCCCGTCTCGTTTAAAGTAACGTAAATTTTGCAATGCAACTTCGGCACATTAATTTGGTCCCTGGAGCCGGATTTGAATTAGCGATCTAAAGACAAAAAGTACTCAGGTGGATGCGCACTTCTATAAGGCAGTTACTGTCCTTGCTTTTTGATATTTTATATGATCAATTTCTCAACATGAAATTGTACAAATTTCCGATTTTGCTGAACTGTCATTTTGATTGTTCAAAACAGAACAACATTATTTTTACCCCAAGGTATCTTTTAGGGTTGCATTCAAAGAGTAGAAAACACTCTCGCAATATCCGTCCGTCATAAAATCTTGCCACATTTCTTTATACTCATAGATTAATGCATTTGTTACATTAAGCTCTTATGAACAACAACATACAAATTTCCTATGCCAATCTCTGCCCAAATATCGAGACAATTTCACTTTGACCTTCACAATCCAAATTGTCATAACCTGTATGCTTGATCATAACAGATAGTTTAAAATCAGGATTTTCAGTAATTCGTATAGCATGATCGTCTACCGGTTAAGGCCATTTTCGATTTTTCCCTTGGGATATTAAAAGTTTAGCACGGGTGTCAGGGAAGGGTCACATCATTTGATTTCCAAGGGTCATCGGAATAGAATTTCTCCCAACATCATCTTGAGGTAATTAAGTATTAGTTCGTGGTACCGGTGATCGTCTAGGTAAGGGCAGTTCTAAAAAGATGTATTTTTCACTAACAAAACTAACCTCGCCCTGATGTTTCTTAATAGGGTCAAAGGAACACTTAAAAAAGCTCGAGAGAAAATGTTAGTTGAGCCTATTGATACCCATATATTCTATTACATCATAGGCTTGTGTGTGTAATTAATTTATTGAAGGTTTTTCCTCTTCAATTTTTTTTGACATTTGCATCGTAAATGGGTAATTCCGAATTTACAATTAATAGTATTTTATACACAAATTTAATCAATCGCTCTCCGTAAAATTTAAACTGTCCGCCTGCATTTTTGTAAGCGGTCGATATTTTGCGAGCTGTTGTCATTGCGTTTGGGTACTCAGTAATATGTTCCTAGTTAATTTTAATGTCAATTGTTGATCGTAGCTTCTCGGGAATTCTCCACTGTCTTGGATCTTCGGACCAATTCCTTCGCGGCCTCCGAACAGATTTCTTGCGTTTGACGGCAAACGCGGTCTAGTGATTGATACACCTGAAGAATAGGAAAATCGAATGCAATCAATATTAACCTCCTGACTTGGAATATGCATGTTACTTACTAAGGCCCCGCCCACACGTATCCGGCTATTTTTGAATCCGCAACTTTTTCTTTCCGGATTCAAAATTTTCCCCGTCCATACGTAGCGTATTCAAATCGAATTCGCCTGACTACACGCATCCGAGGGTTTTCGGATTCACTCTAGAGAAACTAGGCCTACACGTTGTGCCGCCATATTGGCTTATTGTTCGGTAAGAGACTAAACACGATTCTGCTACGTCATCGGATTCGAAAATTCACCGTCCGCACGTTATCGGATTCGTTGCGGATTATTTTTTTCCACTCTAGAAATCGAATTCAAAAACATCCGGTTTCGCTGTCGAATTCGCCGGATGCGTGTGGACGGAAGCCGTATCCGGAAAGAAAAAGTTGCGGATTCAAAAATATCCAGATACGTGTGGACGGGACTTAAGTATTCTATCAAAAGAACTGAGCACAAGCATGCTTCTCCCAAGCACTTGTAAATGGCAACATAGTTACAGTGTAAACTTTTGCAGCACTGAATGAGAAACTTTGTAAAGTGGTACAATGTATTCCCAATGTTGATGCAGCATGTTATACAAAAAGAAAATTTGACACAAGCAGAAACGTAGTCTGCATCCGCGTTTTGATGTCCAGTTCAGTCTTAATACAAGGTTATTTTCTTTCACTAATGCTTAGAACTTGCGCTTCTAGAAGTATAAAAGTACTTTTTAAAGTAGGAAAAAGTTGTTGAAAAGTAAAGTGCGTTGGCATAAATAGGCGGTCGTAAGCAATACTTCAAAATTAATCATTTGTCAAAAGAAGAAGCAGAAGCAGAAGCAATGACAGCTGAAAGTGACATGATAAGCCTGCGGCTGCGATCGGTCTTTTTCGGCTGCTAGTTCATATCACCAAAGTTAAGTAAATATTATAATTTCTCTCCTGGTTATTATACTCGCAGGCTGGAGTATTATCGAACAAGATTTTTTTTTACATTGGCAACAATCATGGTCAAATCTAGAATCATTAAAATTATCTGTAGTGATCAGTTGTTAGGCGCACAGAGACAAATTTCCTTGCCAGTGACTTCTTTATTCTCATCACCTTTCTTCATAACATTTTAGAAATAATATAAAGAGAAACTAATTCTCGATCAGTCTGTGTGTAAACAGTGTCTGGCAAATAGAGCGGCATCGAAATATTCGTTTTATGTTCGAGCAAATTCAAAACTTAACTGAGGCAGACAATTGTTTTGAAGTATAGATCCTTGAAGAAATACAGATTAATAGTGTTCAATAATTCATTGGTCAGCTTTTAGCATAACCAAAACGAAGAATAATTAGTTTATTTCAATGCAAACTTTGGTTTTCTTTTCCTACAAAAAGATGTCATGTAAAAAATTAAAAAAGCTTCCCTGCCTTGCTAATAGTATTTTTCATTATAATTTGTGAATTTCTTATAATTTCTGCAGCAGTTTTCTTTTCTTTTTTTTTTTGTTTTTCAGCTTTATTCCGCTGTCAAGACTCCATATTTCAATCACTGAGCTGCTATCTACCGTAGATACATTAATATTTTGAAGTTTAACGTATTAACGCACTGAGTCGATATAGTATAAAGTACAAACCGAACTACTGTAATTTTCTAAGCTTCGAATATTGTGACAATGAATTGTTTAACATTTTAGCCGTACGTGAGGCTCCTAAAATATGGCCTCAGTGAAGAATCCTTTGTACTTTTTCATTGTATGTTACGTTTTGTTTCACTGAGTTTTAATTTAAAGCCAATATTTAATATAAGCCAAGGAATGTAGTATGTCTGAAATGAAGTTGTACCAAGTTCGTTAAAAGAACACTTGTATTTTAAAGGCGGAAAATTTCTTATCTGAAAAAATTGAAAAAATTCGGTTGAACAGTCGAACATCTTGTTTAAACATATTAGGAAAAGTTGGGATTTTGCAAAGGTTGATAGCCTCTTAAAATTACATTTCACTTGAAACGGAAGAAATAAAATATTTCTATGAAATCTCGCACTTCGAGCCTTAAATGAAATTTTTCTTCAACAGATGAAATGTTACTGGAAAGGCTTCGCTAACGTTTTTGTTCAGTAAATCTTGAAAATTATGAAGAGGATAGCAAAAGAGAAATTAAAATCATTTAATATGACTTACACTATAAATTTCTACTGTTCAACAATATTTCTTCTTTTTAAAACCAGCAACTGTAAAACGGTAAGCCACCGAGGCTAACAAACATTAATAACTCACCTTGTTGAACTGTCTTTTTCCTACGTTTCCGATCCCTGCAGTAAAACACTCAGATTCTGAAAACAAAGTTACAGTAAAAAACAGGACAAGGAACATCATGGCTGCCTTCATCTTGTTGGTTGATGTGGATACACTGCGAGGTTATGGCTTGATTGACCCGAGCTGGAATGGTCGTAGAAATGTGAAGATTACGAAGTTGTCGGCTTCTTTTATAACGACATATCGAGGAAATTGGCGTTGCATTCAATAGAATTAAAACACTGTTTGCTCACAATTATTCCATCCTTGTTAAAGAAAGGAAGAAGAAAACTCAGTTGTCTTCATTAGCTGCTTCTCATCTAGCGCGTTTCCGCAAGCCTTTCTTCTTCGAGAGGTAATTTGAATAGCGCAAATAGCTTCCGAAAGTAATGGCGGCCTCTTTTGATTGGTCATGGTCGATCTCAGGTACATTATCCCAAAGCGATAATTAGAAAATTACAGAAAGTACCGCAATAGCTTGCGTGGAGTTTTGCTGTCGACGGAAATTACGAAACTCTAAAATGATTCCACAGACTTGTTAGTGAACGAGAATTATTGTTAAAGTAAACATTGAACAATTTGCTTTTGTGTTTTTCCGGAAAGCTCTTAAAGTATTCGGGTAAAGCCTTTTAGATATGTTATCTGTAGCAGTCAAAATGTAATTGACCAAATAAATACCTGGTTTCTTCGTACACGGAATAATGTTTGCATAATTTTTTCAGATGTTTAATTTATTTTAAAGTCAATGTAATTATATGGGATGATAATCCCAGAGAGATAGGAAACTTTGCCGCCCCTCTGTCGTAAAACGTCTCTTAAAAGTTGGTTTGGCTTTCTATTGTTTTCAGCTCCTTTTCAATGCCAAGCAGCATTTTCTATTAACCTCCCCCGATTTCGCCGACAATATTTCCTAATTACTTTGGCCTTGACAACTCCGAATTCGCCCACTTCTTTCTCAAAATCAGGAAGAAATTGCCTGAACTTAAAACTTTCGAAAACTAGACACGAATCTTGATCTTATCTCTTTCATTCCAGGAAGTTAATTGAAGATTCACTCGTAAGCAACGGTTAAAAATGTTCAGTGAAATGTTCGAACGTTCTCAGATCACAAGTTTGTATCGGTAAAGTTTGATTTTGAATTTAAAGGTTCTAAATTTAGCCTCAAGACTTTCCCTCGTTGATGATTTCAAAATCTTTCACTTGATGATTGCAAAATATGTTTCAACGGGAACAAAGCACTACTAGCCGAAAACCGTGTTTCTTAATATTATTATTGTTACTGTTGCGCTTGTTTATCATCTGTGATTGAAAATAAACTCATTTTCAAAATCAAAATATATATATTTGTTTAATTGACAAGATATCTCACTTGGTGTAATAAACTTTATATTAGTTTTGTCATCTGAAAATCGCCTGACTGCTGGTCACTCTTTGTTTAGCTCTTTGGGAAACTCTAATTTATTCGATCCGAACTATCTCGCGGAGATAATAACGTGGTCACATTATTATCACAAAAACTTTACCTCCGCAAAAGGCTTACTTTTCAATTGTCATTTTAAACTCTTCTGTTGATAGATTTTAGGTTGGTTTATCATTTAAATCACACAATTGGTTTTACTTGTGTAGTTTTAAAAAGGTAGGGAAATACGGCTTCAAATATGGAATAATTATTGTATATCCAACATTTGCCGCAGAAATAGAGTTCAAATAAAATAATATAATAATAAAGAGATTTATCGTTATCATAATGAACTCTTGCAGAAAATTTCTCCTCAGTGTATGTTTTTGCACTATTAATGTTACTGTTTGCAGTTATTCATTCCTTCATGGAAGAAAATTGCATTTACAAAATCAGTTTTGAACCGACATAAATTTTCAGGCAATGTTAACGGCCTAGTAATCCATTAAACCCACTTTTTATATGTTGTATTCATCTCTGGCACCTTTGACAAACATTCTATTTCTTCCGAATCTTGCAGCTGCTGCCCAGAACATAGCGTAATTTGCAATTATCGTACCTTAATATAATGTAAAACAATGTTTTAGAGGCTTCGTGAACATTTTTTGCGGTTCCATGTGAAATGAAAATTTCAGATTTGTAAGTGAATCGTTTTATAAGTTAATCCAATGCCAACACATTTGGAGCGTAGTAATTGCTTGCCTGTTTTGCCTGTGTGAACCCAAATGAGGGAAAATGCACTGGTTTAAAATGAAAGTGGTCAAAACCTCAACATAATTATTTCTTGTCTTCTTGTTCTTTTCTTCCGTCGATGGTCAAAGCCTGTGTCGTTTAAGATGTTCAATTCAAAAGTCCATAACCTAGTTATAAACTACTAAAGTTCTAAAAATTAAAACGTCACTCAGGCCATGACGCATAAAGTGAATTCAGTGACTACCCAAAAACATTGTTTTAAAAAGAATACAAAGCCGTTTTGCTGTAATTATATTTTCAAGAAATCAAGGTAAAAACGATTTAAATATTATATTTAAAGATCTAAGGATTTAAATTGGTTAGTGCTTTTCTAGCCAAATCCGTTTTTAAAGTTGTTTGAAAATGTTTAGGATAATGAAAACGAAAAATTTAATTTGAAACTTTAATTACCCGCAGACGTACAACTGGATTGAGGCGAGGGAGAAGAGAGGGGGTTTTCAGTAGCTGTTCATCATCTCTCGCAGAAAATTTGATGTGTCAGCTGTTGCCACAGCAACCGCATTTATTTGATATGCCAGTCTAGTCAAATTTTGTCTTTCGAAAACTTCTTCGTTTGTTCCAGTTTTAAATACAATAATTGCAAAATAAGCGCATTGTCACTTTTCATTTTGATTTTGAATTTTCAATCGACTTACGTTATTTTCAGACTAAAATACCAAATTTTTCGTTCGTTTTTCTTCCTTATGCTTACGCTTCGATTCATTCATTTTCATCTCAAGGTTTTCTTATCTCGTACAAGCACCTAGCACTGTTGACCTGGAAAGTGATTCTGCGTGAGACGATATCGTTTCATTCTCCGACATTTTGGGCCAGGCTGATCAACAATTTTGATGATAATCAAAAGTACTGGAAGCGCTGGACATATACTAGCTCTTATAGTCCGAAAAGCCTCAGCTTCACAATGGGGCGTGGCCCAGAACAAGGCAAGATATAACAACCGCACTGGGCCTGGAATCCCATACAGCCGGACTTTATAGATGGGGTGCTATTCCATTACAGGGTTAACCCCAGCATTTAGCTCTCTGGTACCCATTTGGACACCTGGGTGAAAAGAGGCACTGTGAGAGTAAAGTGTCTTGCGCCCAAGAACATATCCAACTCGATGACTGGCCCGAGCAGGGCTCGGACTCGGACCACTCGATCTGGAGTCAAAGCAAGATCTGCCACGCCATCTTGTTCCCACTTGAAAAGGGCCAACTTGAAACTCTTTTCAAGTCTAAAAATCTTGCAACTATTTACAGAAATTAATGCTTTCCTTTTATCGACATGTCATGGCAAAATCCTCGCTAAAACAAAATAGAGCGCAAAAATTGGTGAAAATAGGGTGAAACGGGAATCAGAGGAGAAAATGTCATAAGTTAGCGGATTTTTATTGTAATTATTTTACACAAGGTAGCTGACAAAACATTTCGATTCATATTGGCCCAAATTGTCCGGTCTCCCACTGCCGTAACAATTGCTTTTCACGTCATAGCCCACAAATCTCCCGCACGTAAAATGGCGTCTGATGTGTTCTCTCTCCAGACCTTTTAGAAGTCAAAGTACCTCGTACGTAATGGCACAACAGTTGAAGTTCTCTTCGAGTCTGTACGGAAAACATTACAAATAAGCTATTTTAGAAATGTTATATATGGTAAATGTTAAACTGAGTACGTGAAATGAAAAATGATAAATTACATTCGTTCAACAAGGGTACAAAGTAAAAGGTCATGGATTGGGTTGAAATCTGTCGAGGACTCAGATTTTTCTTCTATTTTTCCCACGCTCGTCACAACAGATCAGAATTTTCATTTTCTCATATCATACGGCAGCGTTGAAATGTACTATCTTTCTTTATCTCCCTCCACCTAGGTAGCTTTTGCTGATCCCAGAGTATGCAGGGCACGTGTGACATATTATAGCAGTTCAATCACGGTATTTTGAGTTATTTTTGCCACGTACAAAATTCACTTTAAATTGAAAGAAACCTGAAAATAGTAGTTTACTAAGCTATAAAAACACCAAACAGACAATTTAATGATAAACCATAAAGGAACAAGGATGGTTAAGGAGGGAGAAGAATAACACGGATTGCAAACAACGAACTTGAAAAATTTAGGTAAAACTTTTTAAGATACACAAACCGTGACGCGGCTCCTTTAACCTAGTAATGACGAATCGCCTTGTGTCTCTTGTGTCTCAGCGGTTAGAGCAAGTGAAAGGATTCCGGAAGGTCATGTGATATACCCCTACTTCTTAGCAACAACATTTACATTTTTGTCAACCACATCAGATTTTATGAGAACGCGAATCCTCAGCAGGTATTGTGATTTTCAAGGTTCTCAATGAAAGCTGTCGAAATTGCTCAGAGAAATTGCGAGAGAATTTGTTTTGATTTTCGCCAGGTTCTATCACATGGTCGATTTTAATCATTTTCCTTTGAGTTTCAATCCTGTACTTTCATGGATTGAGCGTAGTGTAATTTCTCCTCATAGTACGATGTATCTATCTCAACGAAACAAACGCAAAGAATATAGAAACAATCAATTAACCATGGATCAAAATCTCCATATACAACAAATTTTCCCGCCGAACTAACATTTAAATGAAATATAGAGCTACTGAAGATGAATTGACATTACGAGATTGAAACAGGGAGTTGAAGTTAAGTGATTGCATTTAAAGCTTGGAGCTCAATCACACAAAACAATTACAGGTACACAGGTGTTGTAACTCAGAAAACATGAAAACCAAATTTAGAGCTAGGACACAAAGCCGGCGGCAACGTCACACGGACGCCATTGAAGAGAACTGTTTCTTTCATTTGCCCGCCGGTAAAATTAAACTTTGTGAATATCCGCTTCAACAACGTAGTCTATTTTTTGGTATAAACAGCTATCCTATTTCACACTCTCTAAGACATAATTGTTTCTGTGGCTACTGTGGCGTGGAATCTTTTTTATATAGATTTTCCCTATTGAGATGTTTGCCTTCAAACAAGTAACGTAATTTACATTGCATTCAAAAGTAATCTCTACTTTTTGAAGGTTAACAGGGAAAGTTAATTAACAGACACGTGGCGCATTTTGTTTCTTTTAACCAAAAAAAAACAATAATTCAATTATACAATTTTTATGCTTATTTTAACGACGATCATATTTTTTTCGGCATGTACTCGACCCTTTTTTTCGCTGCTCACCTTTGAAAGCATTTATGATCAGTTTTCCTGTTACTATGTACACAGAGTTATGCTAGTCCAAATTTTTCTCTAATAAACTCGAGATCCTTTTTTATTCGGCTCCACTGCGTATGAAAATAGTAAAGACATCAAAAGCTTTCTTTTCTATCTGGACGAAAGAGAAAACTTCCTCGCGCATTCGTAAGTTTAAATGTTTTCTTTTTCTCTACTTTTAAAAGAAAGAACTTTGATGGCAGAAACATAGAAATAAGTCTTCCCAACAACACCTTCTCATTTCCGTGTACAAGTGCCTTAACCAGTGGCATTTCATGTTTATTCTAATGATTTGCAATTTTAGAGTTGTTTCAGTTGTCGCCCAAAAGTGTTGAAAGCAAAATTGGTTAAACAAATAACTGCTGTCATTCATTGGAAATTATTTCCTTAACATTTCCTCTGCCACGATGTGAAGTAGAACGACAAACGATTTTCTGTGACAAGTTAGTTTACCTTCACAGCAAGATCTCGCTTTCCTTTCATTCCCATATTTCCGATGCCTGCCGTAAAAGCTTTTGATCCACAAATCGCGGCAAATAGCACAAGCAGGCCAACTAGAACCGTCGATTGATTCATTGGTAATCTGTGTTGCTCGGCGCCTTCTCTAACTTTCTGAGTGATGCAAATTTCCGTGGTTGTCTTTTCTAGTGGTCTCCACTGAATACGTCGATTCCATCTGGGAGAATTACTCCAGTGGGCGGAAATTAGACCATTGTTTATCTATATCCTGTTTTTTTCATTGTAAAGTGTCCCGGCTTTTCTTTGACGTGTGCCTTAGAGAATAACCTGGACAAGTTTGTTTTCAGTGTTAGGAAACGATTTTTAAAATATGTGCGATATTTCCACCCTTAATTTATACCTTTGATCTTGCAAATTACTCAAGTGAAGCTTTTCTCTCTTTCTCGAAAGGATGGTTGATATTCTAGATCCCTCAAAATGAATTTTTAAACATGGCAAGAGATGCAGCATGTAATATGCGTTTAACTAAAGAGTGAGTTTGAATTTTTAATTTTTAATTGGCGTAAGTTATAAAACAATAGAAAGGATATCAAGCTGGAACAGTTTTAAAAAGGTACTGAAGTTTTTCCTTTGTCATGCTAAAATAAAAGCCTGCGGGTTATCTAAACTAGAAAAAAAGAATAAATAAACAAATTTAAACAACTTACAACCCGCTCCATTACTTGCTGAAGTCGCAAAGATACCTATTCGCATTTATCTGCCTTTTTATCAGTTTCGCAATTTATCTGAAACGATACATTTTTCTTCTATTTAGTATTGACTAAACCACAAAGAATTTAACCCTATGACCTATAAAATATATCGATTTCTAATCTTGTTACAAAGGAAAACATAAAAGCATTAATTTTGAATTTAACTTACCGCTTTTTTTATGTAGGTTTTTTTGTGGTAACCCTTCACGCGGCTGGCAATAAGTGGGGCTGTTTTTTGTTTGATTTTCAGAGTGTTGAAGTCTATTCAGTAACAAAAGATTCAAACAATACTGATATATCTCAATTAACTACCAATTAGAAACGAAAGATAATTTCGTCGGAGAAGGAAAATTTTAATCTTAGGTAATGTTAATTGTAACCAAAGTTTAGTAATGGGTTACGGAACAGACTACAACTCCATTAGCAGATACATGAGTTTTTAATATGTCTGTCTGAAAGTTTCGCTTTTAAATGGATCCTTTTCTTCTTCTTATAACTGTATTTTGATAAAAAGTATAGCACTGTAAAACTGCATAGACAAAAGAAGCGAGTGCGCGGTCTTCATCTGTGCGGCATCGCATAGATTGACGCTCTGGAGTCAGCTTTCGCTTGTCATGACGCAGTTGTTTTTCAATTGTTCATAATCCCACGAAGCCTACTAGTTTCGCAGTGCTAATACTACAGCTATAATTCAGTTCGTCAACAAATTAATAAGTACATCTTTTCGACTTTTCCGGAAAAACACACACCTCTAAACGAGATGAGTTGAACAAAATTTACAGGGGAATATAATATCTTTTGTAACAGTGAAGCAGGTTTTAGTTTAAATGGGCCATAAATTGAATTATTGGATCCTTCCACCTATTTCAAACTCTATTAACTTTGTCGCTCATTCGCGGAGAGAACCGTCTGCTAAAAGCAACAGTCTATACATTTTAGCACATATGAGATCTTGCAACTGATATAAGCCAGAAAAGAGCGCCCACAAACTTTGGACGCGTTCAAACTACGTAGCAATAGACAAAATTAAAGATAGCGACACAACTTAATTTGCCAGCTTAAAATTAAATAAAATACAACTTAATTTACGTTAAATTAAAGTTGTAAAAGTATCCTAGAACTCGAACAAATGCAAAATTTGTTTTTATTGACGGCGCGGTGCGTGAGCAGGTGTTCATTTCTAACTGAAGCGGTGTCTTTTCAACTTTAGTATTAGGAAAATTTGGGAAGAAACATATGGCAAAGATACGCTTGGCAACAAAGAAGACACAATATAACGTGAAACATAGCTCCATGTTGTTCTTCTTTCTGTAAAATAAGAGGGATATATTTAAGGCATGTTTTTGTATTGTAATAGCACAATTGAACGAAGCTATCTTGAATAAAAAATGATTTGGTTAACTAAGCGTCTCCACTCAACCAAATGCAGCTTTTGTTTGTAATTTTCTGTTTATTTCGCAGTCTGAGTAACATACGGGTCTTTGTCAGTAATCAACCCATACCTCGCTTTGTATTATTCTAGTTTTTTTCAAAATTACTTTAAGGGAAACCATCACAACGAGTTTTCCGCTTTTGGGATTGATTCAAACAATACTAAAATTATGAATGAGTGCCATCGCTGGTACACTCAATCACTCAATATTTGTACAGTGCAGAAAATACTCGTTGGCACAATTTTTGTATTTTTCTTTGTTTTATAATAATATATTACCATGCACTTATACGAAGGATAATAACAAATTGTACCAAGGGTAAAATTGAACCACAATTTTGTCTTAGATAAGTAACCTTGCACAAACCCGGTGCGCCTGAAATTTGAAATGGCCTGTGCATTAGGATTCAGCAGGCGTGAAAAGCTCCGCTGTCTTAACTTCAAATGCATCAGTGTTAACAAGCGAATAGGCATTGAAGGCATTGAGGTCAGACAACGGCATTAAATATTCACGAAAGAGGATATATAACTCCAAAAGCGATATCATGTTGAAAAAAGTCAACAATATGACGTATTTTATGTCAGCAGTTAATAATTTGGCGCCAAAAATGGGTCCACCGCGTTCGGCAACTCGCTCTTCGATCGCTGTCGCCAGGAAGATTAATAGTTGTGTTATTTTGAACAAAACGTGCTGTTCCTCGTCAAATTAAACCCTGAATTCTAGAATTAAACATTAGACGAGGTCAAAGCAACTTAGACATTGCCTTTATTTTTTGTTAGCTGCGAAGAAACAGACTATAATTAAAGGACAGTTCAGTTGCAGCCGGTCGCACTGCGTGCGCAGCCACCGTATGCAAGATGAACATCTCCAAATTTGTAAATTTATATCAATACGTGTACAACGTGTTTCGAAGGTAGTCAAAGATCACCAGAAATTTTACGAAGATAACCGCGAAAATAATCATATTTCCGAACAATTCAGAAGTTCCTTCGAACACTACCGAAGATTATACGAGGATTACCGGCGTTTGTCGAGTATTACCTGAACACATCATCCGAAGGTTTGTGAATATGTTCAAAAATACCCGAAGGTATTTGGAAGACCAAAACCGCCGCCTTTGCAAAATTTACTCGACATGCTTGCGTATTTAGAATCAAACTGATACTAAGACTTTATTTAACCTCGAGTAGTGGAGGCTTGTTAGACCTCGTAGCAGAAACAGTTAATGAGTCAAGCCAAAAAAAAATTAAAATCTAGCTAAAAAGAAACTATACCAAAAAAATCCGTGAGCATATATCCATGCCATGTAATAAACATCTTATCAGCCGAACTTAGTCGGCCTGTATGAGAGAATCTTGACCTCGGTCGTGTGTACAGAACTCGCTGCGTTCGGTCTGTACTCACGACTTTGGTCGAGATTCTCCCATACAGACGTCCTGCTTTGCTAATAAAAGTTTAATATGAGATACTAAAACATTGAATCACATATGGCAGGTACAAAGATTTTAGTTATTGTACAAATAGCAATCACAGGTGCCAAATGTGTCTTGCTTAATTTCCCTAGTGAATGTTTTTTTTGTCAACAGCAGTTCTTAGTTCGCCGTCCAGAGAGTTCCAGATTTTCTTGTGTCATTTATTATGCAATAAAAAAAAAAAATTATGGCAGTACCTAAATGGCTATTATACCAATCCCTCTACAATGCAACGAGCACCCATCATACGTGATGAGACTCATCAACTATTGCTGCGCACCGACGCTAAACCGTGGATTCTTGAAGAAGTGAAAACATCGTATCACCTTCAGTGGCCCCGTCTCTTTATGTCTTGTACCAGAAAATCTGATGATCGGATTGATGAATGTGCAAGTCTTGGCGATCAGTGAAGGAATAGCAAAAGTAAATAAAGAAATCTCTTCAGGATTCCTAGCCTCTGACCTAATCGACACTATTTCCTATGGAATCTGCACACAGTCACGCGATGTTTTGTCAGTGGTGCATTTGGTCTCCGTTCTTTTTGTGCCTTTTGTGCCATCAAAAGCATTGCATTTAGCGGCAAACACGAACCACACAAAAGTTAAGATCACGTACCAGGCATCAGCGGAGCGAGTGGATTTCCATTTGATCGAGCAAACCGCTCCACTTCCTGCTTTCGGATAGCATGAGCATCCCAGTGGAGGCAAACTTCCCCGGGTGTTAACAATTTACTAAACCACCAGAGTGATGGTGGTCTTCCCAAGTGTGCAGTTTGGTGTAGAATGGAGGACAGTTTGGTAGAATGGGAGACAGGCCACCACAGAATGGTTAAAAATGTACCAGTGACACCCCAAGTCGAAGAGACACCGGCTCCGGGAGACATTGGCTGCAACTCCCAATGGCATTGCTGTTACAGTGAGTATGAAGTCGGCCAGGGCCAAACTAAGGATTGGAATGCTGGCTGGACTGCACAGAATGGAATGCACCTTGTAGAGGACCTATCGTTGCCAGCATTATAATAAGGTAGAACGCTTGCATGAACCGTCTTTCTATCGAGTTATAGAAACACGAGTGGAATTTTGAGAGAACGAGAAATGCTGTGGGAACGCGAGTCGCAGGCGAGTGTTCCCACAGCTTTTTCGAGTTCTCTCAACCTTTCACGAGTTAGAAAGAAACTTTCGAACGTGTTAGACAGAACAAACCCATTGGATATAACTTGATATAATCCTCACCGTGCACATTTTTTACTTTCAATTCCAGTTGATTTGAGATTTGCACTCGAAACAAAACGAGGGAACTTCAAATACTCTCATGAGTCCGGGCAACCCTAAAACACAGAATCCAGAAACCGAAACCCGGAATCCGGAATCCGGAATCCGGAATCCAGATATTGCTCTGAGAAGACTGGTGAGCAGCACAATAGCAACAAACCGTTGCTGTGAGTTTCTGGCAGTCTTTTAATAAGGATGCTTTGCGACCAACCTGTTTTCCTGATTCTAAAATCAAGAAAATCGTAAATTAGATGTAATTCAGTTCTAAGTTTTGATTGTTATAGATATAAAATATATATTTGATTTTCAGGCCATGATTAACCCGATATTAGAGATAACAATTCACAAATCAGAACTCTCAAACCTGAAATCAAAATTTAGAAATCTGAAATCTGAAGCCAGAATTCAGCAATCAGAAATCGCAAATCGCAATCCCTGAAAATCTGAAATCCACAGTTGAGCATTCAGAAATCAAAAGCTTACTTTAGACGCTCTCGCGGTGCTTAAAATCAAATTACTGTGCGCATTATTTAGATTCTCATATTCATAGCTCTTACCAGAAATAACAGTTGCACGAATTAACTTCGACAGACGAGGAATTCTTATTTCACTTGGCCACTTAATTTTTACAGGCAAAAGCTATGCACAGCGTATTTGAAAAACTTGTTTTCTTCGATTTGTGGATTCCGGTTTCCAGTTCCGGATTCCGGATTCCGGATTCCGGATTCCGGATTCCGGTTTCCATGTTTTAGGGTTGCCCCATGGGCCCTGAGATACACGACCAATTTGTAAGTACATACAAGTCATTTATTTTTGTGTCTCTGGTAGCAGAACAGAAAATTTCAAGTCTTATATCATATATTTTCGAAATTTATTTACCTGTCGGAAGAGAATTAGTTCAGTCAGTTGTAATCCGAGTTTACAGTGGTAGGTAGTTCTCTCTGCTCCAATGCAAGTGGATTCGCAATGTTTGATTTGATTTCTATGATCCGTAGCACATTGAAGAAACCTTCCATGATTATCATTTGCTGAACAAAGACTCCATTATCAAACTTGTGTCCATACCTTTGTTCTGGTTGGAAGAATTTCTTTCGATGTTGACATCTTTCCTTTAGTGATCGTTCTTGTATTCCATCGAAACGGCATCTTCAATTTCTGTCTTACTCTCTTAGAGAAATATCTGATTTGATCACTGCTGCATGTATACCGCTGCAAAGCACTGTGAAACAGTTCATCGTTGTTTACAAATTATACTGCTGAGGGCAACGCCGGATATTAACAACATTCTCTCACGTTATACAAACAGACTTATTCCAACTCAAGCCAAATTTATCCTTTTGCTTAATTGTAAAGAAGCATCACACTATTTACAATGAAAAGAAGGGAAATAAATTCGCGTTGTTAGAGGAAGCTAAATTTATTGAAACGAAGTTTTAGCTGTCTAGTTGACCCTTAAGTTTTCCCACTTTGCTCTGCTTACAAAGTCGTTCTTTATTCGGAATACCAGAATTTCAGTAGCGTTTCACCAGCACGTTTTATTTTTCAGAATAAAGCTGTCTACTGTCGTGAAGAATTTGGAATGTCGAATCTTACGTAATATTCTGTGTAGAGCTTCACCAGGAGAAGCATTTCAAAACACAACTGTTGTCTATGAGCAAAATTTGTACAAGGTCGATGTATTTTCAAAATGAGCAGAAACAGAATCTTTGAATTCGTATGTTTCGGCAATTTCGGTTGTCTTTCAAAACAGAGTAAGTTAACGGTTCCTGGCCGGTCAAAAATTAGCTTCGCTGCTATCGTTTTATAAAACAACTGTTACAATGCTAACGAAACAAGCGAATTGGATTGCAGTTATCATTATGCTGGTTTGCATGCCAGTGACGTGGCCATATTTCAAAACAAGGAAATCATCAATCCTTCTTAGTTTTTAGTATCGTGAAATTTAAGATCTTCAACAAGTCATGAGTAAATCCAATCCTTGTTTTGGTCCCATATATTACTAAAATGTAAAATTCTAAGTTTTATTTTATCTACAACAAGACTTTTTTTTTAAGAATAATAATACAACTACTGTTCGGTTGTATTACTATACGAGTAAAATTGGGCCCGATTAGACCCGATTAGACGAATTTCTGTTCCGCTATTCGGATTCCATGCTTTTATTTACGGGGGTGGCATCACACAACTGAGTCCGGAGATCGCAATGAGCCTATTAAGAGTGCGTTTTTTGCGAATAAGCAAACACGTATAACTTTGGATATAAATCACAAGAATTAATTGTATCTATGATATGATCAATATCTCCTGAACATTTATCAACACGGGGCAGGTCTGGCCAGATCAAATTGTATAACATAGCACGACAGCTCATCATCGCGTCACGCTACTTGCGTTAAATAAGGAAACAAGTTGAATCACTCGAAGACGAATCATCTAGAATTTATTCTCGCTGACTGGTTTTAGATTCCCATGGTATCAATATCATTTCAAACCAGGTAAATTACAACAGATTTAAGATTAAAGATCTCTTTTTTCAATACAGAGCCAGAAATGGAATTCTAACCTGTGTGACAATCTGTTTTTTGAACCCTTTTGATAAAGAGGTCATAAATACTTCAATTTAGCCCTGACATGAGAAAAATTGGGGGATCATAATGAGCCGATAAAAAAATGAATAATAACATAATGTTCACTTTCCGAGAACAAGAAAACAGGTTTTAAAAATGGTCCTGTAACCAGGTGGTTGATTCATGATTGAAAAACGTTACTCTGGTTTAGAACAAATGTAAAAATGTTAGTTAAATTTTTTTTATCTGTAAAAGTCCCAACGTTTCGGCTAAAACTTCAGCCTTCATCAGGGGAAAGTGACAAGGAATTTGTGTAAAAAGGCACGTTCTTATACTATGTAAATCGGCAAATCGGAGCTAATTATGTTCTGTCCCTTAGGGCTAAATTTAAAATTCGTGCGGCAAATGCATGCCATCATCACGGTTTAGCGGATTCCTGCAAGTGTTAATTTCCCATGCTTCTAAAATACGTCTGTTGCGCCAATTTGTGCTTGTACGTAAAATCTTTGAAGATTCCCAGGAGATGGTGTGGCCAGAGTGTAAACAATGTTCCGCTAAAGTTGACTTGCGCGAGTGTTTGTTTACAACCGCTTTTTGATGTTCTTTGAGCCGGGTGGAAAATTTTCGTTTCGTTTCCCCGAAGTAGCTTTTGTCACAACCTTGACAGGGAATTTAATAAATTGCGCCACGAGTCTGATCTTTTGGGAGTGGGTCTTTTGGTTTGGTCTTTTGTCTGTGGGCAAAATTTGTACCAGGTCGATGTATTTTGAGAATGAGCAGAAACAGAATCTTTGAACTCGTATGTTTTGGCAATTTCGGTGAGTAAGTTAACGGTTCATGACCGGTCAGAAATTACCTGCTATCGTTTTATAAAACCAATTGTTACAAAGCTAAGAAAACAAGAGAATTTGATTGTAGTTATCATTATGCTGGTTTGCACGCCAGTGACGTGGTCATAGTTCAAAACAAGAAAATTATCAATCCTTCTTTAGTTCTTAGTTTTTAGTTTCATAGAATTTAAGATCTCGTAAAAGTCATGAGAAAATTGGTCCCATATATCACTAAACTGCAAAATTCTGGGTTTTATTTTATCTGCAACAAGACTCACACTTTTTAAGAATAATAACACAACTACTGTCAGGGTGTATAACCCTACGAGTAAAATTCGGCCCGATTTGACCCGATTAGACGAGCTTCTGTCGCGCTATTAAGTTTCCATGGGCTGGCATCAGACCAGTCCAGAGATCACAATGCGCCGATTAAGAGTGCATTTTCAGGGAATAAGCAAACAGGTATAACTTTGGGTATAACTCACAAGAATTTATTTTATGATATGATCCATATCTGCTGTACATCTATCAACATGGAGCAGATCAAGCCAGATCAAATTGTGAAACATTACTTTTTATTTATAACACGAGAGCTCATCATCGCGTCACGCTACTTGCATTAAATAAGGAAACAAATTGAATCACTCGAAGATGAATCACCTGGAATTTATTCTCGCTGACTGGTTTTAGATTCGTTTGGTATCAATATTGTTTCAACTCATGAAATAAAGTAACTAACAACCGATTTAAGATTAAAGTTCGCTTCATTTTAAAACAGAGCCGTGTAAACTTCCCGAAATAGACATTGATTCACAATCTGTTTTTAGAAGCCTTTTGATAAAGGGTCGTAACTACTTGAATTCAACCCTGACATGAGAAAAATTGGGGGATCATAATGAGCCGATAAAAAAAATAGCATCTAATGCGCACTTTCCGAGAATAAGAAAACAGGTATAAATTACAAAAATTAATATTCAGCAAAGGTCAGATCGGGCCAGATCGAGCCTAATCGAAAGTCAAAACGCGCGCCTGTTGTCTTTAGTTAGCACTGAACTCGGGTTACACTTTTTTGGTACAGCAGTGGATTTTTTGGCTCTCTAAAATAAATGACACGAGGTTGTTAGAAGGGCCTTTGATTACTTCCAGTTTCAGTTGAAGTGTCAAGTTTAACACATTTTAGTAGTAGTTTGCGAGCAAAATTCGCACAAGGTGATTTTATTTTTGGGAAAAGCAGACTCGCATGCTTCGGTATTTTTAGTTGTCTAATTAACAAAAGATAATTTGATAACTGTTCCTAGGAGTGCAGTGCAAATCTTGGGAATACGGGCGTACATGTTCTTAGTAAAATGAGAAATCGCATGAAAGCGCAAACAGTTGTTAATTTTTTTCCCTACTCGTGTTATGTGCAAAATTCTTTGATTGAAACTGCTTGTACAATTTCAGAGAATTTTCGAATATCACTCGCTTTGTAAACCCTTCATTGCACTTTCAACCTCTCTTAACAATACTTTTATCGTTGCTCATTTTTTAAACTCCAACTCCAAATTCGGCATATTTTTATTACGATATTCAGTGTAGGGTAATGCTGATGTAAACAAAGATGAAATTTTCTACTTTTAATTTCCTGGACCATATTTGGTTTGGTTGCCTGCTGTTAATGGCCAAGTTAGCAATATTACACTGCGTATATCAGCGCTATGCGAATGCGACGGGAAATGGGGCAAGGGGAATAGAGGGACGGGAAAACCAACAAAAGGAATTTACTGATATTGACTTAGTCTAAACACCATTTATTCCCCACTGTTTATTTTGAAACACGACCCAGTACTACTTAAGGTTATAAATAAATTGCCATACATTTTCAATAAAACACCACCAATATATATAAAATACAGTCAAGCCTGTATTAAACGGACCCATATTAAGCACTCTCTATTAAACGGACAGCTGTGTAAGTTCCATTTTTTTTCCCCACATTTACTGTAAAAAATACCTGTATTCAACCGACACCTCTATTTTGCAGACGCGGACACCTTAAACCTTACTTTGATGGTCATTTCTGTTGTTAGAATCCTGTATCAAACGGACACTGCCAAAAGAATGCGTGGTTGTTTTTTGTCCACGTCTTAGAATATCGGTCAATTAAGTTTGCCAACAAACTAAGCTGACACACAAATGCAATATTTTGTTATTCGGTCCTGTTTTTACGGAGCTTTTGTCTTTGTTTGATTTTGTAAACCTTTCAAATGATTCAATCGATATCGACACTGATACTGTATATTAAATCGCTTCACCTATTGTACTTGTCATTGTTTACGGAAATACGGTATTCAGAGTTATCGATCGTTCACGAGAATGCAATTTGTCCCTTTCAGGGTCTTTTAATACTGACCAGTATTGATACGACCCTTTTGAGACGAATTCTGAGGGAACCTGTTTTCAGCGGACACCCTGTATTCAGCGGACACTAGCAAGGGTCCCGAGAGTGTCCGTCTAATACAGGTTTGACTGTAGTCACGTCAGACTTTCTTCATGAACCATCAGAAAATTTTTTTTTTTTGGATTTCAAGTTTTACAGGTGTATGGAAGATGGCTCATAGCTGACACAAGTCAACCAGCTACGTCACAATAGTACACGTATATAAAAATGATCAGACACCGGACGATTCCGGCCAAGAAGTTGCTTACAAGATTCAAATTAATTCAAATTTAATTCACTACCACAACCAACATCTTAGCATTGCCAAAGAACTGGGGGACAGAGCAGCAGAGGGAAGTGCTTCTGGCAATCTTTGCAATGCTTACCAGAGTCTGGGTGATTTTAAACAAGCCGTAAAGTACCACAACCAACATCTTAGCATTGTCAAAGAACTGGGGGACAGGGCAGGAGAGGGATGTGCTTATGGCAATCTTGGCAATGCTTACAAGAGTCTGGGTGATTTTAAACAAGCCGTAAAGTACCACAACCAACATCTTAGCATTGCCAAAGAACAGGGGAACAGAGCAGGAGAGGTATGTGCTTCTGGCAATCTTGGCAATGATTACCAGAGTCTCGGTGATTTTAAACAAGCCGTAAAGTACCACACCCAACATCTTAGCATTGCCAAACAACTGGGGAACAGAGCAGGAGAGGGATGTGCTTATGGCAATCTTGGCAATGATTACCAGAGTCTGGGTGATTTTAGACAAGCCGTAAAGTACCACAACCAACATCTTAGCATTGTCAAAGAACTGGGGGACAGGGCAGGAGAGGGACGTGCTTCTGGCAATCTTGGCAATGCTTACCAGAGTCTGGGTGATTTTAAACAAGCCGTAAAGTACCACAGCCAACATCTTAGCATTGCCAAAGAACTGGGGGACAGGGTAGGAGAGGGACGTGCTTACGGCAATCTTGGCGTTACCTACCAGAGTTTCGGTGATTTTAAACAAGCAGTAAAGTACCACAACCAACATCTTAGCATCGCCAAAGAACTAGGAGACAGGGCAGCAAAGGGAAGTGCTTGTTGCAATCTTGGCAATGCCTACAAGAGTCTGGGTGACTTTAAACAAGCCGCAAAGTACCACAACCAACGTCTTAGCATTGCCGAAGAACTGGGGGACAGAGCAGAAGAGGGATGTGCTTATAGCAATCTTGGCAATGCTTACCAGAGTCTGGGTGATTTTAAACAAGCCGTAAAGTACCACAGCCAACATCTTAGCATTGCCAAAGAACTGGGGGACAGGGTAGGAGAGGGACGTGCTTACGGCAATCTTGGCGTTACCTACCAGAGTTTCGGTGATTTTAAACAAGCAGTAAAGTACCACAACCAACATCTTAGCATCGCCAAAGAACTAGGAGACAGGGCAGCAAAGGGAAGTGCTTGTTGCAATCTTGGCAATGCCTACAAGAGTCTGGGTGACTTTAAACAAGCCGCAAAGTACCACAACCAACGTCTTAGCATTGCCGAAGAACTGGGGGACAGAGCAGAAGAGGGATGTGCTTATAGCAATCTTGGCAATGCTTACAAAAGTCTGGGTGATTTTAAACAAGCCGTAAAGTACCACAGCCAACATCTTAGCATTGCCAAAGAACTGGGGGACAGGGTAGGAGAGGGACGTGCTTACGGCAATCTTGGCGTTACCTACCAGAGTCTCGGTGATTTTAAACAAGCAGTAAAGTACCACAACCAAGATCCTAGCATTGCCAGAGAACTAGGTGACAGGGCAGGAGAGGGACGTGCTTATGACAATCTTGGCAATGCTTACAAGAGTCTGGGTGATTTTAAACAAGCCGTAGAGTACCACAAGCAACATCTTAGCATTGTCAAAGAACTGTGGGACAGGGCAGGAGAGGGACGTGCTTACGGCAATCTTGGCGTTACTTACCAGAGTTGCGGTGATTTTAAACAAGCAGTAAAGTACCACAACCAAGATCTTAGCATTGCCAGAGAACTAGGTGACAGGGCAGGAGAGGGACGTGCTTATGACAATCTTGGCAATGCTTACAAGAGTCTGGGTGATTTTAAACAAGCCGTTAAGTACCACAACCAAGATCTTAGCATTGCCAAAGAACTGGGGGACAAGGCAGGAGAGGGAAAAGCTTATGGCAATCTTGGCAATACCTACCAGAGACTTGGTGATTTTCAACAAGCCGTAAAGTACCACAACCAAGATCTTAGCATTGCCAAAGAACTGGGAAACAGGGCTGAAGAAGCTCGTTCGTGCTGTTGCTTAAGACGCGATTTTGAATTGTCAGGAAATTTGCCAATAGCTCTTGATTATTGCCGATGCAGTGTAAAATTGATCAATGACACGCGGGCTCTCCTTCAGTCCCAAAATGATTGGAAGATATCTTATCGTAATTGGTGCCCAGACGCTTACACTGCTCTTTGGAGAACTTTGCTAAGGCTTCAAAAGACTGCTGAGGCTCTGTGTGTTGTCGAGCAAGGACGAGCACAAGCCTTAGAGGATCTCATAAAGTTACACTATGACTCTGATGAAAGTGAAGAATGATCATCGCAGTAAATTTTCCAATTTAAGCAATTGGAAAGAAGAAGCCTGAAAAAATCAGGGCTTCAACGGGATTCGAACCCGTGACCTCCGCGATACCGGTGCGATGCTCTAACAACTGAGCTATGAAGCCACAATAATTCATATAAAACTTCACATCATTTCACTCCTCACGGGAAGATATGAACTCAATTAATTGACCTCGCCCCCAATGTGTGGCTTCATAGCTCAGTTGTTAGAGCATCGCACCGGTATCGCGGAGGTCACGGGTTCGAGTCCCGTTGAAGCCCTGATTTTTTCAGGCTTCTTCTTTCCAATTGCTTAAATTGGAAAATTTACTGCGATGATCATTCTTCACTTTCATCTACAACCGCAGTTCATATATGAATTATTTCATATAAACTTCACATCATTTCACTCCTCACGGGAAGATATGAACTCAATTAATTGACCTCGCTCCCTATGTGTGGCTTCATAGCTCAGTTGGTAGAGCATCGCACCGGTATCGCGGAGGTCACGGGTTCGAATCCCGTTGAAGCCCTGATTTTTTCAGGCTTCTTCTTTACAACTGCTTAAATTGGAAAATTTACTGCGATGATCATTCTTCACTTTCATCTACAACCGCAGTTCATGTATGAATTATTTCATATAAACTTCACATCAACATGACTCTGAATTGCTAACGTTTGGGTCAGTTGAAGATAACGTAACGATCGCAAGCATGTCAAATGGTATATTCGTGCAAACACTGGTCTTAGCACTAGAAAGTACCAAAATCCATTTCTGGGTACTTAACAAAACAAGGGAGGCTCAGTATAGCAGGAAAGAAATAAAAGGTGAAGATGCTCTTACCCTCTTGGAGTGTGTAAGGAAAGATGTTTTTAAAGAGTACAACATTGATGGAAGAGTTGCGTGTGAGAATCGTTCCCTGGATGAGGAAACAAACAAAATGTCTTCCAGCAGAGAATTCACCAAGGAAAGAGAAAAAACATTAACATGCAACAAAAATTCTTTGCGCTTCTTTCATGATTGTATCATTGCCCCCATTGCGGACTTACTTGAAGGCGACGAATTGATCATTTTCCTTGACGGTCCATTATGTTTGGCTCCGTATGCTGCATTTTTAGATGGTAAATTCAAGTATCTAAGTGAATCTATCAAGATACGAATTCTTCCCTCGTTGACGACTCTGAAACTGATCGGGAACTTTCCTCAAGACTACCACAGGACCAGTGGAGTATTGCTCGTGGGAGATCCATGTGTTAAAGAAATTACAAACGAGCAAGGCAAAGCCAAGTTATTGCCCTTGCCGCATGCCACAGAAGAAGTAAAGACGATAGGAGAAATGCTCGGTGTCGTACCTGTGACTGGAAATAAAGCAACTAAAGAGGAGGTGCTGAAAAGAATCGGTTCAGTTGCCTTGGTACACATTGCAGCGCATGGCGATATGGAAACTGGTGAAATTGCTCTGGCTTCGAATCCCGCACGGATATCCAAGATCCCTGAAGACAAAGATTTTGTGTTGAAAATGGCGGATGTCCGAGCGGCGAAGCTACGTGCAAGGCTAGTTGTGCTAAGTTGCTGTCACAGTGCACAAGGTAAGGTTACGCGTGGGGGTGTGGTCGGTATTGCAAGGTCTTTTCTGGGTGCTGGTGCTCGCTCGGTTCTCGAGTCACTCTGGGCAGTTGATGACGAGGCAACTATGGAGTTTATGAAAAGTTTCTACAGGCATTTGAGTCTTGGATGTAGCGCCAGTGTAGCTGTTAACCGGGCTATGAAGTGTCTAAGAGAGTCAGAGAAGTTTGGTGCGATAAAACACTGGGCTCCGTTTGTTCTCATCGGCGATGACGTGACCATAGAATTTGAAGAAAGCCAGTGAAAGCATCGTGAGTTAACCTTTTTGTAATCTTTAAGAAGGTAACATTTAGTTTTAGTTTATAAAAAAATGCTAATGTAAAAGTTGTTAATTATTAGTCTGAACAGTGTCCTTAATGGGAGTGCAAAGTGCGCAGCTCGTGAATGCTTGTGCCATTACCTGAGTGCGTGCAGTTCTTTGATCATTAGAGATGTCGCTTTTTTTCACGCCAAAAGAGAAATTTTATGATAAAAATAGTACAGATCTAACACAACAATTAAAAGCACGACCTCAACTGGTACGTGTTTCCGCGTTACGAATTCAGAAGATCTTTACACCTGCTTTCAGTGTTGCGTGCATAGGCGACATCTTTCGACCATCTTTCGACATTGTATGTAAACGGAGGAAAGATCGTTTAGCTGTGTAACTGGCAATTTTTCCGGTTATTAGCGGAATAAATGAGGAATATCCTCAACCTGACCTCAAATGAATGAAGAAGGGTTGGACTTTTCACGTTTTTCCATTTATGGGATAACTGAAACGATTTTATTGTAGTCGGTCGGCTTTCAATGGTGACTTTCGGTAGAATTGGGCCGCTGCCGCTTAGTAAATAGAGACCTTAAGCAAACACTTGAGGCGGTTAGGTGGAGGCGGCGATGGCCGCGCGGGAGTTGGGTTGAGACCGCCTCCTCTTGGCGCGAAATTAGAATATTAAGCTTTCGTAGAAGCGGCGGCGAGCAACGGCTGTTTTGCTTTCGTTTTCAGTTGTCCAATTTGACTTTTGTCCGAGACCTTCTAGCTGTTGCATGCTTTGAGGACATCATAGACGAGGATGAATTTCTGTTGCTGAGGGATGTACACACGTCGAAAAATCTTTACTTTCCTTACGAAGACTGAATCAGCCTTTTCTTCACTAGTGCAACCAAGGTCACTGGCCTCTGCCTCCTCCCATTTTTCTGATATTTCTTCCATCAGAATATCCATCTCGCTATCTTCGATGTCAACTCCACTCAGTTTCGCCTGACTGTGATGTTTTCGTTTCGCCTTGAATTTGTCCAGTAGTAGTTTGAAATGTTCCTGTACGTTTTTCCGCTTCACCTGAAATTTCACGGAGGTTTCGTCATTCAGACGATCCGTGATGGCATTCCATACTTTTCCTCGATCTACAGTCCTTGGTTTGAAGATCCATGGTTCTGAAGTTCTGACTTCTTTCGCTAGGATCAAATCATGTGCTTCTGTCCACTCCATGATCGAGCTAGATGAGAGAAAACAAAAGCTTATTAAAAACAGGTCCTGTCTAACGATTCACCTTTCGGAAATATTCCAAAGTTATAGAGACAAATTGGAAGAACAAAATAGCATTTTGTACCAGCAAGTACTTGCAATCTAACGTTTTAAAGTCTACAAGACGTGAACATCACTCGGAACAATGTGAATCAAGGAAACTCACCCATTTCTTTTGCTTTTCTCTCCTTCGCTTGCCATCTTTCTTCTTCACTCACACCTCCAATGTGAAGTGAGATTTTCGCTGTAAAGCAAACGAAATATCAAATATTTGCAAAAAAAAAATACAAAGAGACGTGTCAAAAAACATTTTTTAACTTTATAAAAGAGTTTCTGTGTATTTTAGGTGCTACAAATGGGAAAATAAAGCGACCGTCTCTCGAGGCGGCCAAACCTACCTTTCTCGCCGCCGCCACTGTTGGAAGACGCGGACAACACTCAACGTGATTATGCTAATTAGCTCGAGAGCGGGAAATTTTACTTCCGGTTGGCGTCCACCTCGCCGCCTCCAGTGTTTGCTTAAGGTCTCTAATATTCGAAAGATGTAAACATTCAAAACATTCAATTCATCTCTCACAGAATGTTCTCTTGATACTCCTAGCTCTAGTGTGATGTGAAATAAATCCATCGTTTAGAGCTAAAAGTCGAGTTTGACCGGAAAGAAACTAGTTGTGGTTACATTTTTTTACGTAGGCCAGATTACATAGCATGTCGAGAAATGGCATGTTGAAAGATGGTCACTATGCAACTATCAGTGAAAGCGGGTGTGAAAAGAAACCAAAACCTGTCTAGACGAAGTCACGCGCGATCTGCCATCTGCGCGCGCAACCTGAACATGAAACATTAAGTCCATTTCTCTACAGATGTACTTAAAGGAATATCGTAATTTAAGTAAAGCAATGCAAGTTTTCATCAAATTATGTAAACACTTGTGGAAGTTTGGGTGAACTGGAAAAAGCACTGGAAACATTCGCCTGTCGGCTTTTTTTCCCACAACATTTCTCGTTTTCCGAATTCTTTAACTCGATAGAAACACGGCAGGTGCTTGACAGACTTCTTGGTCACCAGTATTTGACAATAAACGATGGTTTTCTCATTTGTCTTTCTCTTACAGATGCTGAATGATCAAGAACAGAGAAAGCTCCTTGGTAATTAATCACTTTATAACATGAAATTTTCGTAACAGTTTAATTTCGTGATTGCAAAAAAACTCGCGAAATTAAAGTGACGCGAACAATAAGTGTCGCGGACATAACATGACGCCAAAGTTAAGTGACTAACATTATGTTACTGTTGAGATATAGTCCAGCCATTGCGTGTTTGTTACTTTTGACGTTATCTTACCTTTGAAAACGTCGGTTTATTAAATTCGAGGAGATGATTAAGTAACATTGCTAAGGAAATCAATGGGTGGTTACCCGAAAACGCGAAGTTAAAGTGACTCAAAATACAAAATTTTCGCAAAATCGCGGAATTTCAGTGTCGCGAAATATGCGCACCTCATAAACGCGAAAAAAACGTGTCGCGAAAATTTCATGTAATAAGGTAACAGACTTTTTTGTATCCTTTTTTTTTTCAATGTGAGTATGATATGATGCTACAAAGCAACCAAAAAGCTAATCTTTTGCTACATCGTTATGTTTCCAAACAGAGAACAGTTTCTGTCAGGGCAAAGGTCGAGGGAAAAAGTCATGTAAGCTGAAGTTGAACCAGTCTCTTCCAAGGAATGAGCTGTTAAATTCAGAGGTCTTCTCTGTCTGAGAGTGGACAATGAGACATTCAAGTACTTTTCTTGTTTTTCGGTTTTTGTTCCAAATCATTGCCAAAGCGAGTTCCAGATTTGGACAAGTTTTAAAAAAAATCAATTTTAGTTGTTTTGTAAGTGTAAAATACAAAGAGAATGGCAAATAGTTATTAGTCGCTTTGAAATTGAAAGGTAGCCCAAAATGGGATAATTTTAATTCTTGAGGGACGTGATGAGAAAGCTTGAGTTAGATTTACTTGTGATTTTAACAAAGCTGTTGAAAATAACCAATTTTTGATAGGCCTAAGTAGCATTTCCACTTTCTAGTACGAAATTATAATTCAGAGTCAAGTGAATAGTATTTTGTTATACCTTCCAACTCAAATACGTTTTCCGATTGGAGGAGAACGTGTCACGTACCGTGGGTCAAGACTCACTAACTCCCTAGAGCGAATAAAAAGTCACTAACTCCCTAGGGAAACAACAACCTGAACTTTCGACTTGCACGTGATCAGGTCGTGCATCTTGAAACGGCGCCAAATTTGTTTGCCAGTAGACCTGATGTCAAATCAGGCAACGTTTCTATTTTAGAAGGAATTCATTATTCAAGAAAATCGATTTATAATTCGGCAAAAACATATCAGATTAACAAAGGGGAAATTTTGAGCATTTTGTGTCTTCAAGCTTTTAATTTGGCGCCAAAAATAGGTCGCCTGCGTTTGGCCACTCGCCGAAAATGGTAGGAAAATAGTTGCGTCATTTACAACAAAATATGCTGTTCCTCGTCGAATAAAATCCAGAATTCTCGAGTTAAGCATTAGAAGAAGGCAAAGCAACTTAAGTATTGTCTTTATTTTTGTTAGATGCGAAGAAAAAGACTGTTTCATTAAAGATGTGTACATTATTTATCGTGGTGTAAGATAGGATAGATGAATTTTCACTCGTTTGTCTTACGATGGAGTCACTTTTAAGATGTAGATCGCGACGTTTTGACTGCTATACTGCTAGTCTTCATTAGGCGATGAGGTCAATTGTTGCGCGTCGCTATTTGTAGCACCTTGACGTAGAATCACTGTTCACTAATGTGCTAATCGAGGGTGCCGTACAAGTCGCATTACGAAAACGAGAAAATGATCCCGGTCCTCCCGACCGCACGAACCTTACGCCTACACAAATTGCCGACCTCTTAGATTTCGTTTTGAGATCAACATATTTCCAACATAATGGATCGATTTATGAACAGCAAGACGGAGCAGCCATGGGGAGCCCTGTCTCCGCGGTTATAGCTAACCTTTATATGGAAGAATTTGAGAAACGGGCGATAACTACTGCGCATTGCAAACCTCAGATCTGGAAACGATATGTCAATGACACTTTTACAATCTTAGATCGAAACAATGTCGACGGCTTTCTACATCATCTGAATAGTCAACAACCAACTATTCGTTTTACCATGGAAATCGAGAGAAATAACATCATTCCCTTTCTCGACACGTCAGTTACAGGAGACGCAAACGGTCTTCTCACTACCACTGTATAAAGGAAACCCACACACACTGACCAATACCTAGCTTACGACTCACACCATCCTCAGTTAGTGAAACGTGGTGTTGTGAAATGCCTTTATAATCGTGCTAATCACCTCATAACGAAGCCTTCAGCTATCGCGGAAGAAAAGAAACACTTGTCATCAGTACTTGTTTCTGATGGATACCCTTCCTCATTTGTACAGAAGCTCACGAAAACAACAAGAGCAACAGCTAACCAAGAACCCACACAGTAATTTAAATCAGCTGCGGTTTTACCCTATATCAAAAGTGTATCAGAGGTTCTTCGCCGCTGGCTACAACAACAAGGCGTAGGCACTGTCTTTAAATCTGACGCATCTCTTAGGTCCTACTTAGTGCGACCTAAAGACGCCCTTGAACCCACAAAACAAGACGGCGTTATTTATAAGATTCCTTGCGAATGCGGCAAAGTGTATATCGGAGAAACAGAGAGAGCTATGCGAGAGAGGATAAAGAAACATGTCAGAGACATACGGCTTGCTCGTACACAAACCTCCGCAATTTCAGAACACGCCAACGAGACGGGGCATTTGCTCATTTGAAACGAAGTCAAGTTTATTTATTGATTGTGACCCTCACTGGTACACACGAAGGGTCAAGGAAGCTATCCATAGAAGACTCCATCCAAATAACATCAATAGAGATAGTGGAATCGAAATTCCAGAAGCATGGATACCTACAATCAGAAAGCACAACAGCCAGTCAGTTAGAATACGGACCTATCAGGGAACAGCGTCACAAAGTCGGAATAATAATGAGGATCGAAATGCACCAATAGCAGCGAACCAAGGTACTACAAATAGCGACACGCAACAATTGACCTTATCGAAACGTCGCGATCTACATCTTAAAAGTGACTCCATCGTGAGAAAAACGGGTCGTTTCGGTAGGACAGCTCAGTTTGACTGCCGCTCTTACTGCAAGACAGTCACCGTAGGCGCCAAACGAATCACTTTTTCGCAGATATTTCTATTTTTGAGTCGGGAGGTGTAACAAAAACACTTAATGACTGGCCCCTCGGCAAACAGTGAGTTTTGTTTCCCCTCGACCCTCAACATTGCGAGTCTCTGGGAAACAAAACTCACTGTTTCCCTTGGGGCCAGGCAGTAAGTGCTTATTTTAAGTCAATGGTGTTATCAGTCAGGTCCTTTGAAAGTGATTGGTCACTTTAGCCGTGCAATGCAATGGCAAATCTGCGATACTGGGGCTACGTTATATAGTAGTGTCGCTTTTGGTTGAAGATTTAGTTTGCTTCTGTTTTCAATTTCTAGCGTCTTAGGTCTAAACATAGGCCTTTATGTTTGAATTATCATCGAGATGAGTTTTTGAGAATTTCGTTATCATTATTCCTGTAGCAAGTATTATAGCAGAATTATAATTTCATATATATCCTGTAGAAACTTCTCGTACGGAAGCGATTATTTCTTGTCAATTTATCTTCGCTGATATTGTGTGTGATTATTGTAATAAATAATGGTAATTGAACTGAGTGGAGTGCAATTTGGTCTGAAATCATACGAGTGATTTGAAATCACAAGTATGATTTCAGACCAAAATTGCACGACACGAAGTTCAATTGCCACTTTATTAGATCCATTTTGAAATCGCACGATTTTATCGCGTTTTAAAATTTTAGATTTTTGGTCCCCGTAGCCGGTTTGTTAAAAAAAGCGGAACCGGAAACGCCTTCACGTTTCTCATTTAGTATGCAAAACGATGTCATGTGACGAAAACTCATTCGAGCATGACAAAGAAACAAGCAGTTCTGAAATTAGAACGAAAATAGTCTACTTCAGGTACAAAAGTTCAGTTCTCGTCGCCTGGATCAATGATGGAAGGCCTTCCTTTCTTTTGTGGTTGAGGCTGAGACTTTCATTGTCTTTGGAGAAGGAATTTGAAGATGCATCCTGTGTAATTCTGCGATCGATTTCTTTTGAGTTGTGAAACTCCCTCGAGTGCACGATTCCCAGTGGATAGTACGTTTTTTTCTTTTAAACACCGTTTAATGGCATAATTTTAAGGGAGTCCAGGTCGTTGTCATCTCCTTTTCTTTTTGTGACCTCGGCGTAGGACTCAACACTCAGGACCTTGTCAAGTTCTTGCGGCGCCATTTGTTTCAAGATATTTCAAAGATGGCGGGACCTGCACCGGCTTCGTAAGACGTTCGTTCATTCACAGCTTTGTACAGTGGGGTGTATTTTGACTATGTTTATTCGCAGCGACAGAGTTTAGCTCTTTTGTTGCTTCGTTGGAAACTACCGCAAACCTGGAAACATCTACCTTCTTGAGATGGCTCTGAATTTGTTGTTGTGTGGTTTTCGTTTGTTTAAGTTTTACTGGACTCGGTATCATACGGATCTTGAGCAGATGTTGAAGAAAAATCGCCAAAATATTCGTCAAAATAGGTACCGACTGAAAGTTGGAAACTTCCATTAAAGTAGGTCTTCTGCCTGAACGAGCTCATAATCGTCATTCAGAAACTGTAATTAATTAAATTCGTTAATTTTTTTGGAAAAAAACTACAATAACAACAAAGTTTTGGCAATAGTAATTCCAAAATTCTCCACACAATGGCTTTTTGCCTTTCATTTTCCTAAAATTTTATTGATTACTTTAAACGTATCTTGAGATCTGATTGGTTGTTTTGTTTTAAAAGATGCGATTTAGTGCAATAAATAATAAATCTGCATATGGAAGTTTTGAGATGACAATGGAGCTTGTATTGTATTGCACTGGTTATTAATTATGTGTGATATTAAAACCATTTGTATAGTCCCAGACATCACCAGTTAAGAAATAGAAAACATAGACCGTGTTTCTATCGAGTTATAGAAACTCGAGTGGAAGTTTGGAAGAACGAGAAATGCTGTGGAAACATGAGCCGCAGGCGAGTGTTTCCACAGTCTTTTCGAGTTCTCCCAAACTTTCACGAGTATTTCTATAACTCGATAGAAACACGGAGAACATGTTTCGTATTTCTCTTGGAAAACACCGCGACGAAAAAAAAGGAAAACAACTTCTTAAATTTGATTGTCAAAGTGTAAATTTCCTTTGCTCGCGCCATCATTGCGTCAACAGCTCGTGCTAGTTCTGTTTTTCCATCGAGTTATAGAAACACGATTTTTAACCAGTCAACGCGCGTATTTTCTTAGGACTGTTTTCTAACGTTTTATATTATATGTCGTATTGTTCTCGCGTTTTGATTCGTTCTTACGCATGATCTATTGGAGGACAGACGTATAGATGAAGTCCTTAAATTTTCAGTTTCGTTTCTTTGTTTTATAAAAAAAAAATCGATTCTACGTTGGCATGCGTCTGTTCAATAATAGATCACAGATGACGTCAAACTATGGAAAGAACATCATTGACACACTCTCCTAACGGTTCGTGTGCCGCTTTTTTGTTCTAGCCCTTACCACATTTTGACGTCATCTGTGATGTATTTTACTGAACAGACGCACAGCAATATAGAATATATTTGTTAAAGTGATGAAGATGCCGAAGAAGTGAACGAGGACTGTAATTCAATGACTGGAGCACTATCCAAGGCGTGCATTCATTGTAATACTATTTTCACGAGGCCTTTGATTAAAGACGACCAGTAACCTGGGAAAGTCAATGACTGAAAACTTATCATTGAAAATTCAATCTATCCATCTATAAATCTATGAATCAATCATGCAATCATTTCTTGTAATCTATATGGTCTATATGGTTTGAATTAGAAATGGAGATGTATTTTTTTTTTTTTTTTTTGTACTTTATAAATGTTTGAAATCCAAGCTGGCGGACCCAAGATGGAGGACAGTTTGAAATCTGTGACGTCATTTTGAAGTTCTGTGACGTCGTGATCGACATGTATTATCATTAAAGTAAACAATTTTTAAACGCTCTACACCCCACAAAAATTTTATTGCCATTAGGGAAGTGGTCAAAACTATTATACATATAAGGGACCCACTAGAATAACTTGAGACTACTGTCTCTTCCTATAGCCCCCTACCCTTATCCAGATACCAACGGTTTATTTTATAGCCCCCCCCCCCCCCTCATCCCTTGGCAAGTGACCCATGGTCTCTACTACAGTCCACCCCCCTCCCTTGACAAGTGACTCATGGTGTCTTTTTTAGGCCCCCCTCCCTTGACAAGTGACCCATGGTGTCTTTTATAGGCCCCCATCCCTTTGAGGTACATAGGGCACCCCTCCTCCCATCCAGGCTCACAAACGAAAAAACAAAACAGGACTGAAAACGAGTTTTAGAAAAAGAGATTCGATTCGTAGAAAAGAAATTTAGGTAAAATGGGTCCAAGAATGCTGTTGCTAAGGCAATGTTAGGTGAGAAACAGTTCACACATCCTAATTTTGTGAGGGAAAAATGAACAGCTTGAACTGAAAGTTTCAGTAGGTAACACGGACCTGTAATGGGTCTGGGTCTCACGTCTGTTAGAGATAAGGGGACGCGCGAGGGTCTCAGTAAGAAAAGGAGTGCCCAACGAGGTCCGCAACTGGGAGAGAGACAACTGAGAAACCGCCTGCACGGATGACCGTCAATTTTTGTTAGTCCAGTACGCTGGCGTACGGGCCATTGCCATTGGATCAGAAGGCTAACACATCAATCCAAATTTTCGCTAATCTCCCAAGGGATAGCTCCAAGGAACAACACTGATTTCAACTCAGATCTTTAGCGTGTAACCAGAAAATAATTGGGAAAGCATTGTCGAAAGCGTTATCGCGCCTGAATATTCTTCGCGACTATCGCGAAATTGTTAACGGCCAAACACGGGCTAGAAACAGCCGTAAACAATTTGCCTCATGGAGATGTGATGACCGTTTTCCCAACAGGCTTTGGTAAAAGCATGTATTTTTTACTGCGTTTAACTGTTTGCGCTCACCACACAAGAATTGTCGTCTACAAGAACCAGTATCATTGTTATTTCGCTGTTAAGGAGCATCATCGACGAGCAAATTTCAGAAATCTTATTGCTGAACTTCACATCAATGCAATTGTCGTCTGATGTTTTATGTCCTTTTCTTGTTTGAGGACTCAGCTTGATCGCGTCTTGCTTCACTTTCTGCAGGCTCAAGTATATGAAATTATGAAGTTAAAAAGCGTTTCTTATTTTACGTGCACAGGTATGGCACACAGGATGAGATGATGTGTTTGACCTTTATATTTCTAGACCAATTTCTGACAAAGTGCCATTTTGAAATCCTTCACGCTTAGAGACCTTGAACAGGTTTTGCATGGAAATGTTTAAATTCTCCGAATTTAATCTTGAACGGACAACAACAAAGTCTACAATTATCGTTTACACTTCTCTCGATTCCTACCTTGATCATGACAGGCTTTGCCCTTCGCTGCCATCGAGCAAAGACCGCAGCGGATAGTTTTGTTTTGATAGACTCTACAATATCACAGTGACTTTTCCCTGCCAAGTTTCGGCGGTTGTTTTTTTCGTGGGTACACAATTCAATTTCAGTTTTCAACCATCGTTACGCTTTAGGATTTAAACACTTCTTAGCTTGAAGTTGCATGTTCCCCGCTTCCTTTCAGGTTTGTTAGAAACGATTTCATGCACTTCATTGATACTGCCACTTACTTCTACGACGCTTGTATTGACATGGTATAAGTTGAGGAACACTTCTTATGCTCTGGTTTTCTTTGGTTTTCGGTACTGAAATGGCCAAAGCTAACGAAGACTACAAACCAGTTTATAAAAAGGATAGGAAATTCAATGTTAACATTAAAGATCCCGGAGGGGGAGTGGCATTGGGAGGGGAGTTTAGGGGAAGGGGAAGGAGGATTAGTAATCTCAGTAGGTATGGAAAGTTTTTGAAATACTTAAAGGTCGGCCCACATCAGGGGACATATTGCGGGGAGGTTAAGCTTAAACAACCCCCTTCGTGTGTACCCACCAAACCACTGCTGGAAAAATTGGTATCTTGGTTTGCAAATCATTAAGTTACATTGAAACCCGTCTTAAGAAAATAACCTGACCACCGACTACAACTCGAAACTTACCTATGGTAAATTGCGAGTTAAAAATGGGAAAAATTAGTTTCCCCCTCATTTTCAAGTACATACCAGCTAGATTTCTCAGCAGACTTTGTCAACAACAACCACAACAACAAGCTCTATTTAAACTATTAATAGAATATAGCACACAAGGTGCAAGTTTGACCGAACCAATTTAGAGATAATTGCTTAGATGTAGTGTGTTTTCTGTCATTACTATTTTTCCATGATAGCAGTGAGTTAATCGTTGTTGAAAAGATAACAAAGAACATTTCACGATTTACGCTCATGAAAATCTTCCCGCTCCTCCAATGGGAAATTCGCTTTGGTTTGCAAAATTTTATAATTCAGGCTCTGCGTCAATGCTAAGTTCTGTTTGTTTGTTTGTTATTTTTAATTTATTAACAATGAACTCAGACTACAGGAAACCCGAACAACATAATTATGTACATTCATGGAAAATAAGATCTAAAACTGGTGTATCTGAAAGATAGTAATGCTGCGTCGCATTCTGCTGAAAGTGTTATTTAAGAGATTTAAGAGCACCCTTCCCATTTCAAATGGTGTTCTTTCGTAGCACGGGATTGATTTTCTTAGTTCATTGACTTCATACTAAAACGAATTCGATTGTTATTGGGTTTTTTTTTTGGGGGGGGGGGGGCAGGGAGGAGGTAATTTATGTTTAAAATTTTGACAGGTTTTAAGGTTTTTTTTTTTTTGAGACTTTTTTGAAACTTCTTTTCTGTTCATTGTCATTGGTAATCATAACCATGGTGTATGGTGAGTCATTGCTATGGTAACATTTCATTTTGTTTTTGCTTTGAAAGAAGTTAGGCCAAGAAAATACATAATTACTGATCCCCTTTATTTGAAATAACTAACACTGAGAGTTTATCGCATAGCAATCCTTAGGCGTCATTTGTATCATTTGGGCGTTTTTGTCATTAAATACAACTGTTGCCTCAACTGTAAGGATCACTTCAGTGATGTCATCATCATCAAGATCTGCAAACTCTCTCTGAAAGTCAGCATCCTGTTCTCTTTTGATGGTGTACAGTCGTTTAATAGTATCGTCAAATATAATTAGGGATACTGTGTCTTTGCCAGTGATCGTAAGAATACTGGCCATAATTTTATTGCCACGTTTGGTCTTCAATTGCATTAGGCCACACTTGGAACATTGGATGATTTTCTTGTCACATGCATGACTTTTGAGTGGCACTTGCTGCAGCTTAAATATGACTGAACATAGTTAATTCCATCTGCTGGAAATTGCACCTTCAATTGTTGCGTTTTGTCTGTTACATCATTCTGTCGTTCTATCTTTAATTTGACGGCTTCATTTACAGCACTGTAGTTGGTCAAAGTTAAATAGTTTGCGCCATTACATTCTTTAATGGCAGCATGTGATAAATTGTAACATAGGCCAGATTTCATTTTTCTTGTGTCCTGTTCCCACAAGACCAGGCGAAGAGAACCGCTGTTATCTGTAAACAAGGCTACTTGTTTAGTTAAAGTTTTCCCGCGAACATTCACAGTTTCAACAGTGCCAACGAATAAAATAGAAGCAGACAGTACGATGTACTTGCGAGTTTGTCTGGAAATTTAGAGGAACTTATTGATGCTTGTTCTGGCTTGTCTTAATGGGTGACAGGTTATGTAAATAACCAACTATGCTGAGTCAGTCTAAAATAGAAGGACAAAATTATTGAGATTGAGTTGTTACTGATTAGATCAAAAGAAGTGAATACTGGGAGTAGATAGTATTGTGTCAATCTTTTCAGTGAGCTGGATTAGTATATCACAAGGTGTGAGAGGTCTTGGTGGATTCCAATCGTAAATTTTAGCTGGCTGAAGATTTTATAATGATACCTTCTTATGTATGTTCAATTTCAAGACAGGTGCTGCATCATTTTAGGATAACGTACATTTACAGCACAGAACTTGCCAGGTATTTCATTCACAATGTATGATCACATGCTACTCAAATTCGAGTGAAAATTAAATTATTGGAATGAAATAGGAACTCTTTGATCGAAATTGTGGGTTAAGTATATTTTCAATATTGTTCAATTTTTATCTTGTTTACTAAGCAAATGGTAAAAATAGTAAACAACTTACCACTTGAATTATTCATACTGGGGTCTCCTGAAAGGGAAATTATTTTGAAAGAATTACTTGTTATTCCTTATGATTACACATACAAGCAGTTATTTAAATTTGTTATTTAAAAAGCTTCTTTGTGATTTCAAAAAGTCGATTCAATCTTTGTTCCTCCTGTTGTCTGCATTTCAAGGTGTTTGATTTTCTAATACTTTGAAGTCTATCAAAAGTATTTTGCTCTACTACAAGTAACGACAATTGTTAACTCTACTTAAACCTACACATATGTGATGTCCAATGTTTGTTCAGACTTTCCAATATGTACCCAAGCTTTTGGTAAAGGTAATCCTTGGCTCTTGTGGATATTCAGGGTCCATGCAAGTTTAAGTGGTACCTGTTGTCTCTCATGAACTGAATTGCCATATTGTGCAGAAACATCCACGGGAGCTATGGCAACTAAAGAAGGAATGTTTTCAGATATTGAGGGGCCGATATAATTGTCAAACTTAACAATAACAACAACAGGCAGATCTGGAGGTTTATGAGGAGTGGTATAAATGATATCCATTATTGTTCCTGTTGAACCATTACAAAGACCAACAGATGGCCATAAGTTCATTGTAAGCATACCAAGGGCACCCGTTAAAATAAGTAGTGTTGGTTCCAATCCACACATTTCCTGAAGACTAATTTTGGCAGCTTGAGAACTTGAACGTTTTGCTTTAATTTTTGCAATTGGTTGTTTGAGTTGTAAGAGGGAACTGTAATTAAAAGTTGCCACTTCCCCATTGGTATAAAATAATCGAGTGGCAGAGTAGAATTGATCAATGTTATTAGCTTGTGCTGGTTGCGTAGTCAATAGCAGTTTCCATTCATCTTCAGATATATTTCTCCATTGGGCAATCGTAAAAGTAGTTTGATAATGAGCATTCTGGACCAGCCAAAATTCCCAAGGTCAATTTCCGGGACACTTTTTGACCTGTAGGAACTTTGAACAATTTTTTTATTTGTCAAAGAAGAAGTTAACCTAAATAGTCCCAAATTGTTTTCGTTGTCATTTTGCCTTTTTGAATATCCTGCAAATGTTTTTGTTTTTCTTCAGAAGAGTCTTGTTTGAATTTTTGTTCAGCTAAGAATCCTTTCAATGCTACTTCAGTAAGTTCACAAAGACCAGGATCATTCTTCAATTTAGCTGTCCCATGACAATGAATGCTACCTCTTGCTTGGAATCCATATCTGTACCAGTGCCATTCAGCCTGAAGTGTACCATACAACCAATGCTTTATGAAACTTTGTAAGCGTTGATTAAAAAACCAATCAGCAATGTGTGGATTGTCTATTACATTTTGTCTCCTTTCCTCGTTGCTACAATGATTTATTTGAAAACAATGAATGCAATTCTGGCCAATGCATGTCTGCTGATGAGAAGGTAAAAAAGATGGTTGGGGCACCTTTGCTGTTTATTATTGATTTCAATTCATTTCATCGTTTTTGCCAGTAAGCATTACTACCTGTTATGCTGCCCACAAATCTTGATAGCTTTGTCATAAAATTTGTTGAAGCATTATTTGATCCCATGTCACACAATTGCTCTATTGTAACAGGAGCGTCACCTGGATTCTGTTTGATGAACACAGAACTTTGTTGTAAAGTGCGTAATTCTTTGAATCATATTAAGTGCCCAGTAGGGAAAGCGTGGATGTTTAGCAAAACGATAAACCCACTTGCCACTTAAGAATTCTCCAAATCTTAAAAGATGTTAATTCTTTGAGAAAAAGGAAGATGTCTGTTTAAACTGTGATTAGTTGGATCACCTTTCCATCAGGAAATAATGTTGGAAATACCATTGTAGCTAAATATGGCGTCGTATATTCATTGAATGGTTTATTTTGAATAGATGGCCAATTGATTCAAAATTTTCCCTGCTATTTCCTCTTGAATTTCCTCTGTTTCCTGTTCTCCATTGTGTTGAAAAGGAAGAAAGCTACTAGTTTGAGTGTCCTTGTTATAGACAACATCTGAATCACTTTCTAATTCCTGGACAAAGTTTTTGTCATCATTTTTTGTTTCAAATGTTGGAAGGTCTGATGACATACCATTTTCAGGCAGACAGTTTAAAGCATGTTGATCAATATTAACGTCGCTGTATTGAGGATTATGTAGGGTTAGCCAACGCAATGCCTCTTGAATGTTATGTCTTCTTACAGTGACTTCTTTGCAAGAGTTGTCTTTTCCTGTCATTTTCACGAGAATGAAAGGAATGTCTTTAGGCTAACGAGGCAATGATTTAGCAAGCTCTTTTAACATCTTGAGGAAAACTGATACAGTGCCCAGAATAGCCTCTTTGTCGTCCAGGTTTTATAAAAACTCTCCGGCATTATTGGAAGAGCTCTGGCTATTAACATTTCTTCTATTTGTGTTACACCTTGCAATTCCTCAGGCACTGAAGAAGGTATCATACAATTCTCCCTTGAAATTTTTTTAGGAAACCGCTTATCTCTTAAACAGTTGGCACACACATAGTTAGAGAGTGTTTTTTACTATTTTTGCGAATTTTGGTTTTCTTTGGCCGGGCCTCAAAGCAGATTTTACATTGGTAAATAGTATGATCTGGGAATCTGTGAAATTTTGTCATATTTTTTAATGCCAATTTATCAATTGCTTTGAATTTCATTGGGAGCTTTTTATGTCTATCACCTGCGTTTTGACTGCCTGGCATCTTTTTAGTTTGGAAAAAAACAAGTTTTTTGCTTTTGAATTTTTGCTTTGTTTTTTTGTCTGTGAGCACTTTTGGTTATTAGCATGTATTTCTGCTTTTTTATTTATTGTATTTTTGGTTACTAGTATTGTAGAATGAAGATTTTTCTTGCTTTGATGTGCCATATTTGCTATTTTGTCATGATTTCGTGAGTCACAAGCTACTTGATGATAAAGTGTATTATCGTTTGTCTCACGATGCAGTCACTTGAGATGTAGATCGCGACTTTTCGACTGCTTACTGCTAGTCTTCTTCAGGCGATAAGGTCGACTGATTGCACGGTATCATTTATATCACAAAGGTCGGCTGTGATTGGTGCATTTCGATCCTATTGTTCCATTGTTCCGGTGAGTAGCTGTTCCCTCAGTGGTCCGCTGTTGTACCGTTCTCTTGTTGTTGTGTTTCTTGATCGTGGGTATCCATGCTTCAGGAATTTCAATTCCACTATCCCTGTTGATGTTGTTAGGGTGAAGTCTTATGTGAATAGCTTCCTTGACCCTACGTGTGTACCAGTGAGGATCTCGATCAATAAACTTGACCTCATTCCAGATAGGATAGTGGCCGGTCTCGTGGGTGTGTTCAGAAACGGCGGAGGTCTGGGTTCGGGCGAGTCGTATATCCCTGTCGTGTTCTTTGATCCTCTCCTGCATAGATCTCCCTGTTTCCCCGATGTAGACTTTGCCGCACTCACCGGGAATCCTGTAGACAACACCATCTTGTTTAGCCGGGTTGACGGTGTCCTTTGGTCGCACTAAGTGTGACCGAAGTGTCGTGTCGGACTTAACCTCATTGTCTTGCAGGTAACTTAAAATTTCAATATCTGTTCCCCAAACTCTACTTTTGGCCATCTGAGAGTTGGCTAAATAACTGTCTAATGAACTATTCATGTGAGGTAGTAGGAAATTAAATGTTCAATATCTATCATGTCATTTATAATTCGTGCTCTCGTTTGAGTATGATATACTTGTCTACCTGTTACAGCATAAGATAATGCTCGAAAAAGACAATTTCCATCACCTAATATTTGAATGAGTTTTGAGGGTGTTCCAAGTGGCTTAGAAGGTTTTAAACAATGTTTTACAACTAGTGGCAGATTTGTTACGGAACACAAAAATGTCTGTGACCCTTCACCACAAGGTGTAAACATCCAAGTAGCAGAATCTACATTAGGCCCAGGGTTAGTTTCAACATCATTTGCAACGCGTATGAAATCAGGAATGTAAAATCTGTAGAGATATATCTGGGTAAACCACAGGCGAGTGATTTGCATAAGCTCAAAACGATGAACAAGTGTTTTCAGAACAGGTAAATATATTGCTTCCATGTAAAAAAGTAAGACCAAGGAACTCCAAAACCTTTCTTTAAGGCATTTCCTACATTCTCGTACGTGCTTTCAAGTAAAGGCAGTGTAATCCAGCAACTATCGTGTACTGCAGAAGAGAGTTACCCATTTTGTTTTAAGCTATGTTCACATACCTTCAAAGCTTGCCTACTTTACAGTTTCTGAAAGAAATTTTCAAAAACTTGGGACTTTACTGTATGTCTCCGTAAAAGGTACGATTTTAAAAAGCAGTATCAAGTTCAAACACATAGTGGGAAGATGGCGTGCGAACACACCAGAGAAACGAGGCATGCAAAAACACACCAACAAAAATGAGGTGCGTATTTAAACATATCAATGACTATTGTATGCAATCTGCAGGAAACAGTATTCTGTAAGAAAAGGGAGCAGCTGCTATTAAAAAAAAGGTGTGCATGTTTACAGATCATTTTTACTCTCATGCAATCTATTCAACGACGACAAAAAATTGAAACTGCTCCCTGGAACTTATGCAAAGATTTATTTCTTGGTTGTCTTCGACCTTATGTATTTGAAGACTTTTAGTTATTTTAATTTGATATTAGAATTTGGTAACGCCACTGTGTTGTGTGAAATAGTTAGTTAGCCTCGGTAGCTTGGCGGTTTAAGCAATTTGAGCGTGCTAACAAAGCGGCAAAGTATTCAGTATTAAGCTGCATACGTTTTGATAATGGCAAAGCCGCGAAAACGAGCGGCGAAGCCGCTAAGAGCCTGGAGGAGAGACAACTGAGAAACCGCCTAGACGGATGACCGGCATTTTTTGTTAGTCCAGTATGCTGGGGTACTGGCCATTCCCATTAGATCAGAAAGCCAACACGTCAACCAAAATTTTCGGTAATAGTGACGGCTCCAAGGAACAACACTCATTACAATGCAGATCTTTGGCGCGAAACAAGAAAATGGTCGAGAAAGCTCTGTCGAAAGCGTTATCGCGCCTGAATATTCTTCGTGAAGATCGCGAAGTTGTTCTCAAACCGGAGCAAGAAACAGCTGTAAGCGAGTTACTTCACGTGAGAGATGTGTTGGCCGTTTTCCCAACAGGCTTTTTACCACAATTGCTACTAATCTCGCAATCTGATTGGCTAATTTGCCGTTGTCGATAAGAGTCCAGACAACGCCGCTCGCGTCAATGTGTCACACAATGCCTTTTTCATCTCGCGCTCTGAAAAAAAGTCTTCCTTGACGTTCGAGAACCTGCATCATTAATTGTTATTTCGCCGTTGAAAAGCATCATCGACGACCAAATTTCAGAGATGTTGTCGCTGAACTTCACCGCAATGGAATTGCTGTCTGACAAAGTCAATTTGGTGCGAAATAATTGGCCGCAATTTATTTACAGCTCTGCAGAGGCAGCGTTGGAGAAGCCGTTTCTTGCAGCGTTGCGAGAAGACAGCGAACTCCATCGAGCTGTGTCGGCGATCTTAGTTGACGAATCTCACATGGTGGAAGCTTGGACGGGGAAATGGCAAGATTCGATATTTGCTTTCTGCAGCGCTTTTACCCGGGCGGGGGTACTCCCTTATCTGGGCTATATAGGTATGTGCGGCCCCAAAAGGTAGATATCCTTTTCATAAATGGCTGCCAATTATAAATTCTTTTGTGAGTATTAAAATTAGCCTGACTAGCCTCGTTTTTGAGTCGCTAATTCAAAAGAATTTTTACTCCCAAACGAGTTTAGTGAGGCTAATTTAAATGCATACAAAAGAATTTTAAATTGGCAGCCATTTATGAAAAGGGTCTATGGTTTTTCAGCTGTTTTGGTCATAAATAGGGGATCGATTTTAGCTGATTTTGGCCATTTTGGTCATAAATAGGGTATGGTCTTTGCACTCTAGCCTTGATATGGTTATGTTTTTAAGAAAAAGTCACTTTTTCATCATCATTAACAAAAGCCCTTCACAAATTATATTTATGGTAATTTAAGATTGGTCTGAACTAGGGAAATAATTATAACGCAGGTCTGAAACAGGGTTTTGATTTAAGGGTCTGGTCATAAATAGAGTTTCGAATTTTTGGTCAGGTCATAAATAGGGTAGGGAATATCGCTGATTTTGGTCATAAATAGGGTAAGGGTTTTCGGAAGCGGGCCGCACATCCCCAACCCAAATATTCTCGGAGTACTCCCGGACGATTTTAGTATTCAGCTGGATACGTTTTGATAATGGACGCTCATTGTTTTCAATAGATTATTTGTTTTCGTCAGGAGCAAGCATAGCCAAGCCTCTAAGCCTGTTCAGGTGTTCCGTGGTGCCTAGGGAAAACTGTCCATTCTTCGATCGATGAGCAAAGAAGGTAAGGAAAGAATATCTCTTTTCATATTAAAGGTTACTTAGTATCGTTTCATATAGTAAAGATTGTATGAGCATATTTTTATCATGCATTACCATAAATTTAAATGATCGTAGGTACTTTATTTACGTATATTTAAAATTGGTTCTTGATAACCAAGATTGTATCACTGTACTGATCAGTTCGGAAATAAAGCAGTTGTGCAAGTTAGTTTTGGGAAAAAACAAATTAATTACTCAACATATGACATAACTTACTTTAATAGGTCTCTAAAAAATATTGTGAAGTTGGTGGACTGTTGGTGCAACTTTGTTATCAAATGAACGTAAGGGAAGACCGGTGGGAGTGCTTTCCCTGCGTCGTTTAACCTCTGTAAACTGTAGTCAATGCACTAGTATCTGATGAATTTTGTTACTTGTAGGGACTCCAGTTTTGGCACTGACTGTAGTGGAGCTTCAGATAAGGAGACAGAAAGAACTGCCATGGATGATCTCACTATGAAAGACCCCATCTAGTTGTTTGTCAGCCCAAACAGATGCAATCTGCGGTTTTCAATAAACAAAGGGACACGAACTGACATGTACTAGCAATTGGATTGGCTGGTAGAATTGATAGAGGAGTACAGCAAGGACACACCAAAAACAAGTGTATTTTCTGACACCATGTATTCTAACGCAAGTGTGTTTTTTATTTATTTATTTATTAAGCTTCGGCGTACTATTACACATAAAGAAAAAGAAAAAGAAGAGGAAGCAAAAAAAAAAAAAAAAAAAAAAAAAACCAGACAGCAAAACAAAACAAAATGGCCAGGGGAGCCGCTACAGCTTAGCCAATTACAGCGGCCCCCTTAGATATAATTAACAGACAAAATTATACAATCTATATAAATCTGAATCTAGTATAGGGAGCTTAAAAGCAGCAATGCGGTGGGCGCGTTAAGGTCTTAGCGGTATTGCACTTTGGGCAAATTGTCCGCCACGTCCTTATATCTTCTTGATCAAAAATATCTACTGCATTTGTATAATATTTTAGTAAGGATCTCTTAAAAGCAAGGGGTGTTTGATTGTGTTCCTTAAGACTTTCAGGCAAAACGTTCCAGATTCTAGCACATCGGACAAAAAACGAGCGTTGATAGGAAAGAGTACGGCATTTCTTAGGTATATAAGTGACACAGCTATTGCTAGAATATCTTGTTATTCTGACCGGTTGCCTAGCAACCGGTAGAGCATCACTATTTACATATATTAAATTATTTACAGCTTTGTAAAAGAAAACAATGTCCAAATACTCGTGCCAGAAGGATAGTGGAATTAAGTTGGTCATCAGAAGCCTGGTCTTGTATGGAACGTCACAGCGAAAAGGGAGCCTCAGGATATATTTTGTCGCGCGTCGCTGAACAGCTTCCACTTGCTTCAGCAGGCCTACTGCCTGGGGAGACCATACTTGGGAGGCGTAGCCAAGTTGGCCACGGACGATAGACAGGAACAATGTTCGGCGTGTCCTCATAGATTGTATACTCTTCGACGCCCGCCGGACAAAGCCAGGAAGCTTATTTGCTTTGGTGCATTGCTCATAGATTTGCTTGTCCCAGGAAAGGTCGCTCGAGACCCACACACCAAGATCCTTTTCAGATTCACAGGTTTCCAAGACAGCGCCATTGATTGAATACTGAAATGCCTGTGGACTTTTCTTTCTAGCTATTCGCTGGCATTTACACTTTTTCTTGTTGAATAAAAGACCGGATGACTCGGACCAGTCAACCAGACTGTTGAGATCTGCTTGCAATGCAGCACAGTCAGTGGCAGAGTTGATCGTTCTAAGAACTTTAGTGTCATCTGCATAGCATGCGGCTGTAGAAGACGAAACAGTGTCAGGGAGATCGTTAACAAATAGCAAGAACAGCATCGGGCCTAGCAAGGACCCTTGAGGTACACCGGAAGTGACTGATAGCTGTTCAGATGTGGCGCCAAGGACTGTCACACGTTGTTTGCGATCATGTAAGTATGATTTGAACCAATCGTGCAGTGAGCCGGCGATTCCAAATTGGCAAAGCTTATCAAGCAATTTGGCATGATCGACTTTGTCAAACGCCTTACTCATATCGAGATAAATAACGTCCGTCTGCCTCCCAGCGTCGAGCTGCGCCCCTATGTAGTCAAGAACGCTGGTTAGTTGAGTAACGCAGGACCTGCCAGCTAAGAAGCCATGTTGGAAGAGGCTTATCTTGTGATGTAAGTGATCTTTCAGTTCCGCTAATACGCAGCGCTCAAGTACCTTTGAGATAACAGGGAGAAGGGAGATTGGGCGATAGTTCTCAACGAGCTCACGTTTCCCTGTCTTGAAGATTGGGACCAAGTTTGCGAGCTTCCAGTCTGAAGGAACCACTCCTAGCCGCAGGGATTTGTTGAACAGCTTCGTGAGAGATGGTGCGATCTGTTCAGCGGTTTCTTTTAATAGACGGGAAGGGATTCCGTCAGGACTCGTTGCCTTATTTACATCCAGCTGCCTTAAATAGGCCAAAACCTCTGTGACTGAGATCTGTAAGTCAACAAATAGGGGCTCATCTAAAGGCGATGGCCGTGCTGGATGCCCCCAGACCTCTGAAGGAACAGAGAATACAGACGCGAAGTACGAGTTGAACAAATCTGGAATCCGTCTAGGCGTTGACGCTTGACTACCCGGTCCACGGGGAAACTTAGAGAAAAAGCCTAGAGAGAAAAATGCAAGCACATCAAGGAAACGGATCCATTGCCTCATTGGCATATTCCATTCCCTTTCACATAAAGAGTACAAAGAGAGGCTACTACTTTCATTTTAAAAGAATGGAGCCGGTGAAGCGTGTTGCCATTGCTTCTACAGCGCTGAGTATGGGGGTTAATTTCCCAGATGTTCGGTACATCGAGTAGTATAGGGGGAAGTCGACAAATAGCGTTTCGAAGAGGGAGGAGCGTTTAGCTGTTTTGCAGCCCCCAGCTTTAAGTCCGAACCTCACAAGCTCGGTTCGGTTGAACCTGGGGGGCTGCAAAACAGCTAAACGCTGGGTCCCTCTTCGAAACATTATTTGTCGACTTCCCCCTATGCTACTTAGGAATTGAGAAACCGGGAGTTATTCCAATTAGAAACAAACGAGCCCGCTGTTATACCGCCCGAACCTAAGCGATGCTTCGAGCAACAAACAAGTGTGCGTGGCTGATGCGGGGCCGGAAAGAAAGCTGCGGAAAGAGCTGTGTCGGCGCGTATTGCAGGCAGCACAAATACCAACTAATGAAAGGAATGAAAATGCCAGCGCCGTGTAGAGGCTGCGGAGTCGGGCTTTTGTGTGATTACCGTCTATGCATTCCATGTGGCAGGAGCGCGCTAAAACAGCGGCTTATCCGCAAGCGCAAAAAAGCAAGGAAAACTTTTGAACTTGTTGTGCTCGAGCTGATGTCAACCAATTAGAGAAATAAAACCTTCCGTTATACAATAAGTCACTATGGCTTCAGTTACCCAAAGGTTTGAAGAAAGACTGGAAGAACTGCACAGTATATACGCCGACATGGCTGCCGCAAGATATTCGTCCGACGTTCTGCAAACAATCGACTGTCACCTTTCCGAGGGCATCCAAAACCTCCCTCCAGAGCTTCGTGAGATAATCTACAAGGAGTATATCGAAATAAAAAGAAGGGAAAAAAAGGAAATGGGTTGGAACAAGGTCCAGGAGCATATTTCAAAACTGCCTTTCTGCCAATACAGGCAGCAGATTGCACCAATGATAATTTGCCTTGAATATCCGTACTGTTATTTCGAGGGCTGTTGTTTCCCCTGTTTCGAAAGGGAGGGAGCTCTTCATAAAGCATCTCTAAGCCCGCCGATGGAGTTAATACCTCTCATAGAAGCCAGCCCTGAGTACAAGAGTTTTTTGAAAGTATGCTCATGGGATGGATATAATTGGCACGAGTGGTTCCTTTTTGGCAGGGAGCGTTAGCGAAAAAAGTGGACGTTCCCTAGTCAAAAAACCTCGTCAGCATCAAGCATAGCAGCAACGACCTGGCGCGTAATATCGCGAGCATCTTTTTGCAACTCAAGTGTGAAATATTCATTCACAAGAAACGCAACCAAGTGGAAGCAGGCAATCATGTTTTTATAATATGCAAATAAAACCGGCCGTTTCTAAAAGTCAGTTCGAAGCGGGGGGTGCTGTTATTTTTTTTATCAGTTCGGTTTCAAGTTTGCCGCGGATGTCATTCTCCATTTTCTTGACATCAACATCGGTAAGCTTTCTCTTTGACGGTTGGCGAACCATCTTCGCTCGGACCTGATCTTTCAGAAGGTTATACTGTTGAAACTCGGAAAGGATAGTGTCAAACTCGTGGGAAGACACTTCGTTATTATTCAAAGCATTGGAGAGCAATCTGTTGATTGTATCCCGCTTGGCAACGGCGAGCGTGGTAATCTCTTGATGTTTCTTTATTTTCGACTCAAGTTTTTTGCGGGCGATTATCAGTCCCGAAGAAACGAGAGCGAAACACCCCCCAACTGCGCCAAGAGGAACTGTTGCCGGCAGGCCAACCACAGCAATAGCGGAGCCAAAACTAGCGCTGGAAAACGCTGCCGAGAGAACACTAGAGCCAGCAGCACTCCAATTAACGAATTTTCTCGCTCGTTTGTATTTTTTAGCAACGAGGCGATAGTGGCCGACCTTATGGGCCAGAGTGTTGGAAATCTCGTTGATCTTCTGCAAGCGGAAATTTTCAGAAGGCGCCGCCAGTAGTGGATAGAGAGGCTCGGCAGGCGACGCGCTTGGAGGTAACAGATTTGCAGAAGACATTGGGTATATAAAGAAATTTAATTTAACTCTAATTCAAAAAGAAGCGGGAAGCCCTTAAAATCAAAGAGTTCGCCATTTTCATATTTGACGCTAATGGTGATGCTATTTATAAAATCGTCTGTAGAACAGTCTCGCAAAACCTGTTGCGGAGAACCCTGGTAGCTTACCTTTTCAAAAGGCTTCCCTTTTATATCAAACAGGGCTAAGACATCTGTCTTTTTGCCATTGAACAGATTCTTTTCTGTGTCGATCAAATCACAATGAATAAAATATGTCGTTGTAGATGTAAGCCTTTTTACGAATGTTATAGCCTTCAACTTTCGCCCAATACCAAGCAAATTGGCTAAATCGCGATCAAGTTCAATCGGTTTTGCCCCAGCCCCAAAATTTCTGATTACAAGCTGTCCAACAGGTTGATTTATTTCTGTTTCCAAATGTTTATAGCCATATTTGTCGAACAGACCTTTTATTTCTTTTGCCATTCTTTCTAAACTATAATGCCCTGGCATTATTTTACTGATTGACGAAGCTATATCTTTGTCTTTATCTCCCAAGGTGGCTGAACCTTCTTTTTTCAAAGTGTCCCAGCTGTTGAATAAACTACAAGATATGAGTTTCATGAAATGCACTTTCGGTATGGGTTCTTCAAAATATATTGTCTGCCCGTTCTCTTGTGTGACAATAGTGAGAACAACCCTTTTATATTTAACAAACAAAATTGTGTTCAAATAAGATGGCGAATTTGTGGAAAGATCCTGAGTTTTTGAAAAAAGCGGCAATCGCAAAGGAAAAGGTGTGGACAAATTTTTTAAACCACTTTCTAAAAGCGGACAAAAGCCGGTTCGTTTCACAAGAAAGAATCGACGAGAAAAACAACGCAACCGCGGAGGTGTTTTTTAAAGAAAGCGAAGGATCGTTTCAAAGCGTCTTCGGTTCAGACAGGCGGTATTGGAGTGCGGAAATGAAAAAAGCGCTTGGTTTGGGAGACAGCGGGGGTTTTCCTTACCAATTGTCGCCACTTGGTTCAAAAGTTTCCTTACCCATTCCTGCGGAACCTTTCGACGGAAAAGCGCCAAGCTTTAAGAAAACATTCAACGCCGAAATCAAAATCTACGTCACGCCTGACCAATATTTCACGACAAAATTCAGAGAAATATTTCAAAAAAACCAAACTGAGGCACACTTCTGGAGCCGAATCAAAACACTGGTTAGGACGGCCTGACATGAAATATTGGCCGCAACAGCTGAACTTCGCGGTTTTCTGCGCGACACAAGGGTGTGGCGTTTCTCGCGAAATCTTTGACAACGAGATGAATCTCCCCCCGCAGATAAGAGCTTTTTACACCTTCCACTTGTATTTCACGGTCAGGTGCATTTTGTACCAGCTAGGAGGTATTCAGAGCATGAGCGCTTTGCCCGGAGACCCGCCTTTCAACCAATTCAATAATCATTATGACGTTGCTTCGTACAAAAGGCTATGCAACGAGTTCGGTATAGATCCCTCGAGTGATTTCCGCTACACGCACGGGGAAAGCCACGGTCTGGGAAGCATTTACGTGTACGCGTCAGGCGCGACTAAAACTGACTATAAATACCCGGGATGGAACAAATTCAGCGATGAAGGCGGGAAAGCTATAAAAGGGGACTTGATTTATTACATCGAGCCGGGTGCCGCTTCTGATACCCAATCGGACTGGTTCGCGCCAAACACAGCATCAGGTTTGACGCAGGCGGGCTTGTCGAGAATCAACCAGTCAATCGAGGCTTTCGTTTACTGCATTCTTGGATCGCAAGTCAACGTACGCAGCAGCATTCTCGGTTCTGGTGGCCGGGCGAAAGAAGCCCAGAGCGAGTTCCTGGTGCTGATGGAAGACGCGATCAGACAGCCCGACCTGGCCGAGAGCGTGCAAAGGTACCAGCTCGAGGTGGATCAAGCGAAGGTCAGGCTCAATCTTGCTGTTGCCCCCATGGCCTGGCTTATGCTCGCGCAAATGATAATAAACACCGAAAGCACAATCGGTTACAACAACAAGCTGAAACAGGCGGTCTCCGGGATGAAACTTGGGGTGAACAACGAGGTAAACCCGGAGACAAAAAAAGCTGCGCTCAAACTCATGGCAGGCGGCCCGTCAAAAATTAACCCGCCCAACACCCATCCTTCCAACCCGATACACAAAGCCGCAACAGCCGAATCAAAAAAATCAGCTTCGACCAAAACTCAACAAGCACAACCAACGGCGCAAAAAATAGAGCCCGAGGCTCCAGATAAAACACCGCAACATGAAGTAAACAAAACAGCTGTCATTATCGGTGTAGTTGGATTATCGGCTTTGCTGTTCATGGCTTGGCGGTAAAGTTAACGCTGCTTCTTAAAATATTCTTCGAATAAAAAGGCCACCAAGGCAAGAATAAGCAGCCAGGTGTGTTCGGCCAGAAACCCGACGACTTGGTCCGCAGCTTTGAATAGAAAGCTCACAATCGAGCCAATCAGCCCGGGTAGCAGAGAAGCGAGTTTCGCGCCAATATCTTGTAGGCCTTCCCCCAAAGCCTTGCTGGTGGCTTTCAAGCCTCTGGTGAGGGCCCCGATGGCAGACCCAATTGTGACACCCGCAGCAAGAAGAACAGCGGTCAACGTCACACCATTTTTTTTGGAAGATCTCTTTGACCCTTTCCAAGAGAGGCCGCCCCCTTTCCCTTTCCGCAATTTGAGTTTGCAAACGCGCGATCTCCTCCTTTCTTTCTGCCACTCTGCCTTCTGCGGCTTCTTTGTCGGAGGGCGAGGCATTCTCATCTTGAATGATTGCCTGGTCTTCCTCTTTTTGGCGCTGCAGCTCGCTTTCCTGCTCTTTCAGGTCGTCCAATGGTTTTGTTTGGTTTAGCCTCTCTTCCGTGGCGTTTGTTTCACTTTCTTTTGCATCGATCCTGGTCCTGAGGCTGTCAACCTTGGATTGTTCTTTTTCTATGTTTCTCGCTTTTTTTGTAAGCGAGTCCAATTCTTTTTTCTTGTTTTCAAGATCGGTTTGATAGTTCTTTTTCAGTTGTTTGAGCCTACGCAGCTCTGCTTCACTTTCAAGATTCGACCCATGTTTATCCTGAATGGCATCAATCTGAGCATTAGTTTGCTCGATTTTACGTCTCGGGACTTCCGCTTCTTTCTTTTCTTCTTCTCTTTGCAAAGAGAGTGTTTCCGCCTGTTGTAGTTGGTTTTCAGCTTCTATCAGTCTTTGGCATTGTTCTCTGAGGGTGTCGCAGTCTTCGGCTATGATATCTGCAGCATTCGGTCCAAGTTCGTCTTTGAAGGTGTCTAAAAATTTTTTCGTGAAGCCTGTCCAGTCATTTTTCATAATCTTGTACTCACCGCCTTTCTTACCTATTGCAACAATTTTACCCTTGTTTTTTCCGGTGGTGCCTTTCATAACTGCAAATTTTTCAGTGGAAAATTTGGGGAATACTGCTTTTAACCGGTCTGAAACACTTTTCCGTTCCGAATCTGGTTCAAGCAAAGGGATATCTTCTCCAATAAATGATGTCTCGGCATAAGAAGTGTCAGGCAGGCTGGACTGCTCGTGCTGCATAATACGCATTTCCGTTTGTTCACCCACGTGGTAGGGGGCGCCAGGTTGGTAGGGAGTGGATGCCGCGCCTGGCTGAAAAGGTTGGGCTCTCTCAACCTCTTGTTCCTCATAATCGTCATCATCTTGGTCAAACCGATTGTCAAGGTCCGGGTCTTCGTAACCAAATTCGCCACCGCCTTCCGCCATACCAATATGTTCCAATCGTGTTATTTTTAAATTAGAAAATAATCGCCGGCGTATTATACAATGGCAGTGCCAGAGAACCTTCGCCCAACGTACAACGAAAAGACATTACACGCCATGCAGGCCGAGCGCGCTGTCAAGCGAATCACCTTTTACCGCTCCGAAGCCAACCCCGGGGATAAGCTGTATGTTTCCGTGCCCAAGCTGAACGAGAACGAGGTTCTGGTGCCGGGCTCGCTAGCGCTTCGCTTTGACATCGACATTTCTGGAGGGCACGCCAACAACTTCCTTGTCCAGAACGTCACGCGGGCGCTCGTTGACAGGCTGGTCGTGAAGTTTGCAGGCACTATCCTGCAAGACACGGTTGGGTATGACATCTACAAAACTTTCGAAGACCGTTTCCTTTCGCAGGAAAAGCGAGACGGCATGCTCCGCGAAGGGATTCAGAGCGAGGATCTATGCAAGATCCGCTCAGGCGCGGGAGACAAGAAAACCTCGGGCGTCGACGCTGAAAACAAGCTGAACGAGGTATACGGAAGGAAGTACCGGATCAGGCTAGACCATCAGATTTTAACCAACCAAGGCGTTTTCTACCCCAAGGCCCTTTACAACGACCTCACGTTTGATGTAAAACTTGCTGAAGCTATACATGTGGTCAGAGGCTCCGACACAACCCAGCTGAAATACCAGCTGACCAACATCCAGCTCGAGTACGAAATTATCCGCAGTAAGACTCTGGCAGACGAGGCACACAGCGTTTACTCCAGCGGCAAAGAGTTCACTTACGACCACGTGATGCATGACAAAGAGGTGTCTTTCAAAAAAGACACTGACACGAGGATCGACATCAAAGTCAACGCCCAAAGAAGGTCACTAAAAGCCCTCCTCCTCCTGTTTGTAGAGCCGTATACTGCGGGCGGCAGAGATTCAGAAAAATTCATCTTCCCGGATCTGACGAAAGTCAACGTCACGGTCAACGGCTCGCCCAACATGATTTTCAACGACGGCATCGAAGGCAAGGACATGTGGGAAGAGGCCAGCCGCTTCTTTGTGAAAGAGAAAAATAAAACCGAGCACATGAATGTGACAAAGTTTTACACCGATGATAAGTTCGGGCTTGTGATCGACATGCGCACCATGGCGGATCAGTCGATGCACGGAAGTGGCAAGTGGATTGCGAACAGTACAGACGGGGTCCAGCTGGAAATTGAGCATAAAGCCGAAGGCTCAGGCGACGTGAAATGCCATGTATTCGTAATCTCCGACTCCCAGTGCAACATTATGGACAGACAGCTGGAATCTGTACAGTTTTAAATATTAACATGGACCCAAGCAAGATACCCTTCAACGCTCTCATTGTGGGGCCGACGAATTCAGGCAAATCAAGGTTTGTGGTGGACCAGATCTACGGCCCTTTCCCCTTCAAGTTCGACTACATAGTGCTCATCTGCCCGACATTCGCGCACAACAAGACCTACTACCGAATTGGTGAAAATGATCCAAGAATGGATGTGATAGTATGCGAGCAGCACGACGTGGAAAAGTGGTTGAAGCTCGTGAGATGGCTTTTCAAGGGCACCAACACGCTCATAATCCTCGACGACTGCGTAGTCTCCAAAGATGTGATAGGGCGTACAGGCGAGCTGGTGAATCTCGCCTTTTCTGCCCGGCATATGGGCATCAGCGTTTGGGTGCTGACCCAGAAGATGACCGGCATAACAGCTTCCTTCTGGGAGAACGTGGCGGCGATCGTTCTCTTTAACACCCCCTCGGCCAAGACCACGAAAGGGATCTTCGATGATTACGCCGGCGAACTCTCCCAGGATGAGTACAAAGGTCTGTTTTCAAAGCTGAAAGAGCGAAAGTTCTCTTATCTTGTGTTCTCGCTTCGCCACCCCTACTGGGTAAAGTTATTTTGAATAAAAAAATGAAAGGTGTATATAGCCTTGAACAATGGCTGAAGAAGAGGCCGCGTTAGCAGAAGTTATGAACCTTCTTCAAACCGAGCCCGAGTCGAGTGGGCCAGCTGGAGGTATACTGCCAACCGCCCCCGGACCTGACATTCCCGCTCTTCGCGAGCAGCTGGCCGTTCTGGTGTCTACAGGCAAAGCCAAAGCGGCCATGGGAGTGCAGTTAACCCACGAGCAGGTGAAGCGCCTGAGCGACAAAGATGTTGAGAAATACACCAAACGTTACGAGACATACGTGGGCTCAAGGACAACAGAAAGCCTGATCGACAGCTTTATTTTTCTTGTATCTAAAGCGGTCGGAATGACTGTCAACATCAAAGACATCGACGCTTACCAAAAAGAACTCAGAAACGACTACATCATAAACAAAGAGCTCTCCAATTTGGCCGGCAACCTTGCTTTGAATTGCGGCCGGTTTCTTGCTGCGGCCAACGCGGCGCTGATCACCACAAAACATGTTGATTTTAACTCACATTTGGAGAGAAAGGCCGAAGTAAAATTGGAAGAAATTCCACAGCAATCCTCAACAACTGCTGAGGAATTGCAGACAAATCGTGAATAATTTCTAATCATTATTATATCAGCATACACATTTGTTTCAGAATGTCTACCGAACAATCCGAGAGCGCACCTCAGGGCGAGACCCATACAGCACCTGCCGTCGATATCACACAGCTAGCGACAACTCCAACTTCAACCACGCAGCGAGTAAAAAATCCCGAGCGTGTGGCTGCTGGCAAAGCTACAGCTGAAAAAAAGCGGCTGGCACTGGAAGAACAGAACAAAGCAGCAGAGGCTTATTGGGCAAGCAACAAGGCGAAAGCCACCACACCGGCCCCCGATCCAGCCCCGACAACAGAAGGCGAAAGCCCAAAGAGCAGCGGCCTCAGCACCACCCAATGGCTTGCTGTTGGCAGCATAGTCGTTTCACTAGTCGGAATCTATTACAAACGGGAAGAGCTCAAGGCCGCATTCGCCAAAAAAACGCCTGAGCCTGCACCTGAGCCCCCGCGTGTTGAACCAGAACCCGCTCGCGCGACACAGCCAAAAGGTTTTAAAAAAATGATTTGAACTTTTGAGTGTAATGTATATCACTATGTCGAAAGTTGACGTTCCGTAGATTCTCATCTCTTCAGCCGCAATTTTTGGTATCGCGGTGGTATTGAACGACATCAACGTAAAGGGTTTTCATAGAGCCATCGCTCTTTTGAGAGCACCATTTGTTGATAAGGCCGTAGAAGAAAAAAGAAAAGAAGAAAAAATAAGAAGAAAAATAGAAGAAGAAGAAAGAAGAATAGAAGAAGAAATGAGAAGAATTAAAGAAGAAGGAGGAGAAGGAGAAGAAAAGAACATATAAATTAATTTTGTTTTAAACTTTTGTTATTTTTCCTTATATCAAACGCACCAAGTCCGACAACAAGCTTGTTAAGACCATCATGGACGCCGCTACTCTCACTGGTTTAGCCGCTGGCATCGGCTGGGCCGCAAAAAAGGTTGTAAAAGAGAATTTTACTTCTGATCCCAGCAGCAGTGCAATGAATTACGTGAAGTTCACCGCCGTCGTGGCGGGCAGCATTGCGCTCAAAAAGTACCTCGAGGACCAAAAAATACTTCCCACCAGCGTCTGAAATTAATGATTTAAAAAAAAAAAAGACTCTGCTATACAACACCATGGGAATTACTGCAATCATCGATGTTCACGAGGCTGTTTTGAGACCCGCTATAGAAAAAGAAGAGCTACGATGAAGCAGTCAAGGAGTTTCTAGAGGTTTCCGATGAAGTAATTCTCAACCGCAAAAAAGAAGTTTTCGACAGGGTTGTGACAAACATGCGTATAAAAAATGTGGATAATAAAGTGTATTATCGTTTGTCTCACGATGTAGTCACTTGAGATGTAGATCGCGACGTTTCGACTGCTTACTGCTAGCCTTCTTCAGGCGATAAGGTCGACTGATTGCACGGTATCATTTATATCACAAAGGTCGGCTGTGATTGGTGCATTTCGATCCTCCTATTGTTCCATTATTCCGGCGAGTAGCTGTTCCCTCAGTGGTCCGTTCTCCTGTTGTTGTTGACAACAGGAGAACGGTACAACAGCGGACCACTGAGGGAACAAAGTTTATAAATATGCTCTCACCGTTGTCGATGTGGCCAGCCGCTACAAAGAGGCCGAACCCCTGACTTCGAAAAATTCTGATGAGGTCGCCCAGGGCTTTCAGAAGATTTACAAGCGCGCTCCTCTGAAATGGCCTGAGATGCTGCAGGTTGACCCCGGGCGCGAATTCATTGGGCTCTGTCACAAAAGAGATGGAAAAGCACAAAACATATATCCGGCGCGGGCGCGTTGACATTCACCGCGACCAGGCCATTGTTGAACGTTTCAACCGCACCCTGGCTGAGCGCTTGTTCGGGAACCAGTACGCCGTGGAAATGCTACTCCCTGAGGGCCAGCGGTCCACTGCCTGGGTGAAAAGACTTCCTGAAGTTGTTTCGGCTTTGAACAACGAGTTAACAAGCCTTATCGACAAGAAACCCGCCGTTGCCATCAAAGAAAAAGCTGTTTATGCAAGGCCGTCGACACCTTATTCAAGGCCTGTCGGAAAAAACGAAAAAATACTCCCCTCTCTTGTCCAAGTTCGTTATCTCTACCAACCCGGCGAGCTTGAAGGGGGTGTAAAAAGAGCCACAGACCCAATCTGGTCTTTGAAAGTTTACAACATTGAAAGATCTTTCGCCAAACCGGATCAACCTGTTCTCTACTATCTGCGCGATGGGCCCAAGCGCGGCTTCGTGCGTGAAGAACTGCTGGTTGTCCCTCCAAACACTACTCTTCCTCCGGCTGACGTGAACTCAATATAAAATTCGATTGGTTCGCTGTGTATCCCATCGGGTAGCACCCACCGCTTGTCGTAATAAGCGCTGAGCCCCAGCTTCTGCTGCTCGTAAGTGACCATCTGCCCGTCCCGCATCCTGAAACCTCTGTTGGTTGCCATGTCTTTGCTGCTTTCCAACGCTGCCTTAAAACGCTGCCACGTGATCTCGTTCTGCTTCTTCGACACCCCCTTCGTGCTAAACTTCTTTTTTTCACCCTCTGATTCGTCGACGTAATAACACTTCGAGCATAGCGCGAGCATCCGGCTGCCCTCGCACTCAAGCTTAAAGAGACCTGGGGTGCGGCCGCTCCACTTGTCCCAAGCCAGCCGCTGATTTTTTTCCGCCTCGAATTCTTGCTTCAGCTCTGACCGGACAATGTCTTCGAGACGCTCACCGGAGATTGCCATGTAGTTACTGTCCGTGTCCATCTGGATCAGCTCAATATTTGTCGAGAAGGTCGTAATAGAATTCCAACATCCGCAGCTTCGCCAGCTGATAGACAGCGATTCCAACCTGAAACGGCCTTCTGATTGTGATCCGAGGCTTCCGGCTTTCCAACTCATACGCCTGCCCTATCTCTTCAAGATCAGAGAAATACGCGCTCTGCAAGGCTCTGTCGACCACCTTCTCGTCTTTGGTGTAAATCACGTTTGTTTGCCGCACCAAAGCTTCAATGAGCTTCCTGTATCCGCTGTTTCCCAGCAGTTTGAACACTTCAGCGAGCAGCGCCTTGCTTTTATCCACGTCTCCTGTCCGGCGCGCCTCCGTCACCTGCTCCACGAACCAGGGGAAGATCTTGGCTGGTTGGTAGTCGATTGTTCTGTAAACCTTGGTGACTACCGCCCCGTGGTTCACGCACCACAGAAGCAGAGGGGCGTACACCAGCATCCGTTCCGCAGACAGCGCCCCCACAAGTTTTTTTCCGTCTCCGCGCTTTCTGTCGATTCGAGCTAAGTAATCGGCCATATGTTTCGGCACAGCTTTGGCGGGCACCTTTTTGTTGTAAAAGAAAGGACACATCTCCTCAAACTTTGGCCGCAAGCTCTCTGGAATCTCGATGTCGACTTCAGCAAATCCAAACCAGCTTCCTTCTTTGAACCTGTGCGTTAGCGCAGGAGCCGCCTCCGCTTAGAACTCGCCGCTGTAGTGCACGACCCTTTCCTTCCCGCAAGGCATTTCTCTGAGCATGGTCGAAAGATAGAGGGCGTTGGCGTCTAAACCGACGATTTTTTTGCAAAGACGCGGTTCTGATATTCGATCAACCCTTATCCCTGTTACACCAACTTCGTGGTATCTTGTGAAAACCAGGCTCGGCCCCCCGACAACAGCTTCTTTCAGCATCTCATACGCTTCTTTGCCCGGCTGGAAAGCTCTGCGCCACGCTCAACCGCTCCCCGGAGCAAGTAATGCAAACTCACGCCTGGGATGCTGACAGCATCTTTCAGAATGTCGATCCCCTTCTCGGTGTAGAAGCTTCTCATCTTTTCCAGAGCCTCAAGGCCGGGAGCCACATCGAGATTGTTGTAGTAACGCGGACAGTCTGAGAACGTGCGCATGCCCTTTTCTTTGAACAAGCGCTGGCATCCCTCCCATTCATCCCGCGTGAGTACGTGGCCGCCCTTTAGCTTTGAATACCACTCCTCGTATTTTGGGAGCTCAGGGTAATCAAGCTTTTCGGGGGTGTCAAACCATTCGTATGGAAACCACGATTTCACTGTCTTGCATTCGTAGGCTTTCACCCATTTCTCGTAGCTCGCCCCCGGCCCAAGGTAGTTGATGATATCGAGGAAGCGGAATTCCCAGGCGAGCAAGAACATGGTTTTGTTCCCGTTTTTTGCCACTCTGACTTTGGGTGATGTTTCGGCAAGGCGGCCCGCAAAGTGGTTTTTGATCAGATTCAGATCGTATCTTCCTGAGTTGAACCCTGAGCCAGGAACCTGGTTGCACCATTCATCGATTTAATTTTTTGTCGCTGCGCTTTTGGGAGTAGGTACACGTCTTCTGGCGCAAACTCTGCTCGTACCATGGCCCGGATGGTTTTTCCGCGTCTCTCCAGCTCTTCCATAAACTTGCGGACCAACTCCGCGGGGTCTCTTTCACAGATGTGGGTTGGCTCTCTTTCAAGGGTGTCGCCAACGCTCACCGAAATTGGCACGTGCGCGTTTTCTATCGTGAGCGCGGGCGTCGCCTCCTTCCGATTATTATTATCGCCATACGCCTCGAAATCGTACAAGATCGCGTGCAGGTAGCTTTTTGTTTCAGCCCGCGGCGGTTCCCCCGCGATTTCCCCAACTTCGCACGCCCGGGCCTCGATAACTTGGTAGCCGGCCTCCCGCAGAAATCTTGTGCGTTTCATCGTGGCTTGGTACCTATCTTCGCGCGTTTCGTCGTTTCGGTAAATGCTTTTGTCGCGATCGTGCGGGAAACATTTTCGACACCCGTGCCAGTGGCAGCCGTGGTATTGAAATACCGTCTTCGTTGCGTGGTTGTACCCGTCGACACCATGCCCGCACATTGCGTGGTGGACGTGGATTTTCCGCGGCTTGGCTTCTCGCTCAAGCCACAGAAGCGACTGTTTGGAAGCGGTGTTCTTTGGGTAGAAAGCTTTCTCGAAGGCTGTCTGCGGAGCTTCGACCCTTTCACCCGGGGAATCGATTACCGTTTCTCCTGCACTGCAGGTTTGGAAATGGCGTTGGAGATTGCCTGCTTGTGTGAATCTCTGACGGTAATGCCCACATTCATATGTTTTTGCCAGCTTTGCGATGTTTTTTATGACGAAGGCGTGCCCTTCGTAGATACCGATTGTCAGGATGTTTGTCATCTTGGCCGGCGGGCCTCGTCTGTGATACCATACCACTTCTCCATCTTCTCTGCGCTCGGGCTCATAAACACGGATTCCGAGCCAAGACGAGAAAACAGCGCCCTGATTTAGCTGGCATTCAACCTTGTCCAATGCATCTAGAGACTTTTTTGGGTAGTCTGACGGTACGGCTTTGAGTTTGTAGAAACTCTTGGCGAGACTGCGGGCTGCTTTTGTACTTCGGTGGGGGAGAGCACCTTGGTGCACAGCGATGCAACGCCATAGACACAAGTTGTCTTGATAGGTATCCAACGCCACCATCGCCTGGCTATGTGCAAGGTTGCGCAGCCAGTCCGGTAACGGGCCTGTTCCGAACAACGGCTGACGGTCAAGCACAACTTTCAGGTCAACATTAAAAAAGCTTACGAACTCCCACTTTGTTGATGGTCTTTCGATTTTTTCATTGTCCAGGCGTTTCGTCTCCTCTTCACTCAACCATTCTTCTGCCTCTGCCAGTCTGTTTATCCAAGGCGAGCCGTGTTTTTTGTAGTACAGAATTATCGTTCCGTCTTCAATGCTGCGCAACTGATACGAGAAAACATGCCTCATGTAAAATGCTGTGTCAACTTTTTCTCGAATTTTTTCCATAAAGTTTGTTGTTAGGGCTTTTTCCAGACCTCTAATGAAGCGCCATCGAATGTAACGCCGCCCTTTACTCTCTTCCCCCTCATGTGTTGCAGCATCGAACAGGTACAGAATCTCATTCTGGTAGTCTGTCACTGTTCGGATGTTTTGTACAGGAACGGGTTCGTACTCCCTCAGAAGCTCTTGCACTTTTCTATTTTTTCTTTGCATGGGAGGGGGTCTTGGTCGGTAAGCTTTTGGTCGTAAAGGTTTTTGCAAACGCTTCTCCGTTTCTTGGGAAATAGGTTCATCCAGCACGTTCTGAACAAGCATTCAACGGGTGGCTCGTTTTCTGCAAGTAATTGCTCTAAATACTGCAATGAATCTGGATCAAATTTTGCAAACTCTTCTTTCAGAATTTCTTCAAACCTTAGGGCAACTGAAGCCAAGTGACTTATTGTATAACGGAAGGTTTTATTTCTGTAATTGGTTGACATCAACTCGAGCAAAATAAGTTCAAACGTTTTCTTTGCTTTTTTGCGTTTCCAGATAAGCCGCTGTTTTAGCGCGCTCCCGCCACATGGAATGCATAGACGGTAATCACACAAAACCCCGACTCCGCAGCCTCTACACGGCGCTGGCATTTTCATTCCTTTCTTTAGTTGGTATTTGTGCTGCCTGCAATACGCGCCGACACAGCTCTTTCCGCAGCTTTCTTTCCGGCCCCGCATCAGCCACGCACACTTGTTTGTTGCTCGAAGCATCGCTTAGGTTCGGGCAGTATAACAGCGGGCTCGTTTGTTTCTAATTGGAATAACTCCCGGTTTCTCAATTCCTAAGTAGTATAGGGGGAAGTCGACAAATAATGTTTCGAAGAGGGAGGAGCGTTTAGCTGTTTTGCAGCCCCCCAGGTTCAACCGAACCGAGCTTGTGAGGTTCGGACTTAAAGCTGGGGGCTGCAAAACAGCTAAACGCTCCTCCCTCTTCGAAACGTTATTTGTCGACTTCCCCCTATACTACTCATCGTGCTATTTGGCCCTGCCAGAAGCTTACTTGATTTTCATCAGGAAGCTGTGAGAGCTGGTCAAGATGGCCTGCTTGCCGATCAGTTATTTTGTATGTTTATGGCCAACAGTTGGCACACTGTGAGGAGGACGTGCGCGAAATTTTTTAGAAACAAGTGGACGCTATTGGGTGGCAAGCTACAAGAGCTTTGATCCAAACAGGCTTCTGGTAGGTCGCGGAAGAAAACAGTCAAATTTCGCAGGATTTTCAGGGACAAATTCGCGGAAAAAAACGGCCGATTTCCTGGGAATTTCGCGGGAATTTCCGAGGCCATTTTCGCCGAAAAACGATCGGTAAAACACGGCTGATTTCGCGAAGGTTTTCTGGGCAAATTTCGCTGGAAAGCGATTGGTTTTGCGCTGATTTGAGGAACGTGTTTAAATGAAACTAGATGCTCTTAGAGCATTTACTCAGGCTTCGTACCGCAATATCAAATCGTACTTTACAAGGAAGCTTATTGAACACAATAAAAACAAATGAGAGAATCAGGATATTAAAAACACAAGAGTTACGCTTAGATATTTACTATTCAAGAAGCTTCGTTGAATATCTTCTTTATCCAACTGCATATTGTTTGCCTCATCTTCGAAGTTATGTTCTGTTTAGGTTGCGGTTTACTCTATGTTTTGACCACGAGGTTATTTTTAATAGTGAACAGCATTTGCTCTGTTAACAACGATGCGTTCTAGAAATGCGCCAATGACAAAGCTTTTAACATCGTGGTTGCTGCCCAGTTTTTCGCAACATTAATCTAAGAACGCCTGGTAGGTTTGGGATGTTGTTTACTCGTTGCAGTGACGAAATTTCAAGGTAATTTAGCAAATTTATAGCCAGTAAGAACCCTCAACAGCCAAGATAACTTTCAAACATGTTGTGCCGACAAGTATTTGGACAGATTTCCAGCGAATTTCGCGGGATTTCGCGGATTTACTTGAAATCCGCGACCGCGCGAAATATCAGAAGCCCTGGGCCTCCGAACCTTGTCTCCACCTCATGACTGTTGTAATTTTTGTGGAACATCTTGTGCATGTGGTGATGGAAGTGGGTGCACGCGGCCAATCAAATATTTTGACAAGCAACCAACACCATCAACTATGCTGCCAATTAAAAGTAGAAGTGTCACTGATGAAGAGAGGGCCATTTTGAAAGATGCACTCTCTGAGTTACCGGGTAGCCTTGTTTGCAGTGATGATTTGGCTGTTGGTATGGGTTTTCAAAGGAACTAGTTTCTGATGTTGTAGCTACCTGTCATAATCTGTTTATTCTGAATGATATAATTAGTAGTGTGCCTGTTTATTCAAAAATCATGCTGTTAAAATTCTTGAGATTTTAAATGAGATTTTTAATGACATCGATGAGCATAGCTTAAGTGGTCCATCAATCACTTTCGGTGATGGACAAAACACTGACCCCTAGTCCATGGACTACCCCTAAAAAGCACTATTTCAGATGAGTGGTATGTTAAGAAGCTGCGATTATATACTTACACTGCACGGAGGATGCTTTTCTTTTCGTTCCGCATCGCCTTCAGCCGCCATTTTGGACTGAGTCTCGCAAAACCACAAAAATTTCCACCTAATTATAGTACTTATAGTCCAGGCCAGCCAAGAATACTACTGGCTCCTACTGCTTCCACTCCACTCTGATTTTTTTGTAGCGTAGTCATTGGAATTTCTTGCTGTCCCATAGCTTTATCCTCATTCCCATTTCTATTTCATTTTGATACACTCAGGAAAAAACCAGAATACTAGCTGCTTCTGCACCATAATTTTTGGCACAAAACAAGCAAAACAAATCATGAGTAACAATCTGAAGATCATTTCGTCTGTTCAAGAAAGACTGAGCTACTGAATCACATGGGAGCAAGATTGAGTTGTCCACAGAATATTTGATTTGATTTGAGTCTATGCTTTTTGTGTACAGTGGTTGTTTTATTCAGTGTAGTTATTCAAAATGGCGGCTGAAGGCGATGTGGACCGAAAAGAAAAGCATCCTCCATGCATTGTAAGTATATAATCGCAGCTTCTTAACATACCACTCATCTGAAATAGTATTTTTTTAGGGGCAGTCCATTTGGGTAGTCCATTAGGGTAGTCCATGGACTAGGGCTCAGTGTTTTGTCCATCACCATCACTTTCAGTGAGGAGTTTTTTACTAGACTTGAAGAACTGCTCCTTTGTGATTATGTTGAGTTTCAAAAGGATTTACCAGATCCAGATGCCTTACCAGAGTGAGTGATATACTCTTGGTATTTTATGTAATGGATATCATATACATAAGTTTTTAGGTTTTTCTATTAGCTTAACTAATATAAACAAAAAGGAGGGCTCAGTAGATATTACTCTGAAAGGGGCAGTGAAAATTATGCTGTATATACTAGCCCTCTTAGCTTTAGGTTTCAAACTAATTCCCTCGATTGACTAATAATTTGGTACTGATTCAAAACAGAACTAATGATGGTATTTGATTGAGTGTTGGTAAACGAAAACAAAAATAAAACACATCAGATGACTTCTCTCACTAAATGAAATCAGCAAAATGAACTAAGTTATTGCCTTACCAAATGATTTGAAGTGATTAGTTAAAGTATAAAACTGCATTTTATTCCAGTGACAAGGCATTTTCGTTTAAACCTTGTAAGTACACCATCCCCTTAACTAAGGCAAATTAGGTATGCCAAAAAAATGTTTGAACTTGTATTAAAATTATGGTTAATTAAAAAACATCAATGTAGAAAATTATATGTCCTAGCCAAATGCTATTGACATGTTACGATACAGCCTACTTGTTACAGAAAGACATAATTATCTAGTTTTGGATTAATGGAGAATAAAATAATTATCTACTTGAGTGTCTCTTAACTGGGGATCTTTTAAAGACTTGATAACATAGTTCAAAATTTTAATGTGCTATTACTCTATGTACAATTAAATCTGTTTGTTCAAGTCACAGATTAAGGGTAAAAAAAACCTCCTTATTTACTTGTATACCAGGGCTCGGAAACATTGCTGTACGATTGTCTGGGTCACCTATACCTGTATTTTCTTGCTGGGCAAGTAACTTTACATTCTCATTCGTCCAATGATCATTAGGGCTCAGGTATGTCATTGGTCGACTAAATCAATAAAGAGCCAACTTCCATTGGTTCAACGGTATTAGCAATTCGAGCTGCTGAATCTTCGTTGATATTGGCAGCAAGTGACTTCCACATGCTCTTTAAACATGATGATCGAACTGCTTAGTTCGCAAGTCCAGTGGAATGTTCATTCCTGGCAAGCCATGTTTGTTAAATGTTCTTTTCCATTTAGAGTCATGCGCATCTGTTTCTGACAAAATGGCTTCAATTTTGGCATATTTGGTCTTGCCATGTGCTTTGCATAGTAGCAGAGCAACCTCAAAAAGGTCAGGAAGCCTCTCACTGTATCCCTCTTTACTTGTATCGCCAAACTCAAACAAAATGAGACCAAAGGCCAGCTTTGCCTGATGGTAATTGAAAGGGAAATCATCCTTTGCTGCTCCCCCATTTGCCTCTCCCTGCGTATCCTGAGCCTTGAGAGTGACATTGGGATGTGCCTTGCTTTCATGGCTAGAAAAGGAAGAAACCAAACTTACACTCAGGAATTGCCTACTAGTTACATTGTACTATTACATACCGGTAGTTTCCTGGGGATTACAAATGATTTTGCAATTTCAGGAACCTCTCAAAACCTTTAGATTAAAGAAACTGATGATCTTTCCTGCCAAAAAAGTACAACATTTTACTTGACTTTGGTGTGTGTGGGGTGGGGTGCGGGGGACCACTTACAAGCATAACAACATAATGTTTTTATTTTTACTCACCTATTTCTGGTAGCTTTAATTAAGAATACCAGACCACATGACACTCTGCAGTGGAAAAAACCCAGCATGTCTTTCTCCTTCCCAGGCTCATACCTTTTTCACACCAGGCCATGTTGCATAACTTCGTGCCTGAGACAATGAAAAAAAGGATTAAACCAACACAAATTGTTGGTTTATTCATTTATTTCATCATTATTATTCATTGAAAAAGTGTTAAGTGAACATGAACGTCTTCTGCGGAGCTACAAGAAGTTTTCCCTTTCATGGAGATATTGATGGTTTTGCTAAAAAGCAGTCTGTTAACACTCAGAGACATACATGCATTTTTCTTCAATTAGTCGGTAGAATTTGATTAAAGATCAATACTTGTAATAAGAACAATTTCTCCTTGGTGATCATTTACAATATTCATTCAGATTAAAATATTTTCTTGTATATGTCTTGATATCGTAAGGAGCAATATGTTGCTAAAAACTGTATTACCCCTTGTCTGATACTATTGCTATAATCCTCTATCAATTTTATACTTACTTGACTGTTGGAATGATGAAGTTCACATAAGTTTTATCACATCGCTCTATTCGACACAAAAAACTATTTGCACCCATAGCACTGTTCAACTCATGAACCTGCTGAACCAAAGGTTCAACTTCACTTCCAGTCACTAGATACGTCTCCACATATTTTATGCAAAGCTCATGTAGCCATTTCCTTAGACCTTCTTTTCCCAAGTCATCTTTTGATGGCATGTCATAGTTTGGAGCATCTATTCCACATGAAAAAGTATACAGAAGGAACAATGAGAGCATCACTTTAAAATGTTCACTACTGTGTATAGCTATATCAGTAATATTACCACCTTCAGTCTTTGATACTCCTCCCTGACAAATTTCTTAACTTGATCTACTGTGAGTGAGGTTGAAGATTTTCAGGTCAACTAACTAGACCCTCTCATTTGCAAAAATGTTATTTTATGTTACTAAAACAATAAATAAAGAAAGAAATAAAAAGTTTGTTAGCAGATCATAGAACACGGGTTGTAATGGTATACATTAAGAATGTAGGAGTGATAATAGATTGTGTTACTAATGACCTTTAAGTAACAGTGAAGCTACACGTATTGCTTTAGCTACCTTTCTTTACACAGACCTCATGTTAACACCAGAAAGTATGAAAGTGAAGAATGATCATTGTAGTAAATTTTCCAATTTAAGTAATTGGAAAGAAGCCTGAAAAAAATCAGGGCTTCAACGGGATTCGAACCCATGACCTCCGCGACACCAGTGCGATGCTCTACCAACTGAGCTATGAAGCCACACATTGGGAGCGAGGTCAATTAATTGAGTTCATATCAGGTTTCCCATGAGGAGTGAAATGATTTGAAGTATATATGAAATAATTCATATTTGAACTGTGGTTGTAGATGAAAGTGAAGAATGAGGTCACGGGTTCCAATCTTGTTTTTCAGGCTTCTTCTTTCCAATTGCTTAAATTGGAAAATTTCCTGCGATGATCATTCTTCACTTTCATCTACAACCGCAGTTCAAATGTGAATTATTTCATATATACTTCACATCATTTTACTCCTACGGAAAGATATGAACTCTGAAGTCTTACTTACTTACCTACTTACTTACTAACTCAATTAATTGACCTCGCTCCCAATGTGTGGCTTCATAGCTCAGTTGGTAGAGCATCGCACCAGTATCACGGACGTCACGGGTTCGAATCCCGTTGAAGCCCTGATTTTTTTCAGGCTTCTTCTTTCCAATTGCTTAAATTGGAAAATTTACCACCATGATCATTCTTCATTCTTCTGTGGTCTTGTTGTGTCTAAATTAGCTTCATTGACCCTGTTCAGAACAGAGTACTGCTGTGTCCAATGTATGGAACGATTGCTGTGTTCTGTACCTTAAATTCTGGCATTAACCATCAAATCAACATTGTCCCCCACCAACCTAAGAATTATAGAAACATTACTTTACACATGACTATCTACATAACGAGAAGTTACAGAGTTTACACTCGACAGAAACCAAAAACATCCTTGACTTTTCACTGACCTGTGAACAATTTTCACTAACCTTGTATTGTGAGGATAATAATAAATTAAAGGTGCCTGTGAGCCAGCTCATGGATGAATTGGATGAATGTAGAAAAGCTAGTTGGATAAAAAGAGAAGAGGAATTGATCATTGTGGAGTTCTTCTTGGTACAGCAGTGAAAAACAGCAAAATAAACATCCTTTGATGCATGGGTTCGGATGTCCAGTGGTTGCTTATTGACACCCTTTAGGTAAAGGTCAAGTCTGCAAACAGGCCAAGTGGCCCACCAGGCAAGAGCTTATCCTGGTTTCTGTAGCATGAAGTGACTACAGTAGGGGTATTTCTACTCCCCCATGCTAGTCCATTGCAGGGTTTCCCCCAGCATTAAGTTCGCCGGTACTCATTTATTTACAGGGGTGGAGAAAAGCACCGAGAGAACAAAGTGTCTTGCCCAAGAACACAACGCAATGTCCACGGCCAGGGCTCAAACCTGGACTGCTTAATCCAGAGATGAGCGCACTAACCATGAGGCCACCGTGCCCCCACCCTTTAGGTGGCTTAATTTGCTCTCTGTTAAAATTATTTTATAAATTATGAATAATTATTTATTACATAATTGAAAGTAGATTTCAACAGAGTGCAACAACAAAGATTAAGATGAACACTGCTTTTATTATATTAGGAGCATTTTCTTTCTTATTAAGTCTACTGAAATACTGACTACCATAATATATGTAGCACATAAAAGCTAACAGGAGACATTCTAGCCAACAGTCTCCTATACACACAGATTATACAATTTTTGCTGAGTTATAAATAACAATCTTTACAGCAGCAGGACACACATGTAGTAGAAGTACAGCATGACAACCACCATTTTAAGAACTGAATGGAAGTTCAACAGGAATAAACTGGCACAGTTAGGATAGCTAATACTTCAGATAAACATCACAAGATTTGTATTTTATTAATAGAAACAGATTACCACCATTCAACTTTTGTGTTCCAGTTTATGATGGGAGCTAGTAGTTTCATTTAATTGTAGTCCTAATATAAAGACTGATTGTGATACTCTACATGTGTATGTTCATGTATATGAACATGATATAGAACTGCTAATTTTAAGTTTCTGTAAGTTATATACTGTAATTTCTGTATTCCACTGTAAAGCTATAGGTTCATTTCTTGAGTTATTAGGTTTGACACATATAGCAAGTTCAGATGGATTTCACTTGCTGACATTCTTAACTTTAAGAAACTTACATGGATAAAGTTCTAAAAGTGTTTCCAACTCTGTAATAATTACATTAATTGTTGTACATACAGCTTGGAAAGCCATTTAATTTATATGCTTGTAACCAATGTCTTTTGCAAAGAATGAGTTTCAACAGTTCAAGTGTCAGCTGACTTAAGTCTTGAAAGCATCTTTAATCCTTTGTAAGCAGGAGAATTCCACATCCATCTGTAATTCTCAGATTAATTCCATGAAGTTTTAAGGGTGACTTGTGTTGTTAAAGCCAGTTTCTACTACGTCTTTTGATATTATTTTTGGAAGCTGATAAACATGTATAGCATCAGTAATGTTGTTGTTAATATTAACATCTGCTTACTGTCACTTGCATATTATACTGTAGTTGTTATTGCAGTGTTCATCTGGGTTATATGCAGATGCACAATAGTACAACTTGCTTCACCTGCAATACACAATAAATATAATTGTGACACATTTTAAAAGGGTATAAATGATTATATGCAGAAAAAAATATTGTATATCTTTAATTTGCTTCCCTTTCTCTCCCCCCCCCCCTCCCCCAATAAAAAAAGCTACTTACCTAACTTAAGTGTCCAAGTGATTACTTCTTGCTTTTCTGGAAAGGGTTAATAAGAAAGAAAATGCCAGTTATAATGTCATGCTCTCCCGCAAGAAACATTGGAGCTAAAATAATTCATTTAACCTGAAAAAAAAAATGTATTGTTATGTACAGCTTCTGAAAATTTTGGTAGAGTTACATGTAATATTGAATCTCTATGAAGACTAAGAATTTAGGGACATGAATGATACAGTAAATTCAAACCATTCTTTGTTTCTACCAATAAATTTTCTGACTGTTTTGCCGTGTGATTTAAATAGTTGCTTGATACATTTAGATACATGTATTTATTTGGTATGTTAAGTTTCCATATTCAGCTAAATTAGATATTAATTATGATCTCATATGATACATACAGGGAAATATTCAAACAGCTTTCATGGAAACATACCGTAAACACCGGTGTATAAGTAGCACTCGCAGATAAGCCACACCCCGAGTTTGGCAACTTAAATTTTCGAAAAAGACATTTTGGAAAGAAAGTAAAATAAATGAAAAGTGGAGTCTTGAGAAACATGTCTTACATGTACATGCATTTCTTGAATGTGTTAACCGGCGTATTAACTCACTAAAACAGAGAATACTAAAACTCTTACCTACAATTTTAGCACTGAGATAGTATGAAAATCCAATTTAGACATAAATCTGATCTTTCTAGTTTCTGGCATTTTTAATCCAGTATTTTCCATTTCTGTCCGTTTCTCAGTAGAATTTACATACAACAACATGAATGTTTCGGTTCGTTCGTAGCTTAGTAACCAGACAGGCTTAGTAATGAAGAAAAGGTCTGCGACCATCAGCGACGCTAAACAACTTTTTGGCAGAATGGAGATTCCCTACCAAGTGACATTCAGCAACTCAAGACAGGCAAGGTTAAACCGATTAAAAGCTTTTGTAACAAAGAAGGTTTAATGGATGTTTAATATGAAAAAAAACGGCTCTTTTAGGAGCTGCCAAACTCGCAATTTAAGCAATGGTCAAATGTGTATTGTGGTATAGTTTTCTGAAGTTCTTATTATTTTGCTATACACAGGTCTATACAGACTGTAAAATTTTCACTGAAAGGTGTTCATTTATGCAAATTTACGGCATGGTGTCCAGATGTTCTCGCAGATAAGCCACATCCCCAATTTGATGCAAAAATTTTGAGCAACAAGATGCGGCTTATATGATGGCGTTTCTGGTAAATAGGCTTATGATCACTGTTGTAAGACTCCAGGGTACCTGCTGATTGTACACATTGTGGTACATTGGTATAAACATATCTATCTGTGTACGGTAGTCAGTAGTAAACTGGTTAATGACCTGAGTGTATCCTCTGTCTGTTATGAGATATTTTTTTAGAGCCTTTTGCTCTGAATTTACCTGCATGAGATCAATATTGAAATCCCCAAGCAGAGTCGTGAAGATGAGTAAGAGCATCAATTAACTGTGAAATTGTAACTTTAGTTTTCGAGTGATAGATACCAATGACATGAATATTTGGAATTGGTTGGCTTAACACCTGTAACAGTAATTTCCAAATTATTAAACTTATATCTGTATGGAATTTTAGTACAATTCAGATCATTCTTAATGTACAAAGTAGTTCCATGCCCATATAGCAAGTTCTTATGTTAGACTGATTAAAGTCATTTCTGTAAAGAGTTAATTCACTAAGCTGATATGTATTATCTCTATCTAACAAGCAAAGTTTTGTTTCAACAAAACTGTTGACATCAGCTTCTTGAATGTTGTAATCACTTCGCACATCATCTATGTGGAGGTGGAGAGATCTAACATTCTGAAACAAGATTGTTTTTGTTTGGAGTGAATTGTCAGTGCGTAACACTGCTAAAGGCACAAGGCTTACTTGTGTTCTTAGTCTGCTCATTTCACTTTTAACTTTCTCACTAACCTTTATTTTGATTTCATTCCAATTAAGAATATGCAGTGCAGAGCTGTTTCGTACACGGCTCAAGCCAACATAATGCATGCGCTCTCTTGTGGATGCTGGAAAATCAACTGCTTCAATTAATGTGTCGCCTTGACAATGGCAAATAGTCTTGGCAGCAGCGGGTCTAAGTGGAAATTGGTGCCAGAGAATTTGGACCTGACTCTTTTTATTGACTTGAAATTGTCTTGTTACTTCCAATACTGGTGTCCAATTTCTATTCACAGTTACCTTGTATAAATGTGCATTTTCTCTATGCTGGTTTCTGCCTATGTCAGGATGTTGAAATGAGACCCAAATAATACTTGGTCTGGTGGAATTTTCAACTCTGTAGTCTATGTGTCCTATCTAATGACACACTCTGCACCATTGGTGAGTCCGTCAGTCACATCAATATTAGTTGTCAGTCATATTTTGTTGCAGTTACTACTGACACTAGCGAATATAAACCCATTGTCTTTGTTGGATAATCTGGAATTTTGTTTTTCATTTGTTTCTTGAGATCATCAGAAATGCCCCCAATTATAATGTCCACAACCTTAATCTGAGCTTTATCAGCGTTAGAGAGGGTATACAGAGCATTGTTATGAGCATCTACAGATGAATTTGTAGTAAATAAATGTGCCATGTTCATGGGGTAATTATCTTGTCCAGGCCTTACATTCAGAAGTCTTTGTTTCAAAATTAAGTGGTTATATCATCTTCAGAGTGCTTTCCCTCTCTCAAACGATTGAGTAGCTGAGCAAAGTCTTTGCAATCTTTTTGTCTCATCATTGCTACTTCAATTCAAAGAGGGTGAAGTACCGGTCACCCCAAAATGCAGACCATGCAGACTGCAGACAGCAGACTGCGGACTGTGCAGACTGTGCAGACTGAGTACTTTTTTTTTCTTGTTCTTGGTTTTGCATTTACTTTTATTTTGACTCGCACTTTTTTTGGGGGGGCGGGGGTTCTCGCTACAAAATAGTGTTCAATCATATATCAGAGCGTTTGTCCTTATGACCATTTATGCACAGGTGCTAGGCCGTGCAAGCTCGGTATGCGACTGTTGTTCCTATAAACGAACAGGCTATAGACTTTGTAAGGGAAACTCCCTTTAGTTCTAAATATACTTATTTAAGTAAAGTTATTTTAAAATGTAGAAATAACCTTCTGCTCTTGGTGTACCGAATGTAATTCCAAATGGCTGTTGGAACATTACAATGATCACGCCAAAAAAAGCCGACTGCATGTAAAGATCACAGAAAACCGACTATCATTTGAAATTCCCAGCATAATATACGGTTGCCGTGATGAGTTCATGTGATAGTAAATTTATCTGCTTTTATGACAGTGGGGTTTTTATGACGTGGGGTTTTTTATTAGACTAAGACTGGTCCCTCTTTTGCCTAGTCCGTCGTGCGTGACGCAAAAACAATCCTCGCGGAAATAATTTCACAGGGAAATTTTTTTTTTCTCAAGGTTTATTTACGGTCACGGACAGACTAAGCTAAGGGAAAGAGGGAATACTCGTGGTCTAATGGGTATCGTATGTTGCTTTGTGATGCAAAAGCAATTTGTAGGATGATGTTGCTTCGAGTCACCGTCCTTCCTTCATTTATGAGGAGGAACGCAGACCACAGAAATTGAAAAACAAAAGCAACAACAACAACACATTGAACGAAAGAAATAAAACGGCAAACCACAAACATGTTAAAAATAGATGCAATTTGCACCCAAAATGTGTGGAAGACATAAAAGAACACTCTATGTTGAGGTAAATGAAGTGTATTTCTATGCTTTATTTTAGTATATTTAGGACTAAAGGGACTTTCCCATACAAAGTCTTTTAAGCATGGTCGTCTATTGAATAATAATAATAATAATTGTCGCGGCTAATCGCCGTCGCAAAGTACAGCAATGACGCAGCTCAACAAGGTTGAACCGAATGCATACATTGAATCAACAGTCAGATGGTGAGTTTGTGCAGCCTGTGGATAAATAACAAACCGTTGTATATATTGAACACATTTTTTAACTAGAACCGAAAGGTTGTGAGTCAAGTGTTAGAAAAACAAGTACTCAGTTTGCACGGTCTGCACAGTCTGCATGGTCTGCACTGTCCACAGTCTGCAGTCTGCAGTCTGCATGGTCTGTGTTTTGGGGTGACTGGTGAAGTACTCTGTCCAAATGTTAGTTGCAAATTCATTATAGCCAGATTGGGAATTTTTAAAGATCCACTTATCAAAAACTGGCTTAAGCTGGGAAAGATCTCCAACAGTTACCAAGCTTATTCCACCAAATGGTTCATTAGTTCCCATAATTTGTTGTAATAATAAGTTCAAAAAGTTTAACATGCTACTTTCAACCATAGCAATCTCATCAATGAAATCACCCTAAGTTTGTTTAGTTTCGCTCTAAAATGGTATTCAGTCTGTCACTGTCCAGTGCACAATACTCAAAACCTCTATTGGCAGGTATCTCAAAAGCAGCATGTAGTGTATTGCCTTTAATGTTGAAATATGCTGCTTTACCAGTAGGGGCAGTCTCGACAACTTTCACATCATCTGGATTTTCCCCCAGCGATACTATTTAGAAATCTGATCAGAACTTCATACAATGCATTTGTAACAGTACTTTTGCCAACTCCAGCACCTCCACTTAAGAATCATCTTTTGTTTTAACTGAATCATCTTTTGTCTTAATTGAATGTAATTAAGACATGATAAAAAAAAAAACTGTCTTTGATTTTCATTCAAAGAGCAGTCGACCCTAGTACCAGAGCTACTTTCCGAACGAAATAATCCCCCTCGTATAAAAGGCATAGTAAAAAATGCGACACAACAAGGAGGCTTACCTTAGCTTCAAGATGATACAGCATTCGTTCCCCGTTGCATTGTTTCCTCTTCCGGGTGACATTTTAAAAGACTTTAAAACGATTCGTCCTCGGTCGTGACATCGTCGCTTTTTAGCATGATAGCTTTACAGATTTCGAAGCGAGCATCGTGGCTTTCAGGATTTCAATGTCCATTGCCAAAGCTAGTGTTCCTTAGCTTGATTATTTTCCATTTGACCACTCCACGAAGGTCTCCTCGTTAAAATTGAACGAATGTGGCGTTACGCTGTGCTGCCGCACAAAAATGGTATAGTAAGTCCTTCTAGTCATTCCATGTCCATTTGTCGCAGCTACTGTTGCTTAGCTTAACAACCGTTTCCATTTTAAAACTCCACAGATTGAACCAAAACCATCTTCGTGCCCCGTTAACCGTCATGCATAAACTCCATGTTATCGGACAAAGTTACGCCTTTCTAGTGCCCTCTAAAATCTGCGAAACCTACAAGACGAGCCATACTTAGCCCGGGAGGCATAGGAGAAAACTAAAATTAATCTGAATGGTGATCCTGGATATTACGTCAGCCATTAGCAATTTTGCTCAGTCCCGCAACTTTTTTTTTATCCTGTTTCTTTCTCTTCACTTCTCCTCACTCCACACACAGGTTGTACCTTCATTTACTTCTAATCACGTTTAAGTATCCGTTTGTTTGTTTATGTTCCGATTTTCTAGCCACAATTTAAGATATCGCAGTCAAACGTCATCGCTTCTGCATGCATTGCGTGCCGTTTATTCTTTATACTGTTAGTGGTTGACCTTTTAGGTTATCCAGACATCTCGTGACAACAAATTATTCAAGTTGAAGCCAGTTATTTGAATAACACTGTATTTGATTATTTTTACTTTCAGTTTCAGTTGATTTGCAATTTCCGTTCAGAGCATACCACAGGCGGCCCAAGCTCTCAATGTTATCCTCTTTTTTTTTCCTTTTTATGCGAACGTTCAGGCTAACGTGACATATGGCATGTACTATTACATAACGACCGAATTTGACCACGCGAAACATGACTCCCGCCTTGCAGTATGTGGAGGTGTTGTGTTTCAACAGTTTGAATTTATAAAGGTTTGTATGGGAATGCAACGGCTTTGCTTGAAAAGCCAATTATTCTGATATTTTGTGAATAAAATCGACTTACCCTGTTGCTGTGTTGTGTTCTTTGTTGTTTGCCAGCTCCTCAGGCCGATCTAACGCGATTTCGGCGAGTTATCGTCCTGTGGGTTTCCACTACTAAAAGAAAGACAAGGTCGGACACTGATTTCCGGAGTGCCCGCCGCTCGAAGCGAATAAATCCACTGAAAATAACCCTGCCGGCTCAATTCCTCCGTAGAATCGAAGAAGAGATGTTGAAGTTCCATGTCAGTTCACTCGCTACGCGATTCCGTCCACAACGCCTTCGCTACGAAACATTTATTTCCAGATTGCTTCGCTCGCAAAGTCGAAAACAGCCGTGTCACAAAAGTTAGGACACTTTTGCGGTTCGCATAGTACGTTGGGTGACTAAAATAAGCCCGACCGGAGGTAGTCAGAAACGATTTGTCAACACGCAAACCAAAATGCTCCCCGGGTACCCTCGTGATTCATTTGACAAGCCCATCAAGACGCGCATTGTTACCACCGACCAATCAAAATCAAGTCGAGTCGTGTTTACAACCGAAAGATCTCACAAAGTCAGAGGAAACCCATTGCATCCAGTCGGCAATTCTTCAGCTTATTCTTTTCAGTATTCTTAGAAAAATCTTATTTCTAAGCGCCATGTGGTAGTAGAAAGTTTTAGTTCTTCTTGTTCATGATGTAAGTACATTGATTTCAGTTTTATTTTGTGCTTTTGAACGCGTAATTTTGACTTTCGCAAAAATTCGCACATGTTTTTTCGCACCTCACGATTTTGCTCGATTGTAATGGCTTCGAATTTTTCTGGTGGCATTTTCAGGATTCAATTGAATGGCGATCAGCAAGAAATCAAGTCAAATCAGGTCAAGCTGGAGTGGGGAAGAGTGAGGTTGTCAAGCGAATAATAGCGACACTCAATGCACGGGGAAGAACTGTGGGTATAGTCTGCTCTAGTGGTATTTCTTGCCAAGTGTATGATCGTGGAATTGCATCGACAGTTCACTCGTTCTACGGTCTTATGACTGCTGATTTGCCATGGCGTCAACTGATCGACCGTTCTATCGCCAACTCTGTAGTTTGCGATCGCGTTAGGGCTATCGACGTGATAATTTGGGACGAGGCAAGCATGTCTAGCCAGAGGATGTTTGAACTTGTGAACTGCCTTCATCACGAACTTGAAGATGATCAGGTAAATCGTACCCTACCATTCGCTGGAAAACAGCTTATCCTTGTAGGAGAATTCCTGCAGTTGCAGCCCGTCCCTAACATATTTGATGAAGGGTGTTACATGTTCGGGTCACCCTTGTTTGATTTGGCGATTAGCCATCGTTTTGCATTAACTAAGGTGATGCGCCAATCTGAAAACGACAAACATTTCCTAAATGCTCTTGCTGAGATAAGGCTGGGTCGGTGTTCAAAAGATTCTGAGGAATATATTTGTTCCTTGAAGAGAAATTTGTCTGCAGACTTAGAGGAAAGTACCACGCACATAGTTTTCCGCAAAATACCAGTGACACTGATGAATAGAAAGGAACTTGACAAATTACCAGGAGAACTTCTGGTCTACAATGCATCATTTGAAAATGACAATTCCAGGAGCATGAGCTGGCCAGGGGTGGAAGTATTGCAACTGAAGCGAGGATGTAAGGTTATGCTGGTGTGGAACTTGTCAGAAAACCTAAAGAATGGAAGTGTGGGTGTTTTTACTGGTGCTCGAGGTGACGATCTTTTGGTTTTCTTTGAGGATGTTGGTGTGGTGGAGATTTCCCGGCAGACATGGATCAAGAGGAACTTGACAGGGCAAAAAATGGGAGGCGTCACACAGTTTCCCCTTGTTTTAGCTTATGCCGTTACCTGCCGTAAGTCTCAAGGGCTAACTCTTGCTTCTGCCATTGTCCACTGCTCACGAGAGTATGTTTCCGGTTTAATTTATGTTGCTATTTCAAGAGTGAAATCTCCTGAACATATCCAGATTCTAGATTTTAGTCCTCGGCAGCTGTTAAGACCACCAAGAAGAGCAGTAGAAATTTGCTCCTCGCAACATCTCGATGCCCCAGTCGCGGACATGTCATGCTGCCGAAACAAAAATGTCAATTCTGATATTTTTCATTCCGTTAAAGATCGATATCACGAGTATGGAGAAGACGATGATCCTTTCTCTTTTCCTTCAGAACTGCTGGATGGTCCTGCAAGAGCGTCATTTGAAGACGATGAGGTGGCAATTCCGATGGAATTGATGGAAGTGTACCGCCAGCTGTTGACACACGAGTCTATTCTCGCAACTCCCCCTCAAGAAGTTATGATGAGCATCCTGGATTTATTGCCATCCATGAAATCAAATGCTGTCTGCACCTTTTGGGAAGAGAAGAACAATGCAATTGATTGCTTGCTAAGTGAAAGCTCTTTAGAAAAGGTGAAATGCTTCGCGAAGCTAGTTTGGTTCCATTATTACCTAATGGTAGAAAACCACGTGGTCGAAAATCCAGACGAGATTTTAGTTGAAATTGGCCGTCAAGGGTTTACCGCAGTGACGTCCAGTCTGCATGAGTTTTTTATCGGTATTGATTTTTCATGGTACGTTTGTGCTTTATTTGATGCAACGGCAAGCACGCCACCACAAAGGGCTGTGGCAGTTCAGCTGGCAACTTCGGTGTACCGGATATTTTTGGAACAGTTGGTTTCTGTTGTAAAACAGCAACGACAGGAGGAAACCATCGATTTTGATGTTGATCAAATGAGTGGAGTAGGTAGATCAAAAGTACGGCATGTTGGTGGTTGGGCTGTGAGGAAGGTTCTGAATCGTTACAGAAAATACATTCAAGGAAATGTGTTTACGAAGTGCAGTTCCACTCTGGCCAGAGTTGAAACCCAGCAGATAGCTTGCCAATTACTTGAAGAGAACGTCATACGACCGTACTCAGAACTGGAAGAAAATTCAATGTTTCCTGACACGCTAGAAGTGACAGAAGGGAGACAGTACCGTGAAAGAGGACTGCTTCACATTTCAGACCAGGTGTACATTTTCTTTATGGAACTAGAGAAAAGGAGAGTGAAATTACTAAATTTACACATTTTGAAAAGTGCACGGGAAGAAATGGTGGAAATGGCCATGGCTGAATTGAAAGGCGATCATGAGTTGAAGACGAGCTGGATACAGTGCTTTGAAAATGAGGATACCTGTAAATACAAGGTAATAATTTGATTTCTTTATGGTATTAAAGTATATTCGTCCACAAAAAGAAAAAAAAAATTTTGCCCGAAAATAATAGCACGTGTACGGTTTAGCACGTGTAGCTTCATGAACGGTAGATAAAGACTGGAAACTAATAATAAACTAAGATGGCGACTCCCTTTTATTGGTGATCCGTAATATATAAATTACGAAATCCTTTTAATTAGAGGTACTGAAATTATTTATTTTAAATAAAGGCAATCTTTTTTGTTGTCAACAGGAACTTATTGAGAAGCTTCTGTCAGACATATTGCTGTACTATGTAAACATGGGGGCATGTCAGTTCCTGAGAGATTTTCGAAGAGAATGCCAAGTGAGGAAGAGTGCGGAACTACGGAAAAGAGTTTTGCAAAAGCAAAAGAGGAACAAAGAGAAAAGTGACAGTGTATCATTCCAGGTACTTCTTGAATTAGCAATTTGCTAATTTGTTACTCGAACAAACTTAATTTATTTTTTAAAAATAAATATTATTGTTTTATAGGGTTGTTCTATCTTTTTTTCTTCTTATAGGAAATTCTCCGAGACCGAAGTGACAACAAGAAAGTTTCTCATGGTCGTCTTGTTGCCTTTATTAACCAGCACCAAGGCACTGCTCCACTGAGTCGTGTGTACAGCAAATCACAGTTGGTTGCACTTTGTGAAGCGTATAATGTCAGGGTTTCTGCAAGGTCAACAAAGACAGTTATTGGTGAAGCCCTGCTGAATGCTATTACACAGCACATATTTGTTCCATTTACATCTCCGGTGGATGACAGAATTTTTCAGGTAGCAGAAAGATCAGAATCTGACGATGGACACATCAGAATCCGTTTATCAAGAGGTAAATGTAATGACATTAATTTAAATGGTAATGGTTCTTTTAAAGCTACTGACTGCAAGTTAAGTACTTTATGAGCATAAAATACTAGGCAGTCTAAACTGAAAAATGCAAAAACCAAATAAAGAAAGTCACTTTAGAGTCTTTTTTCCATTCATTCCTTCAATTGATGGCCTTATGTACACATTGGTGCTGTTACAAGATGCATTGCTCTTTGTACTAATGGTTGTTTGGCCCAGTCTGATGGAGTTCTGCGTTGATTGCTGCTGCAAGAAGGTGGGATTATCATTCTGGCCATTGCATGAACGTATCTGGCAGAAATGATTCTCCACACAGTCTTGATTTACAATCGCAGGTTTAATTACTGTGCCGGGGAATCTAGTCATCTTGTAATGGACCAGAGACTGGAATCCAAGGCACATTGATTGCAGATCAAACCACAACTTAGAAGAGATGAAGCTCTTGCTGCTTCCTTCAGTTTCATTGGGCCAGTGGCACATCCAGTTATAGAACTTGTTTAGCTTGTGAAGTCTTAGGTCCTCAGATGAATTGATGTAAAGCCTATCATTAAATAAGCTGACAATTTCGCTTGTGTGCTGAAGAAGCTCTATGACAGCATCCAAATCATCGCCATCATTTCCACTCTTTTTCAGGTGTTCCTGGTACTTCTGCAGAACACAGAGAAAGTGGAAATTTATACAATGAGTTAAGCATGTGTTGATGGAAGGTAATAAGAATTTTTAAATTGCTGGAAACCATTTCTGTGGCAAAAAACAAAAAATTTAAAAATTGTCTTTGGGTTTTTATATCAAGTTCTGATGAATTAAAAAAAAAATCGTTTAATAATAGCAGAAAGTGATGCATACCTGACAGATATATTTACCAGTACTAACTAATTGTTTTCGTAAGAAACAATATAATCTTATAGGCATATAATCAAACACGCATCACAACAAAATAATCACCTGCATTAGAAACAACATCTTGGCATCTATCATATCTTCAGCAAGTTTGTTTCTCATTATACTGGCTGAATCAAGGTCTAAGTGTTGGATGGTCAATTTCTCATGTAGTGGGAGTGAGAAGCTCTGCTGGTCCCAGTCAAAGGCACTTCTGAAATGCTTCCAGGTGACTGACTTGCCACCGATTTTGAGGCACCTGGGGTTCCCATTCTTATTGCTCTTGTAGATGTTATTCCTGAGTTTCTTTATGTTATGCTGTTGAATATATGATATTTTTGTTAGCCCCCAAAAAATTACTGGTGATAGCTGCTTTAATAGGTCTTGAGAGATTGTTTATCAAAACATGTTTATCTTAACTAGAAGACTTAATTATTGTACCAGGTGAATGATGGAAGTAAATAGAAAGGATTTAAATCCTCTTCTCAGTTTTCTCAATTCTCAATACATGTTTCGGAAACCCGGATAAGCTCCGGCCTGGTGGGCCACTAATGGCTCATATGCAGACTTAACCTTTTTAACTTACCTTTGGATCCATGATAAATATCATCGGACAACCAGTGTAAATGTTTGATGTTACAAACTTGTTATCACCAGGGTCCTTGTTCTTAAAATGTAATTTGATGAACTGCCTGTTATAATCTGCACCATCCAGCACACACCAGTATATCCTATATTAAAAAAGAGGCTGATAACTATCATGAATTCAACTATAATATTTAACCCTCTACAGTCTTTTAACCATTACCCGTACTTATCTTTCGACATAGTTTTCCCCCATCATGTGAAAGTTCTAAGTTGAACTTTGAAAAGTCTGACCATACACAAACATTCAACAAGCTAGATACAACCAACTAAACATGTGTGCAGACACATGTTTTAACCTAAGAAGTCCACATTCTGTTGCTGTATACTAATTGTCTCCATTTGTCTGGAAGTATACAGCTAAATGAAAAGTAACTGATTCACTTACTCAAATCCAATTTCTAACATCTTCAGGACTCCTTCCCAGAACAGATGGTACAGATCGCTGGGTGTGCAGTTTGCTGATGGCCATTGTGCAATGGGAAACCTGAAGCCACCGTCACTCAGGAAAACAAACTGTAACACATGCGTTGCAAGTTCTGGTTCACTGCCCTCACCTATAAATCACGTTAAAGTTTAAAACCATTGAGAATATATTTTATATTATTCAACATAATTTAAGGGAGAAAATACTGTTTTAATTGAAGGTCAGAGAGATTTTAATACAGGGCTTACAATATTAGCCTAGGTATATCTTTCTTAGTTAAGCAGAAATACAAGTTTTGGAAATTTCATGAAAAAATTGGAAATTCAACATTACAAATGTGCTGTGCAAATTTGTAAAATTTTAAAGAAAATCATTGATTATCGAATTCTGTAAATAATATGCCATTTACATGTGTTTGAAGAGCAAGTACCTGACAAAGTTCTCATGAGATCATGACCTTTCCCTAGGTCAACAAAGCCTACAAGCTTATGCTTGCCACCTACGGAGGTCATCTTTAGGTTCTCCTAAAGAAAGATTTGAAAGGAAAGATGAGATTTCTTCACCCAACTTATTGTAATTTAAACGATATCTCCATTGCATTGATTTGCTTTTTAATGTTACGTGGATCTTCATCTCATCAATTGCAAAACCACCCATGTAATCTCCTGGCTTCAAACCATTTTCTTGGGCAGCATTTCTGCACCACATAAGTACTTCCTCGTTCCAACCTGGAGTCTCTTTAACTTTGTTCTTATAACTTCTATAGTCATAGAGCAGAGTGAAATTTCAAATGTTATGTTCCTCCAAATAGTAATTAAAGAATTTCATTGTGAATTTAAATTGTATAATTACAGTCAGGGAAGGAATTATCAGTTAATTAATTACAAAATACACCTAACATATCGGACTGATTGTATGATGCTCATTCCTGAAGTTGCTAAGTGTATTTGCTTTCACAATTAGTTTTGGAGTACTCATGAGTAATCAAGGTATTTTTGATTGCATGGAAATTGTGTACGGTTGGTCTGAACCCCTTTGAGTACTTCAATGAAGCCTTGCCAAAAGAGGCACTAAATCACTTGTGTGATCAAAGCAATCAATTCAACAGGTACAATTATTAGGTGTTCCTCACCTTATTCTCCTATTGCTAGGTAGAATAATGAACTGTCGGAGGGGGTCTAGCACATGTGGGTTTTTGCAATAAAGATCCAGGCATAATCTCATGATCCTGCAAATATATACAAAATGAACATAAATAATCAATTAGTGACAGATTTACAACAATGAATTTGTTGATTTCAGGTAGAACCATCTTTCAGTCGTTTAAGCAAGCTGTAGTGAGTTTTACCACTTCATACTTGCCAATGTGGTTACTTATATCCAGTAATCTTTTACTGGATATAAAATTACTTTTCCACAAATTACATATTACATAGAAATTACTTTTCCACAAGTCAGAAAAGTGACCTCCCAAACTAAGTACTTTTGTAAAGGGGTCCTAAGTACTACCTTGTTATTGTAGCACGTGCAAGGATATCTCTTCAGGATAAACAAAGTGCTTATGTGTAGAGGGAATGTGGAATTGGAAGGGGGGGGGGGTAAGGGGGAAAGGGGTTTTGGTTTTAAGAGGTTGCCATGACTAACATGGAATTGTTCTATATTATATATTTCAGTTTACATACTTTGGATGCCATCGGTACGCATTTTTACTTTTACATCCTAGAAGATTCTGTTGCTGCTCCCATAGGCTAGCCATACTGTCAGGAACATTATCACCCACTCCATCAAACATCTTAGCAAAATCTGTATGGTCATCATGTTCCATCTCAATGCACTCGGCCTCGAACTTTTCTCTCCAGTATCGTTCTCTTTTTTCTGCATTTAACCTTGCTTGCCTCTCCAATTTTAGTTGTTCGGTAACTTCTTCCTTAGAGAGGAAGCGCTTGTTGGTGAAAGGGCTGATCACCCCATTTGTTTCTAGTTTTCTTTTCCGTATTTTTTTTCCAAATAGTGTAGGTTTTTGCAATTGTAGCAGCACTGCCCTGCCCTTGAAAGTATAGAACAGTTCGCCGAAAAAGCCCTGCGTTCTACAGTTTCTGTTGTTCTGTTTGTAGACAAATCAAAGAAAATACCACTTTCATGGGGGATCATGTTATGTAGAACCTCTCCATCCGTGATTGGCACTCCACAGCATAAAGTCGAGGCATCTATGAAGGCTAAAACTGATTCGATCCGTTTCGTTATAGGAGATTGCTCAAGATATTCTAACTGAAGGACCGTTGTAAGATCGATTTGACATCCATGGGATGTAAATACGATGGAGTAAGATTCAACTTCTTCAGCAAATTTCACCTCTGTCACCACTCTCTGTTTGCGGAATGACCAGTGTTCATATCTCGCGAAGGTGAAGTGTCCTCCCTGATCACTCACCACATGCCACCCGGTTTTTTGCGAGATCTGTTGGATTTCATCTATTGAATCATTTAAACTTGTTGATGATTTTCGCGTAAGACCTAGGTAATAGTTTTGTCTTCCTTTTCGGGAACCACGTTTGACGACCCTTACTCTATCACCCCAGATCTGTTTAATTAAAACGCCGAACAAACACAAACTTGCCGGACAGGCAAAGTTTTCCTTTATCCTTTCTCCTTCAGCTAGGATTTCCCGGACTGCTACCAGTTTACCCTCGCAGTGTTCGAAGTTTGATAACAACCTACAAAATATATGAACGGTTAACGTCTCAATCTACATCGAGATGGGGATAAATGTTGGCGTCGAACGTTGAGTATACTGCAAAACCTACCATGTCTTCCATTTCCACGATGAAGAAGTCATCGTTATGGCGTAGATCACTTTTTTGGCATAGAAGCTGAGATAGATTAGCACACTACTCAGGGAAATAATTAATTAGGTTTTACGTTTGAAATTTTGTAAACACGACACGACTTGATTTTGATTGGTCGGTGGTAACAATGCGCGTCTTGGTGGGCTTGTCAAATGAATCACGAGGGTACCCGGGGAGCATTTTGGTTTGCGGTTGACAAATCGTTGCTGACTACCTCCGGTCGGGCTTATTTTAGTCACCCAACGTACTATGCGAACCGCAAAAGTGTCCTAACTTTTGTGACACGGCTGTTTTCGACTTTGCGAGCGAAGCAATCTGGAAATAAATGTTTCGTAGCGAAGGCGTTGTGGACGGAATCGCGTAGCGAGTGAACTGACATGGAACTTCAACATCTCTTCTTCGATTCTACGGAGGAATTGAGCCGGCAGGGTTATTTTAAGTAGATTTATTCGCTTCGAGCGGCGGGCACTCCGGAAATCAGTGTCCGGCCTTGTCTTTCTTTTAGTAGTGGAAACCCACAGAACGATAACTCGCCGAAATCGCGTTAGATCGGCCTGAGGAGCTGGCAAACAACAAAGAACACAACACAGCAACAGGGTAAGTCGATTTTATTCACAAAATATCAGAATAATTGGCTTTTCAAGCAAAGCCGTTGCATTCCCATACAAACCTTTATAAATTCAAACCGTTGAAACACAACACCTCCACATACTGCAAGGCGGGAGTCATGTTTCGCGTGGTCAAATTCGGTCGTTATGTAATAGTACATGCCATATGTCACGTTAGCCTGAACGTTCGCATAAAAAGGAAAAAAAAAAAGGATAACATTGAGAGCTTGGGCCGCCTGTGCTCCAGTGCAAGTGGATTCGCAATGTTTGATTTGATTTCCATGATCCGTAGCACATTAAAGAAAGCTTCCATGATTATCGTTTGCTGAACAAAGACTCCATTATACTTGTCTCCATACCTTTGTTATGGTTGGAAGAATTTGCTTCAATGTTGGCATCTTTCCTTTGGTGATCGTTTTCGTATTTCATCTAAACGGCATCTTCAATTTCTGTCTTGCTCTTATGGAGAAATATCTGATTTGATCACTGCTGCACGTATACCGATGCAAAGCACTGTGAAGCAATTCATAGTTGTTTATATACTAGCTTTTTCTGCTGAGAGCAACACCGGGAAATGAACATGCAACATTCTCTCACGTTATACAAACAGACTTATTCCAACTCGAGCCAAATATAGTTCCTGAATTGTAAAGAGGCATTACACAATTTACAATGAAAAGCAGGGAAATAATTTCTCGTTGTAACAAGATGCCAAATTTAGGGAAACGAAATTTTAGATGTCTAGTTGAATTGTTCACCGCCGACCGGTTAGCTCAGTTGGTAGAGCGTGGGACTACCGTGCGGGAGGTCTCGGGTTCGAGCCCCAGACCGGACCAACACTCAGGGTCTTAAAATAACTGAGGAGAATATGCTGCCTTTGCAATGACATCTGCAAATGGTTAGATATTCTAGTCTTCTCGGATAAGGACGATAAACCGTAGGCCCCGTCTCCTGCATCTTCACTGTTATGGTCAGCAGGGGACGTTAAAGAACCCACACACTAATCGTAAAGAGCAGCGCACGAAGTTCCCGGTGTTGTGGTCTGATCTCTGCCCATTGTGCTGTTGAAATGCTCGGAGACATTAGCTGTTAAAGCTACTCTACAATCTGAGGGTAAATAAAGTATACTACAACTACTACTACTACTACTACTACTACTACTACTACTACTACTACTGCTGCTACTGCTACTGCTACTGCTACTGCTACTGCTACTGCTACTGCTACTGCTACTGCTACTGCTACTGCTGCTACTGCTGCTACTGCTGCTACTGCTGCTACTGCTGCTCTTGCTGCTACTGCTACTACTGCTACTACTACTACTACTACTACTAGTTGACCCTTGTGTTTTCCCAGTCTGCCCTGCTTATACAAAGTCGTTCATTATTCGGAATATCAGAATTTCAGTAGCGTTTTACCAGCACATTTTATTTTTTCGGAATAAACTGCTGTCGTGAAGAATTTGGAATGTCGAATTTAAGTAATATTTTGTGCAGAGCTTCACCATACGAAGCATTTCAAAACACAACTGTTGTCTGTGAGCAAAATTTGTAAGAGGTCGATGTAATTTGAGAATGAGCAGAAACAGAATCTTTGAATTCGCACGTTTCGGCAATTTTGGTTGTATTTTAAAACAGAAAAGTTAACGGTTCCTGACCGGTCAGAAATTAGCTTCGCTGTTATCGTTTTATAAAACCAACTGCTACAAAGCTAACGAAACAAGCGAATTTGATTGCAGTTATCATTATGCTGGTTTGTACGCCACTGACGTGGTCATGTTTCAAAACAAGAAAATTATCAATCCTTCTTAGTTTTTACTTTCATAAAATTTAAGATCTTCAACAAGTCATGAAAAAGTGCAATCTTTATTTTGGTCCCATATATTACTCAACTCTAGAATTCTGAGTTTTATTTAATCTACAACAAGATTTTTTGTTTTTCAAAAGATAGTAACACAACTACTGCTCGGGTGTATTAGTATTACTCTACGAGTAAAATTCGGTCCGATTTGACCTGATTAGACGAGTTTCTGTCGCGTTATTAAAGTGCACCTAACCCAAAAATTGTTTTTTTGCTAGAGCGAATCTACTTATTATTTGAAATAGTTCTGCGAAAAAATTTTTGGATTCCGTTAAATCCTCGATTTTCTGTGCCACGACGAAATCTCGAAAATAGCTCCAAAACACCGCCATTTTGTTTCACGACCGAGTTTGAGGAGAATGGGTCCAGCAGCTCTTGTGACGTCTACCCAGGAAGGTTGGATATCTCATTTCCTCTCATTTCCTTCAGGATGGTGCAATACACATTCGAAAAGTGCGCAGAAACGTCTTCCAGAGGTGCTATCGGCTGTTGCAGCAATATTCCAGATTTAAAGAAAGATATACTGTACAATTTACTGATGATTATCGGCTAATGGTGCAATAAAGACGTAAACGATGGTTGATTTTGTCGAACCGAAACAAGCGAACTGAATCTGTGAGAATCATTGAAGAACTCTCACTGGAATTTGTTCCGCAGACTTTCGAACGCTATTTCCATAAATTTTCTGCTTAAAGCTAACCAGCAATTTGTAGAAATACCACCGACAACCTATATCTTCCAATCCCGCAGTATTTATAACATAACCGGCAAAGTTGTGTGATCCGGTCATGATCAAGAAGCATTATACTGATACGTAAATAGATCGCAACTGTACGCCGCTAACCAACACTTATTTCTCTTTCGATTTAGATGAAAGTCGAAGATTAATCCTCTAGAATTACATGATAACAAAATTGTTAGACTCACAGAGTTTTTCGAAGGTTTGGAAATCAGCAGTGTGACAAAGATTCTGTGCAATAGCGTCGAAAATATGACCACGTAACATTATCTGCGGACCGCTTAGGGAACACATCCTTTTCGCTTATCCGACGAATTTCACTGCAAACCTTGAGAACAATTTACATTGGTTATTTGGAGTTACGACTTAAAACGTGTGACAATGTGAAATCGGTAATTGTATGAAATGTTTCCTTCCGCCTTGCTTCCCGCAGCTTCAAAAATACAGGTCCAAACAATACGATTTTCAATCGATCGAAGCCAATGTTTTGGAGGTCATCAAGTCTCGAAAACTGCAACACGTACGTCGCTCTTATAAACATGAAGCATTCAACTGAAAGTAAAACACAAACTGGATTTAACAGAACCTTGACAAAATTCATTCTTGGTAAGGACAAATGTAAACGGGCTATAAACACGCGTGGGAATCTTATGTTTAGTTGATGAAATTACCATCCAAAGCAGTCCTTGAGTTTTCTTTCCTGCTGTTCGTTTGCCTGCTCCTCCACTTTGTATCTAGCTTTCCATTCCTAATATACAAGCAGCTCGTCCGCAAAGACGTCTTCCCCGTCGTCGCTTGAAATATTGTAAATTGCTCTCAAAGCTCTAAGCAGTGAGTTCACAGTTGTCGAACGTGCTCGATTGAAGTTTATTTCGGAGCCTTCCGAATCGAAACTTAACTCTGACTCCAGTGACGAAAAAGAAATGATTCTGAGACAAAACTTGGACATTTTAGTCCCAAAATACATCGGAACGATTAGTTTTGCATTCTATTTTCTCCAGCAAATACAGTGAGTTGACTGAGGCGCTATTGTGTTTGGTTCCTGGGTAGACGTCATCAGGTACCGCCGCCCCAGACTCCCTAAAACGCGGTCGTGAAACACTTAATCGCGACTTTGAAAGGGCATAGAAAATCGAGGATTCAACCAAATTCAAAAATTTCTTCGCCCAAATGCTTCAAATAAAGTCTAGATTTGTTTTAGCGAAAAAAAAATTTTGGGGTTAGGTGCACTTTAAGATTGCCTGCTTTTAGTTACTGGGGCTGGGATCAGACAAGTCCAGAGATTACAATGAGCCGATTAAAAGTGCATTTTCTGCGAATTTTGAGCAAACAGGTATAAATCACAAGCATTAATTGTAGGATATGATCAGTATCTTCTGTACTTATCTCAACACGGGGCAGATCAGGCAAGAACAAATTGTGTAACATTACATTTCATTTATAGCACGAGAGCTTATCATCGTGTAACGCTACGTGCGTTAAATAAGGAAAGAAGTTGAATCACTCGAAGACGAATCACCTGGAATTTATTCTCCCTGACTGGTTTTAGATTTCCAGGATATCAATATCTTTTCAACCCATGAAATAAGGTAACTTACAACAGATTTAAGATTAAAGATCGCTTTTTTTTAACACAGTGCCGTGTAAACATTCCTAAAATGCAATTCTAACCTGTGTTACAATCTGTTTTTGGACACCTTTTGATAAAGGGTCGTAAATACCTGAATTCAACCCTGACATAAAAAACTAATATCTAATGCGCACTTTCCGAGAACAGGAAAACAGGAATAAACACAAAAATTAATATTCAGCAAAGGTCAGATCGTGCCAGATCGAGCCTAATCGAAAGTGAAAATGCGCGCCTGTTTTCTTTAGCCAGCAGTTACATTCGCATTATACTTGCATTGCACTTGTTTGGTTCAGTAGGGGATTTCTTCCTGACATGAGGCTGCTCAAAAGGCCTTTAACTACTTTGAGTTTCAGTTAAAGTGTTTCATGTATAGGTAGACACATGAAGAGAGTTTCATAATAGAACTTGTAGTCTGTATGCAAAATTTGCACAAGTTGGATTTATTTTTAAGAACAGCAGATTCGCATGCTTCGCTACTTTTTTGTCGTCTGAAAAAATATAATAGCCCAATAATTCAGCCCAAAACAATATAATAAACCACAGCACGAAGCTCGGGGGAATAAACCCCACAAACTCGGTAGTTATTTCCCAGAGCCTCGTGCTCTGGTCTATTGTTTTAGGCTGAATTTTAATATATCGACATTGGTCTGTTGGATTACGGTTCCTTGCACTGCACTGTAAATCAAGAATACAGGCATACATGTTCTTAGTGTAATGAGCAATCTTATGAAAGTGCAAGAAGTTATTTAAAGGTTTTCCCTACTCCTGTTATTTTCAAAATCAGCTTTGAAACTGCTCGTACAATTTGAGAGCATTTACAAAGATCCCACGCCATCTAAACCCTTCATTATACTTTTAACCTCCCTCAAAAATATTATGTTTGTGAAATGTTATTGATTTGACAAGAGATTGTTTTGACGTGTTCGAAAAGCGTGGGAAACTGACTTTTTCTATTGTTAGTGGTTGACCTTTTTGGTTATCCAGACATCTCGAGACCACAAATCATTCAAGTTGTAGGCAGTTATTAGCATAACGCTGTATTTGATATTTTACTTTCGGTTTCAGTTGATTTGCAGTTTCCGGCCGGAGCCATTGGCTAGCATTACCAAACGAAACGATGTCAAAAGACTCAAGTCTCATGAGATTAAACACAGACCGATTGTAAGTACCTGCAAATTTCTACAGGGACAAATTTTAATAAATTGTTGGTAGAACTCCGCGGATTTAACCAATGCGAGAGCGATGAAGAACGTGTTAAAAAGAACAAACCCAACGGATATAACTTGATATAATACTTACCGTGCACATTTTTACTTTCACTTACAGTTGATTTGAGATTTGCATTGGAAACAAAAAATACTCTAATGAATCCTGAGATGTAACACGACCAATTTTTAAGTACATTCAAGTCATTTATTTCTGTGTCTCTGGCAGGAGAACAGAAAATTTCAAGTCATATCATTTTTGAAATTGATTTACCTGTTGAAAGAGAATTAGTTCAGTCAATTGTAATCCAAGTTTACAGTAGTAGGTAGTTATCTCTGCTCCCGTGCAAGTGGATTCGCAATATTTATTTGATTTCCATGATTCGTAGCACATTGAGAAAGCTTCCATGATTATCATTTGATGAACAAAGATTCTGTTATACTTGTCTCTATACCTTTATTATGGTAGGAAGAATTTTTTTCAATGTTGACATCTTTCCTTTGGTGATCGTTCTCGTATTCCATGTAAACGGCATCTTCAATTTATGTCTCCCTTGTTTAGAGCCAGGAAAGGTCTGATTTGGTCACTACTGAATGTATACCAATGCTAAGCACTGTGAAACAATTCATAGTAATGTTTACAAATTATACTGCTGAGAGCTGTGAACGGCGAAGAACATTCTCCCACGTTATACAAACAGACTTATTCCAACTCAAAGCAATTTTTTCTTTTTGCTTAATTGTAAAGAAGCATTACACAATTCACAATGAAGAGAAGGGAAATAAATTCTCGTTTTTACAGGATGCTAAATTTAGAGAAACGAAATTTTAGATGTCTAGTTGACCCTTGTGTTTTCCCAGTCTGCTCTGCTTACAAAGTCGTTCATTATTCGGAATATCAGAATTTCAGTAGGGTTTCACCAGCACGTTTAATTTTTTAAGACTAAAGCTGTCTGCTGTCGTGAAGAATTTGGAATGTGGAATTTAAGTAATATTTTGTGTAGAGCTTCACCATGAGAAGCATTTCAAAACACAACTGTTGTCTGTGAGGAAACTTTGTACGGGGTCGATGTATTTTAAGAATGAGCAGAAACAGAGTCTTTGACATCGGCAGTTTCGGTTGTCTTTAAAAACAGAGTAAGTGAACGGTTCCTGAACGAGCAGAAATTAGCTTCGCTGCTATCGTTTTATAAAATCAACTGTTTACAGTATAGTGGGCAAACCACTAATTAGTTTTCTCTGCTCCAGTGCAAGTGGATTCGCAATGTTTGATTTGATTTCCATGATCCGTATTATATTAAAGAGAAGCTTCCATGATTGTCATTTGCTGAACAAAGACCCCATTATACTTGTCTCCATACCTTTGTTGTGTTTGGAAATATTTGTTTCAATGTTGACATCTTTCCTTTAGTGGTCGTTGTCGTATGTTATCTAAACGGCATCTTGCTCTTTTGGAGAAATATCTAATTTGATCACTGCTGCACGTATATCGATGCAAAGCACTGTGAAACAATTCATAGTTGTTTACAAATTATACTGCTGAGAGCTGTGAACGCTGAAGAACATTCTCTCGCGTTATACAAACAAAGTATAAGTTAACGGTTCCTGAACGGCCAAAATTAGCTTCGCTGCTATCGTTTTATAAAACCAATTAGGCAAACCACTAATTAGTTTTCTTTGCTCCAGTGCAAGTGGATTCGCAATGTTTGATTTGATTTCCATGATCCGTAGAACATTAAAGTAAACTAAAGAAACAAGCGAATTTAATTGCAGTTATCATTATGCTGGTTTGTACGCCAGTGAAGTGGTTATATTTCAAACAAGAAAATTATCAACCCTTCTTAGCTTTTAGTTTCCTAAAATTTATAAGATCTTCTACAAGTCATGAGAAAATCCAATCTTTGTTTTGGTGCCATGTATTACTGAACTGTCAAATTCTGAGTTTTATTTTATCTGCAGCAAGATTTTTTTCTTTAAGAATAATAACGGAACTACTGTTCAGATGTATTACTCTAAGAGTAAAATTCGGCTCGATTTGACCCGATTAGACGAGTTTCTGTTGTACTATTCATATAATTTCCATGATGCTTTTATTTACGAGGGCTGCCATCACACGAGTCCAGAGATCACAATGCCCCGATTAAGAGTGCATTTTCTGCGAATGAGGAAAGAGGTATAACTTTGGGTATAATCACTGATTCTAGGATATGATCAGTATCTCTTGTACATATATCAACATGGGGCAGATCAGGCCAGATCAAATTGTGTAACATTACATTTCATTTATAGCACGAGAGCTTATCATCGCGTCATGCTACTTGCGTTAAATAAGGAAGCAAGTTGAATCACTCGAAGACGAATCACCTGGAAATTATTCTCGCTGACTGGTTTTAGATTCCCATGGTATCAATATCTTTTCAACCCATGAAACATGGTAACTTACAACAGATTTAAGATTAAAGATCGCTTTTTTTTAATAGAGTGCCGTGTAAACATTCCTAAAATGCAATTCTAACCTGCGTGACAATCTGGTTTTGGAAACCTTTTGATAAAGGGTCGTAAATACCTGAATTCAACCCCAGCATCACCCCTATCGATGTATGCTGACGACCACCAGTTCTACGAAACAGGGATAGACTTACATTCTGTCACCACAAAACTAAAGGAAATCGCTGCTGTCGCTACCGAGTGGTACGACTCCAATTTGTTGGAAGGAAATCTTAAAAAGTATCAGACTATGAACATCTGTAGCAGTGGTGCCAACCAGTACCACACAGATGTGATTAATATAAAGAACACTGAAATCAGTCCATTGAATAGTCTGACTCTTTTGGGAGTAACAATAGATGATAAACTAAGCTTCAGAGACCATATCACTACTGTATGTAAAAAGGCCAGCCAGAGAATAGGAGTCTTTATGAGACTATAAAATCTTATCCCAACAAAAGCCAAATTACAGCTTCATAAAGTAGCTATCCTACCGCACTTAATATTTTGTCATCTAGTCTGGCATTTCTGTCGTGCAAGTGACACACGTAGATTGGAGAGAATACAAGAAAGAGGATTAAGAGCAGTTTTTAAGGATGATCGATCAAGCTATGATGTTTTATTAAAGAGGGCAGAGTTACCTACTTTAAAAACAGGCGATTACAAGATATATGCATACTGATGTATAAGGTTAAAAATGGGCTTAGTCCTAATCCGATCCGTGAGCTATTTAAGCCCCATCAGTCGTCCTACAGGTTGAGGCAATCAGACTTTTCACTGTCCCGCTTTTCTACAGTGACGTACGGAAAACATTCCATCAGATACCTGGGGCCAAAGCTCTGGAGTCTCCTGACGATGGATGAAAGAAACTGTCAGTCTCTTTAAAATACATTTAAGAAAACAATTCGGAAACGCGACTTCAGTAACTTTTTAAACAATGAAAGATGCAATTGCCGCCTTTGTGAATTTTAATAATAATCATGTATATAGCTTTTTTATCACATAAATTTTTCTTATTATTGTAGCAGTTGTAATTTTTTTTAGGTAGGTGTCCACAATTAGTAGAGGGGACGCTTCCCCTCAGCTAAACATTTTAGACACGGTAATAAAGTTTATTATTATTATTATTATTATTTATTATTATTATTAATGCGCACTTTCCGAGAACAAGAAAACAGGAATAAACACAAAAATTAATATTCAGCAAAGGTCAGATCGTGCCAGATCGAGCCTAATCGAAAGTGAAAATGCGCGCCTGTTTTCTTTAGCCAGCAGTTACATTCGCATTATACTTGCATTGCACTTGTTTGGTTCAGTAGGGGATTTCTTCCTGACATGAGGCTGCTCAAAAGGCCTTAAACTACTTCCAGTTTCGATTAAAGTTTTTCACGTATAGATAGACATATGAAGAGAGTTTCATAATAGAACTTGTAGTCTGTGTGCAGAATTTGCAACAGATGGATTTATTTTTAGGAACAGCAGATTCGCATGCTTGGCTACTTTTTTGTTGTCTGAAAAAATAAAATAGCCCAATAATTCAGCCCAAAACAATAGACCCCAGCACGAAGCTCGGGGGAATAAACCCCACAAACTCGGTAGTTATTTCCTAGAGCCTCGTGCTGTAGCCTACTGTTTTAGGCTGAATTTTAATATATCGACATTGGTCTGTTGGATTACGGTTCCTTGCACTGCACTGTAAATCAAGAATACAGGCATACATGTTCTTAGTGTAATGAGCAATCTTATGAAAGTGCAAGAAGTTATTTAAAGGTTTTCCCTACTCCTGTTATTTTCAAAATCAGCTTTGAAACTGCTCGTACAATTTGAGAGCATTTACAAAGATCCCACGCCATCTAAACCCTTCATTATACTTTTAACCTCCCTCAAAAATATTATGTTTGTGAAATGTTATGATTTGAAAAGAGATTGTTTTGACGTGTTCGAAAAGCGTGGGAAACTGACTTTTTCTATTGTTGGTGGTTGACCTTTTTGGTTATCCAGACATCTCGTGACCACAAATCATTCAAGTTGTAGGCAGTTATTAGCATAACGCTGTATAGATGGTTTTCACTGTCACGCAACGAAAAAATAAATCGAAAACTATTCAGCGGATAAAGTCAAGAAATTTTGATATTATAGGAGACAGGTAAAGGAGAAACTTCTCCAATTTTTGGGTCTCTGCGTTTTCCCAAACTTCAGATATTCGTCGAAATGTTTTGCGCAAATTTACAGAGCCCAGTATGGAACCGCCATGTTGGTGGAGCTCTGTGCTCCACCAACATGGCGGCCGGAAAATAGTGCAAACATCTGGAACTTACTTTGGCTATCTAGGTGACTGATTATCTGAACTGAACCAACAAACATTTACACAAGCACTTTTCCTTTAACTCCTAAAAAGGCTAAAAATCATTAGATAAGTGTATATTTCTCCACAAACGCGATCGGAGTGGTATGTCACGCACCGACATAACTCTGAACTTCAAACGGCACTGGTTTCTAAACCAAGCACACTATTGAGCTTAAAAGTTGTAAACAGATTGAAGTTTAGATCCCCTTATGCCTTATGAGGATAAAAATTTTCGTGGCTCTTTAGTTTTGGATTTTGGAATTTGATGACGTCTCGTGAAAACGATCTATTTGATATTTTACTTTCGGTTTCAGTTGATTTGCAGTTTCCGCTCGGAGCATTGGCTAGCATTACCAAACGAAACGAAAGAATATCAAAAGACTCAAGACTCCGCATGAGATTAAACATAGACCGATTGTAAATACGTGCAAATTTTTACAAGGACAAATTTTAATAAATTGTTGCTAGAACACCGCGGATTTAACCAATGCGGCGAGAGCGATGAATAACGTGTTAGAGGAAACAAACCCAATGGACATAACTTGATAAAATCCTTACCGTGGACATTTTTTCTTTCACTTCCAGTTGGACCCAGTTGATTTGAGATTTGCATTGGAAACAAAACGAGGGAACTTCAAATACTCTCATGAGTCCTGAGATGTAACACGACCAATTTGTAAGTATATACAAGTCGTTTGTGTCTCTGATATCAGAAAAGAAGATGTTAAGTCTTATATCATTTTCGAACTTGTTAAGTCAATTGTAATCCGAATTTACAGTAGCAAGCAAACCACTAATTACTTTTCTCTGTTCCAGCGCAAGTGGATTCGCAATTAGGGTTGAATTGATTTCCATGATCCATGACATGAAAGAAAGTTTCCATGATTATCATTTGCTGAACAAAGACTCCATTATACTTGTCTCCATACCTTTGTTATGGTTGGAAGAATTTGCTTCAATGTTGACATCTTTCCTTTGGTGATCGTTCTCGTATTTCATGTAAACGGCATCTTCAAATCTGATTTGATCACGGCTGCATGTACACCAATGTAAAGCATTGTGACACAATTCATCGTTGCTTACAAATTATACTGCTGAGAGCAACGCCGGAAATTAACAACATTCTCTTACGTTATACAAATAGACTTATTCTAACTCAAGCTTTTTGCTTAATTGCCACTTTACATAATTCTCAATGAAAAGAAGAGAAATAAATTCTCGTTTTCACTGGGTCCTTAATTTAGTGAAACGAAAGTTGACCCTTGTGTTTTCTTAGTCTGCTTTGTCTACAAAGTCGTTCATTATTCGGAATATCAGAATTTCAGTAGCGTTTCACCAGCAGATTTTATTTTTTTAGAATTAACACCCTGTCTGCCGTCGTGAAGAATTTGGAATGTCGAATTTCAGTAATATTTTGTGTAGAACTTCACCATGAGAAGCATCTCAAAACACAACTGTTGTTTTAATAAATTGTTGTTAGAAATCGGATTTAACCAATGCGGGAGGGATGAAGAACGTGTTAGACGGAACAAACCCAATGAATATAACTTAATATAATCCTTACCGGACACATTTTGACTTTCAATTTCAGTTGATTTGAGATTTGCATTGGAAACAAAACGAGGGAACTTCAAATACTCTTATGAGTCCTGAGATGTAACACGACCAATTTGTAAGTACATAAGTGTTGAATATCCAAGCTATTGCAAGTTGGAGTAGGCGCAGAAGGTTCCTGTTTCCGCGGTTCGACTTAGGAATTGGTTCAAACTCGATGGATTGCAAACAATTTTAATCATGAGAAAACATCAACATTACCGCCATCTTGTGAAGGCGTGCTCGTGAAACTTACAGTTCCATAATGCATGGCGATCTTAAAGCGTGACACGATGTCACGACATCCGTGACACTCCCCCCTGTTGACCAGAAATAAAAACCTAGCCAGACTAATCTGGTCAACACATTCCCTGACATCATTTTAACAAAGGCAAGCAACAACAGTAAAGTATTCTCAGTTCAATGTCACTTAAGTATTCCTTAATTTAGATTCTTCAGCCATGTTTTTCTCCTCCGGTCCGCTTCTACAGCAGCTGCCCTTCTTGGGCGGTCACATGTCGGCTCAAGAGGTTGCTCAGCTCGAACACCACCGGCGGTGGGGACAGGATCTCTCTTTCTGGAACTCACTGCAGGTTCCGGCTCATCATCCTTGCACTGGACCTCCAAGGGGTAAAGGCGCTGCACTGGACGTCTGAGCGTAGAGGTTCTTCCTCCCTTGCCTTTAACTCGAATAACAGCTCCTCTGACACAGCCTTCAGATCCTGTGACAAGATTTTTAACCTTTCCAATCCTCCACTTTCCTCTTGGCTGATCTTGATCATGAACAATAACCACATCTCCAATGGACACGAGTCGGTCTGTGGTTCTCTGGATAGCATTACGATGGGAGTTCCGTAACTCCAGCAAATACTCGCTCCTCCATCTCTTCCAAAAATGGTTAATTACATTGTTCAAGTGATACATTCGTTTGTTCAGATCCTTAGCTGAACATCTGTGTTACTTTGCTCGGTGTCTCAACTGTTGTCTGGTAGGCTCATCAGCCGTCTTCCACACAGAAGATGTGAGGGTGTGAGGGGTTCTTCGAAATCCTCACTTGACACAAATGACAGCGGTCTACAGTTAAGAATCATTTCGACTTCGATTACCACAGTCAGCAATTCTTCGTAGGTAAGTTTGGCTCCGCTGATAGTCTTCTTTAGACATCTCTTTACTGATCTCACAAGTCTCTCAAATACTCCACCCCACCATGGTGCATTCTCAAGGTTGAATGTCCACTTCATATGTTCCTTTGCAAAATGTTGCCTCACTCCAGGGTCATTCAGTATTCTTGTGATTTCTCGTGCAGCAGGTTTGAAAGTTTTGCCATTGTCAGACACCACTACTGAAGGTCTTCCTCGCCTCGCTGTAAATCTTCTAAAACTTCTTAGGAATGCTTGGGCTGTCAGATCTGGTACGAGATCCAAATGGATAGCTCGGGTAACACAACACGTGTAGAGGCAGATCCACACCTTCTGTTGAGGACTGTTAAGACTCTTGACATAGAGTGGGCCCGCATAGTCAAGTCCGATATAGGTAAACGGTGGCTCCTTTACTCTGAACTCTGGAAGAGGTGGTGGCAGCGGCGCCTTGTATGGTCTTCCCTCAAGTTTTCGGCACACAACACACTGATGTAACAGCTTTCTCACGAACTGTCTGCCCTGAACGATCCAAAATCTTGATCACAATTCAGTTAGGGTTGACTTTACACCACCATGCATTACTCGTTTGTGGCTTTCTCTTACAAAGAGGGATGTGATATGATGACTCTTGTCTAACAGAATTGGGTACTTTGTTGAGGAGGGTAATTGCGTCTGTGACAAACGTTCCACACATCTCACGATTCCATGCTTATCTGTGAATAGGCCAAACTGATGTCTCCAAATTTCAAATTTAGGATTCTTGCTCAAGGATCTCTGTATTTCCTTGATCCAAAGTGTTTCTGCTGCTGCTATATCTTGACTTGTCAGCTCTTCTTGCGCTTGTACATTCTTCTGCAACTTTGATTTCATGATTTTCACAAACTTGAGAACAAGTCCAGTGACTCGTAAGAGTCGCTGCAGTTCACTGTAATCTTCACACTTCATAATCTTAGCTATGCCAGTGGCTTCAGCTGTCACTAGTAGTGTAGACGAGATCTCAACATTCCATTTCTCCTTGTCTCCAGCTTTCATTTCTTCTAGACATTCTTGTGGGAGCTGGTCATTGTTAAACTCATCATTTTCTGATTCTTCATCTTCTGTTAGCCACGTGGGTCCCTCAATCCACAAGGGACACTCTGACAGCTCTAGTGGGCTCATTCCTCTGGAGGGGATGTCGGCTGGATTGATCTTTCCATGACAATGCCTCCAGTGTTTTACTGGCACAACTGTCCTGATCTCATTTACTCGGTTTTGGACAAATGGTTTCCACTCCCTTTCTTCGCCCTTGATCCAAGCCAATGCCACCTTTGAATCGGTCCAGCAGGTCATCTCATTAATATTCACCTCAGGCTCTAATGTTTTGCGAACATGACTTATCAGTATTGCTACTATTAAAGCAGCAAGAAGTTCTAATCTAGGAATTGTCTCTTCTTTCACTGGAGCAACTCTGGACTTTGAGGCTAAGAATTTGACGTAGCTTCCCATGGTGGTTGTGATCTGCAGGTAAATAACTGCTGCGTATGCCTTCCTGGAAGCATCTCCAAATACATGAAGGCTACAATTGATAATCTTCTCCTTGACTCCTTGAAAGTAACATCTTGACAATGTAAATGAACCTATGCCTTGCAATCCAGAAACCAAAGTCTGCCACCCTCCTTTCAATTCTCCTTCTAAAGGCTCATCCCAGCCGATTTTCGCCTTACAGAGTTCTTGGAAGAACATCTTGAAGTCAATAATGATGGGTGACAGGAATCCCATTGGATCATAGAACTTTGCCACAACACTGACACCATATCTCTTGGTAGGGTCAATGTTCCTAGCAAGGCTTGCTATCTCTCTCAAATCAAACACAAACTGATCATTGTCAAAGTTCCATCGCACACCAAGTACCTTCTGTTCTACACCAGATGTCTCCTCTGCAGTTCCAAGCACACTCTTGGCATAAGTCTTGTCTTCTTCAATCACATCTTTCTTCGCGAGATCTTTAGGCGTGTGCTCAGTGTTCTTGGATGTAGTAGGTGTCGAGTTATTTGGGCTTACGATAGTCTTCAGTGAACAACACGTGTTTACTTCAAGACGCCATCTTTAATAACCAACATTCATCTCGCACGTAACTAACTTGAACAATACCTCATGTAAGCTAACACAACATCTCCCCCCATTGTTCAAGAGTATCTAGGGAACGAACTGAGCATGAGAAGACTGACAAACAATATGGAATCTTATAACACAGCGTCATCTCAAACTAAACCTAGATTCTCTCTAACTTTCAGCGATGATTTTATAATTCTCTTAGGCCTAGTAGCAAGAATGGGTGTTACAGGGGGTACTTGAATGTCTCCCTTTGTAACTGGAATGTCCCTCCGAACAGGTGTTGCCGCTTTGTCCTCTGCGGGAGCTTGGTTCACCATTGGTGTCGGTCGCTCATGTTGCTCCTGCTGATTTGGCAGTGGAGTAAGGTGAATACGGTTTCTTCTTATCGTGCTGGTCGGTGTTTCAACTTTATACGACCGAGGTGTTGATGCTGCTTCAATGACTTTTCCTGACCGCTGAAGGTCCTTGACGAAAACTTCAGTACCCGGTCCAATTGAAGGCAAGGGCTTGGCTTTGTGCCTCGTCTTGAACACTGTTTCCTGCTTTCTCGTGCACGCAAGTTATCCAAGTCAGGCCACTGTGGGTTCAGCTGGGTGTGGAATAACGGAACACTGTTGCTAATCTGCCTTCCCATCAGCAACTGGGCAGGAGAGAACTTGCATGCTAGTGGTGTTGAGCGATAGGCTAGTAATGCTTTAGCAGGGTCTTTTTCCTTTGTTAGAAGATTTTTCACAGTTCTAACTCCACGCTCAACTTCTCCATTTGCTTGGGGAAATCGAGGACTACTTGTGCTATGCTTGAATCCCCATTCCTTGGCAAAGTAAGAGAATTGTGCACTGTCAAACTGAGGACCATTGTCAGATCGCACTTGCTCTGGGATCCCATGTCTTGCAAATATCGATTTAAGTGCTCTAATGACCTCACTTGACTTTGTAGTCTTCTGCATGGCTGCTACTTCCACGTATCTTGAGAAGTAGTCTATAACAATAAGGTAGTCAGCACCTTTCAGCTCGAAGAGGTCTGTGGCTACGATTTGTCAGGGACGGTCAGGTAAAAGTGTCGTGATAAGCGGTTCAGGCTTGTTGTCCCTTTGAAGAGCGCAAACTCTGCATTGTTGCACCAGATCCTGGATTTCTCGGCTGAGTCCTGGCCACCAGACAGAGTTTTTGGCCCGCTCACGACACTTAGTGATTCCCTGGTGTCCTTCGTGGATCTTATCCAGTATCTGAAGACGCACGGAAGAAGGGATCACGATCCTGGACGCTTTGAGCAGAATGTTCTGCACCACAGACAGTTCATTCCTGCTTGACCAATAAGGTTTCATTGCATCGTTTAATGAATACTTGTCAGGCCATCCCTCACAGCAGTACGCTTTGATCTGCCTGCAGACAGGATCCTCCTCCTGTGCTTCTAGATCTGCTGTAATCGTGCGTCTGAGGCAGGCAGTGATGAGATCACGCTTCCAATGTGTGCATGCATTTCGTCATTGTCAATTGTTGACTTCACTGTTTGGCTTCGGGGTTGGAGTCTTGAAAGCGCATCGCCTATGTACATCTTCTTTCCAGGAACATGCTTGATCTCCTTGAAGTGGAATCTCATCAGTCGCATTCTAAATCTTTGAATTCTTGGTGGAAGTTGATCCAGTGTGTGAGTACTCAGGAGTGGCACCAGGGGTTTATGGTCTGTTTCCACGGAGATTGATTTTCCCACAATGTACTCCCAGGATCGTTCACATGCCCATGTGAGCGCTGGGGCTTCTTTTTCGATTTGTGCATATCTGGTTTCAGTGGGCGTCATCGCTCGCGATATGAATGAGACTGGTCGCCAGGAGTTGTCAGGTTGGAGTTGAAGGATTACCCCACCTAAGCCAAAGGATGAAGCATCAGCTGCCACTTTGGTTTCCTTGTTTGGATCGTACAGAGCCAGTACTGGAGCTCGTGTGAGGTCAGATTTGATCCGCTCAAATGCTTTCTGTTGGTCACTTCCCCATGTCCATTGGTTCCCTTTGTGAAGAAGGTCTCTGATGCTCTTTGTCTTGTCAGCGAGGTGCTCGGAAAACTTGCTTAGTTGGTTCACCATGCCAAGAAATGTCCTCACTTCCTGCACGTTCTGAGGTGGCGGTAGGTCTACAATTGCTTGTAGCTTTTCAGGATCTGCCTCAATTCCACTGAAGCTTATAACGTGTCCAAGGAACTTGACTCTGTCTGTGCTGAACTGGCATTTGTCTAGGTTGAGTGTCACGCCAGCTTCAACCAGACGCTTGAGTACTACTTCAAACCTCTGATCGTGTTCAGTCTCATCTTTGCCATGGACTAAAACGTCATCTATGTTGCATTCCACGCCATCTAATCCCTGGAGGATCTGACTCATATTCTTCTGGAATTTCTCCGAACCAGAACTGATTCCGAAGGGCAACACATTGAAACAGAAACGGCCCCATGGAGTGATGAATGTTGTCAGTGGTCTTGATTCCCACGCTAGCTTTATCTGCCAGAATCCTGAGTTGGCGTCAAGTTTAGAGAACACTCTGGAACCTGCCAATCTTCCGAGAGTTGTGTCTACTGCTGGAAGTGGATGGTTCTCCCTCTTGACGTACTCAGTCAGCTTGCTCAGGTCGACGCAGACCCTGACCTTGCCATTGCTCTTCGGGGTCACCACCATGGGAGCGCACCAATCAGTGGGTTGGTCAACTCTGGATATGACTCCTGTCTCCAACATCCTGTCTAACTCTTCTTTTGTTTTCTGATACAAGGGGAAAGGTACTTTCCTTGGAACTGACACTTGGAAAGGTTTAGCATCCTCTTTGAGTGTGACACGGTAACTGTCCTTCATGACACCTAGTCCTTCGAACAACTTGGGGTATTTGTCTGCTACTTTACTCTTGTAGTCATCACTGCTCAGGCTGTCAAGTCTGCTTATCAGCTTTAGAAGTTCAGCTGGCTTTCTTCCTAGCAAAGGTCGTTCCAAATCTTCTATTACATACACTTGCTCCTTAGCAATCTTATCTTGCACTTGCAACTCTGCTGTGAAAGTTCCTAGACAGCTCAGTTTCTGTTTACATGGTCCCATGAGTAGCCTGGTGGTCCTGCTAAGTGATGGAACTGGTTGCAAACTGTGATACAGGCTGGGTGGAGTTACTGTTACATCCGCACCGGTATCCAATTTAAATTCTGCTTGCAGTTCATTCAATGAAACTTTAGCTTTCCTTGAATCTTCTGTACTTCTTTGGGCAGCAGATAGTTCAGTGAGTTCACCTAGGAAGAACTCTCCTTCTTCTTGTCTCCCAGGAAAATTCACTTCACCCACTCTCTTGTCTGATTGAGATCTGCAGGCCTTTGCCCAATGTCCTACTTTGGAGCACTTGTTACATTTCGATTCTCTGGCTGGACATAGTCTCTTTGGGTGTGGTTGACCCATGCACCTTGAGCATTGTGCTTCAGGAGTCTTCCCATTTTTAGACTTGGGTGGTTTCTTTTTATTCTTCATATCTTCTTTAGAATCTTTTCCCTTTCCTTTGGACAAACGATCAACATGCGCTGGTGGTGGGTCAGATTTGGTTTCCTGTAGGAACGTTTGCTACTTTTTAACTGTCTCCGACTGCCTGGTTTTTGTAATTGCTTTCTCTAAAGTCAGCTTGGAATCCAGTTGCAGTTGTTCAGGGAGCTTCTTGTCTTATCCCTACCACGATTCTATCTCGGATGAGATCGTCTCTTAGTGTTCCAAATTCGCAGTATTCAGCAAGACAATACAAATCTGTTATGAAGTTATCCACTGACTCACCATCTTGTTGACTTCTCAGGTTAAACTTGGCTCTTTCAAATATTACGTTTCTCTTTACCACAAAATGAGCTTCAAACTTGCCTTTCACCACGTTGAACTGCTTTGCTTCTTCAGTTGTCATTCCGAATGACACTACGATGTCGTCAGCTTCTTCGCCCATCGAATAAATCAAAGTATTCACTAGGCTCTCGCCGTCCTTTTGGTCGAGTCCAGTCGCTTTTCGAAATCGTTCGAAACGCTTGATCCAACGGGACCATTCTTCGGGTTTGAAGTTGACCTTTTCAGGTGGTGGAACTTGGTAACTTGCCATGGGTATTTGTTGAACCATGGGCAGCTGTACAGCTGCGGCGACTTGTGGTTGTGCGGCTGGCTGTGCGGCGTGAGCGCCAGCTTCGTTCGGCTCTTCAACTACTTGAGGTTGTTCAGCTTGAATTCCGGCCTCGTGTGCACCTTGGTCTCCCATATTTCCGTTTTGTCTGATTCTTCTTCAGTTTAAAGGCTATTGGGAACTTCCCGCTGCCACCATATCGAGTTATTTGGGCTTACGATAGTCTTCAGTGAACAACACGTGTTTACTTCAAGACGCCATCTTTAATAACCAACATGCATCTCGCACGTAACTAACTTGAACAATACTTCATGTAAGCAACAGTAGGAATTGAGATGCTTGCTTCATTGTGCTGAATTCTCTCTGTTAGCTCACTGGAATTTGACACAAATTTCCTCAGGTTAAATCCTCCTTCTGCCAGTCTAAGTTTGGACTTCAGGTAAAGTTCATACGCTGCATCACTGTTGGCGGCTCCAGAACTCAAGTCATCCACATAGATAGAGCGAAGAAATTGGTCCACGAACTCCGGATCCCCATCCTTGTACCTTTCAATGTGATACTTCATGGTTGCATTGAGTAGAAATGGGCTAGAACATACTCCAAACACAACTCTAGTGAATCTTAGCACCACAATCTCAGGGCACCTCTTCTCAATGTCATCCACCCATAGAAATCTTAGTACATCTCTGTCTTCCCTTGTGATACTCACCATGAGGAAGGCCTTTTCCACATCACCAGTTAGGGCTACTCTGCTAACTCGAAATCTTAAGAGTATGTCAAAAATGTTCTCTGCAAGGGGTGGCCCTGTGTACAGACAGTCATTCAAAGCTGGGCCAGCAGATGTGGCTGAGGCATCATAAACAACTCGTAGCTTAGTGGTTGTCTTGTCTCTTCTTATGACTGCATGGTGCGGAAGGTAATGTGTCTTCCCAACTTCCCCCTCTCCGGGTCTCTCTACGACTTCAACAATTCCTGTCCTTAGCTGCTCCTTTACGACTGAATCATACTCTTTCAACACTTCAGAATCTTGGTTCAGACATTTGAGTAGGTTGTTTAATCGCTTCACGCTCAATTCATAGTTATCAGGATGAGGTGGGTGTGGCACCTTCCATAGCAAGTGTACCTCATATCTGTTGTTCTCAAACGTTATCTTCTCTTCAAATTCTTCATACAGAGATCTTGGTCTGATGCCCAGTGACTCTAGATCCCAGAATCTCTTCATGTTTCCATCAAGGCTCTCATTTTTAATGTTCACAGGATTAACAGCAGTTTTGAGTACATGAGTTGTGACAGGGTTGGTTCGCTGTTGTTCGTTTTGCATTGCTCCATGTAGTGGTCCTGAAAGAACCCATCCAAGCTTTGTCTCCATTGCTGTTGGACCATTCTCCCCCCGTACCACTCTGCCAGAGACCAGGTGCCGGTACTGATCTGATCCAATGAGAATATCAACCATAACATCATCATCACCAGTGCAGTAGTCAGCAAGTTTGAGTCCTCTCAAGTGGGCATGAGTGAGACTAGCTTGAGCAATGGACTGACCTTGCAGAGGATCACATATAAGTGGCACAACAAATGCTGACAGTTGCACATCATCTCCATTTTCAGCACTGATACATAGGTTAACAACATCCACACTCTGAGTGTTCTCTTCTGTTGAGCCAAATGTCTTCACAGAAATGGTCTGTTTTCTCTCAGATGGTAATTTTAGCACATCCTTTAGCTTAGTGGTCACATATGACCTCTGACTGCCACTGTCCAAAATAAGTTGGGCTGGAAACTTTTCTGTAGGTTGAGCAGGTCTGTATATTACTGCCTTCGCGGTTTGGAGAAGGATGGGTGTCGATGCGTTTACATACAAGGTTGTACTACCATTTGACTCTCGTGGGGGGCCCTGAGGTGAAGGTGATCCATTCACAGTTGGAATACCATGGTGAGGCCTAATTCCATCACCAGTTTCACTAGTGCAGATGCTGGCATGGTGTCGCTGTCCGCATTTAAGACACCTCATTTTTGATGTGCAATCCTTACTGATGTGGTTTCTTCTCAAACAGATAAAACACCGTCCTGCCCTTTTCAACACATCCCTTCTAGCTGCAATGTTTGTCACCGTCTTGCAGGTGCTAGATGCATGATCCATTCGGCAATACGTACAAGTCGGCTTCGACTCCTTAGTAAACAATGCGGTATCTGTTGATAATTCCTTAGGACTTTTGCTGTTAGGGAATTTGTTTGACGGTTGTTCTGTCATGTGAACATTGCTCCCACTTGCTCTCTCTCTAGCTTCAAGCTCACTTCTGAAAACCTCAAGAATGCGATCAAGATCCCACTCATCCTTCACTTCTCGACTGACAATCAAGCGCAAATCTTGCCGTAACTTCCTCATGACAACAGATGACAGTATGCTTCCATACGAATTAGATGATACTCCAAGTGAGTTAAGACTTCTGACTTGAGACTCAATCAGATCATACTACAGTCGTAGCGGTTGGGTATTACCAGAAAGGCCTGATTTTACTGAGCTTATGTGCAGCAATGTTTCCATGTGTCTATTAATTATCAACTGCTTGTTGCCAAACCTTCTTTTCAAAATGGTAGCTGCCTCGTCATAGTTTGCGGCAGTGATGGACAACCCAGAAATGGCTTCACTAGCAGATTTCACAAGGAGGGAATTCAGGTAATTGAATTTGTCAATGGCAGCAAGCCTTGTGTTGTTATGCACAAATGATTCAAAGGCGTCCCAGAATGAGAGCCACTTACTTATGTCTCCATTAAACTTCTTTAAATCAAGCTTAAGTAATTTTACCTGTGTTCCTATGCCATAAGTATTAGAAATACCTGGTGCCACTGGAGGGTATCCATGTGCTTGCTGTGAATGCATTAAGCTGATATCTGGTGCTGTTGAAGGAGTGACACGTGCCTCCGAGGCCCCATAAACAACTCCAGACGATGTTGAAAGAGATAGATGTGTTTCAGGAGTTGTCAAGACAATTCCAGGTGATGTCGAAGGAGTTACATGTGTTTCTGAAGATGTCACAACAATTCCAGGCGATGTCGAAGGAGTTAGATGTGTTTCCGAAGATGTCACAACAATTCCAGGCGATGTCGAAGGAGTTAGATGTGTTTCCGAAGATGTCACAACAATTCCAGGCGATGTCGAAGGAGTTAGATGTGTTTCCGAAGATGTCACAACAATTCCAGGCGATGTCGAAGGAGTTACATGTGTTTCTGAAGATGTAACAACAATTCCAGGCGATGTCGAAGGAGTTAGATGTGTTTCCGAAGATGTCACAGCAATACCAGGCGATGTCGAAGGAGTTAGATGTGTTTCCGAAGACGTCACAGCAATTCCAGGCGATGTCGAAGGAGTTAGATGTGTTTCGGCTTCCAGTTTTGTTCCTGGGAGGGTCTGGGCGATTCGAAGTTTCGTCGAAGGGGTCTGTAGGTTTGTAGTCAAGGCGGCGTCGATTCTCATTGCAGCAAGCTGCGTAAATGCGGTAAATTCGTCCGCTTCACAAATTTCCTCTTCCATTCGAGTATCGAAGACGACTGCCAGGATTTCTTGATCTAAATTTCGTATCGTGTTCAGTTTCTCTTCTAGTAGGAGTTTCTGTTGTCCCAATCTTGAAGTATTGAGGGGCGACAGTAGATTATCTACATCAAACGCTTCCAGAATTTCTTCAGCAGACGTAATAATGTTTCTTGTCGACGCTCTGTGACTCGCTCGGAGATTCCGTTTCCTCGCAAGCTTTCCAGACATCAGGATAATCGCAATTAATTCACGAAAAGACTCAAATCACAGCTTCAAAGACTCACTCGCATCTCCTCGTGTTTCTCACTTTCCAGATGATCGTTGATCACAATCCGTTTTCATCCGTCTCGGTGGATCATGTTGAATATCCAATACTATTGCAAGTTGGAGTGGGCTCAGAAGGTTCCTGTTTCCGCGCTTCGACTTAAGAATTGGCTCAGACTCGATGGATTGCAAACCACTTTAATCATGAGAAAACATCAACATTGCCGCCATCTTGTGAAGGCGTACTCGTGAAACTTACAGTTCCATAATGCATTCCGATCTTAAAGCGTGACACGATGTCACGACATCCGTGACAATAAGGGTCAGTTTTGTGTCTCTGATAGCAGAACAGAAGATTTCAAGTCTTATATCATATTCCATGTTGATTTACCTGTCCATAAGCTCAGCTTACAGTATTAGGCAATAAACCACTAATTAGTTCTCTCTGCTCCCGTGAAAGTGGATTCCCAATGTTTGATTTGATTTCCATGATCCGTAGCACATTAAAGAAAGCTTCCATGATTGTCATTTGCCGAACAAAGACTCCATTGTACTTGTCTCCAAAACTTTGTTACGGCTGGAAGAATTTCTTTCAATGTTGACATATTTCCTTTGGTGATCGTTTTCGTATTTCATCTAAACGGCATCTTCAATTTCTGTCTCGCTCTTTTAGAGAAATATCTGATTTGATCACTGCTGCATGTATACCAACGCAAAGCACTGTGAAACAATTCATTCTTGTTTACAAGTTATACTGCTGAGAGCAACGCCGGAAATTAACAACATTCTCTCGCGTTATACAAACAGACTTATTCCAACTCGAGCCAAATTTTTCTTTTTGCTTAATTGTAAAGAAGCATTACACAATTCACAATGAAAAGAAGAGAAATAAATTCTCGTTTTTGCGGGCTGCTAAGTTTAGAGAAACTAAATTTTACATGTCTAGTTGACCCTTGTGTTTTCCCAGTCTGCTCTGCTTACAAAGTCGTTCATTATTCGGAATATCAGAATTTCAGTAGGGTTTCATCAGCACATTTTGATTTTTTTAGAATAAACCTGTATGCTGTCGTGAAGAATTTGGAATGTCGAATTCAAGTAATATTTTGTGTAGAGCTTCACCATGAGAAGCATTTCGAAACACAACTGTTGACCACCGTTGTCTGTGAGCAAACTTTGTACAAGGTCAATGTATTTTGAGAATGAGAAGGAGCAGAATCTTTGAATTCGTATGTTTCGGCAATTTCGGTTGTCTTTCAAAACAGAGTAAAAACGGTTCCTGACCGGTCAGAAATTAGCTTCGCTGTTATCGTTTTATAAAACCAACTGTTACAAAGCTAACGAAACAAGCGAATTTCATGGCAGTTATCATTATGCTGGTTTGCACGCCAGAGATGTGGTCATATTTTAAAACAAGAAATTATCAATTCTTCTTAGTTTTTAATTTCATAAAATGTAAGATCTTTTACAAGTTCTGAGAAAATATAATCTTTCTTTTGGTCCCATATATTACTAAATCGTAAAATTCTGAGTTTTATTTTATCTGCAACAAGACACTTTTTAAGAATAATAACACAACTACTGTTCGAATGTATTACTCTAAGAGTAAAATTCGGCCCGATTTGACCCGATTAGACGAGTTTCGGTCCCGCGATTCACATTCCACGGGCTGGCATCAGACAAGTCCAAAGATCACAATGCGCCGATTAAGACGAGTTTCTGTTGCGCTATGCAGATTCCATGCTTTTATTTACGAGGGTTGGTATCAGACAAGTCCAGAGATCACAATGAGCCGATTAAGAGTGCATTTTCCGCGGATAAGCAAACAGGTATGACTTTGGGTATAAATCACAAGAATTAATTGTACGATATGATCAGTATCTCCTGTACATATATGAACTTGTGGCAGATCGGGCGAGATCAAGTTCATGACATGTATGACATTACACGCGTCACGCTACTTGCGTTAAATAACGAAGCAAGTTGAATCACTTGAAGACGGATCAGCTACAATTCATTCTCGCTGACTTGTTTTAGATTCCTTTGGTATCAATATCATTTCAACCCATGAAATAAGGTAACTAACGACAAACTTAAGATTAAAGTTCGCTTTATTTTAATACAGAGCCGCGTAAACATTCTTGAAAAGGAATTCTAACCTGTATGACAATCTGTTTTTGGAAACATTTTGATGAAGGGTCGTAAATACTTGAATTCAACCCCGACATTAGAAGAAATGGGGGATCATAATGAGCCGATAAAAACTAAAATCTAATGCGCACTTTCCGTGAACAAGAGAACAGACATAAATCACAAAATTAGTTTTGAGCAAAGGTCAGATTGGTCTAGATCGAGCCTAATCGAAAGTGAAAATGCAGCAGTGGATTTCTTCGCACTCTAAAATAAGTGACATGAGGTTGCCCGAAGGGCCTTTGACTATTTTCAGTTTCAGTTGAATGCCAAGTTTAACAAGTTTTTTCATGTATGTGTACATAAGGAGTGTTTCTTAACAGAACTGTAGTTTGTGTGCAAAATTTACACAAGGTGGATATACTTTTTGGAAAAGCACATTAGCATGCTTTGTTAATTTCAGTCGCCTAGCAAAAGATAATTGGATAACGGTTCCCAACACTGAAATGCAAATCTAAGGAATACGGGCGTACATGTTCTTAGTGAAATGAGAAAGCGCATGAAAGCGCAAGCAGTTGCTAATTTTTTTCCTACTCGTGTTATTTGCAAAATTCTTTGATTGAAACTGCTCGTACAATTTGAGAGAATTTTCGAATATCACTCGCTTTGTAAACCCTTCATTGCACTTTCAAACTCCCTCAAAAAATACTGTTATTGTTGCTCATTTTTTAAACTCCAAATTCTGCATATTTTAATTACGATATCCAGTGTAGGGTTATGCTGATGTAAACAAAGATGAAATTTTCTTCTTTTAATTTCCTGGGCCATATTTGGTTTGGTTGCCTGCTGTTCATGGCCAAGTTAGGAATATTACACTGTATATATCAGTGCTATACGAGTGCGAGGGGTATGGGGCAAGGGGAATAGAGGGACGGGAAAACCAGCAAAAGGCATTTACTGATATTGACTTAGTCGAAACACCATTTATTGCCCACCTTTTATTTTGAAACACGACCCAGTACTACTTAAGGTTATAAATAAATTGCCATACATTTTCAATAAAACACCACCAATAAAATACAGTCAAACCTGTATTAAGCGGACGCCATATTAAGCACCCTCTATTAAACGGACAGCTGTGCAAGTTAAAAAATACCTGTATTCAACCGACACCTCTATTAAGCGGACGCGGACACCTTAAACATGACATTCCTGTTGTTACAAACCTGTATCAAACGGACACTGCCAAAAGAATGTATGGTTGTTTTTTGTCCACGTTTTAGGATATCGGTCAGTTAAATTTGCCAACAAACTGAGCTGTCACAGAAATGCAATATTTTGTTACTCGGTTTTGTTTTTACAGAGCTTTTGTTCTTGTTTGATTTTGTAAACCTTTCATGTGATTCAATCGATATAGATACTGTGACTGTATATTAAATCGCTTCACCTTATGTACTTGTCATTTTTTACGGAAATACGGTATTTCAGAGTTATCGATCGTTCACGAGAATGTTATTTGTCCCTTTCAAGGTCTTTTAATACTGACCAATATTGATATGACCCTTTTAAGACGAATTCTGACGGAACCTGTTTTCAGCGGACACCATGTATTAAGCGGACACTAGCAAGGGTCCTGAGGGTGTCCGCTTAATACAGGTTTGACTGTAGTCACGTAAGACTTTGTTAATAAACCATCACAATTTTTTTTTAATTGCAAGTTTAATAGGTGTATAGCAGATACTTGAGAGCTGACACAAGCCAACCAAATACGTCACAATAGTACAGGTACATAAAAATTATCACACAAAGTGGCGACGATTGCGGCCAAGAACTTGCTTACAAGAGTCATATTAATTCTAAAGAAGACATTAAATACCACAACCAACAACTTAGCATTGCCAAAGAACTGGGGGACAGAGCAGGAGAGGGACGTGCTGACGGCAATCTTGGAAATGCTTACAACAGTATGGATGATTTCAAACAAGCTGTAAAGTACCACAACCAACGTCTTAGCATTGCCAAAGAACTGGGGGACAGGGCAGAAGAGGGAGCTGCTTATGGCAATCTTGGCAATGCTTACCACAGTCTGGGTGATTTTAAACAAGCCGTAAAGTACCACAACCAACATCTTAGCATTGCCAAAGAACTGGGGGAGAAGGCAGGAGAGGGACGTGCTTATGGCAATCTTGGCATTGCTTATAACAGTCTGGGTGATTTTAAAGAAGCCGTAAAGTACCACAACCAACATTTTTGCATTGCCAAAGAACTGGGGGACAGGGCAGGAGAGGGACGTGCTTATGACAATCTTGGCATTGCCTACCACAGTCTGGGTGATTTTAAACAAGCCGTAAAGTACCACAACCAACATCTTAGCATTGCCAAAGAACTGGGGGACAGGGCAGGAGAGGGATGTGCTTATGGCAATCTTGGGACTGCTTACGACAGTCTGGGTGATTTTAAACAAGCCGTAAAGTACCACAACCAACATCTTAACATTGCCAAAGAACTGGGGGACAGAGCAGGAGAGGGACGTGCTGATTGCAATCTTGGCAGTGCTCACCAGAGTCTGGGTGATTTTAAACAAGCCCTAAAGTACCACAACCAAGATCTTAGCATCGCCAAAGAACTGGGGGACAGGGCAGAAGAGGGAGCTGCTTATGGCAATCTTGGTAGTGCTTACCACGGTCTGGGTGATTTTAAAGAAGCCGTAAAGTACCACAACCAACGTCTTAGCATTGCCAAAGAACTGAGGGACAGGGCAGAAGAGGGAGCTGCTTATGGCAATTGTGGCAGTGCTTACCACGGTCTGGGTGATTTTAAAGAAGCCGTAAAGTACCACAACCAACATCTTAGCATTGCCAAAGAACTGGGGGACAGGGCAGGAGAGGGACGTGCTTATGGCAATCTTGGCATTGCTTACCACAGTCTGGGTGATTTTAAAGAAGCCGTAAAGTACGACAACCAACATCTTCGCATTGCCAAAGAACTGGCGGACAAGGCAGGAGAGGGACGTGCTTATGGCAATCTTGGCATTGCTTACCACAGTCTGGGTGATTTTAAAGAAGCCGTAAAGTACCACAACCAACATCTTAGCATTGCCAAAGAACTGGGGGACAGAGCAGGAGAGGGACGTGCTTATGGCAATCTTGGCAGTGCTTACCGCAATCTGGGTGATTTTAAACAAGCCGTAAAGTACCACAACCAACATCTTAACATTGCCAAAGAACTGGGGGACAGGGCAGGAGAGGGACGTGCTTATGGCAATCTTGGCATTGCCTACCACAGTCTGGGTGATTTCAAACAAGCCGTAAAGTACCACAACCAACATCTTAGCATTGCCAAAGAACTGGGGGACAGTGCAAAAGACAGAGCTGCTTATGGCAATCTTGGCAGCGCTTACCACGGTCTGGGTGATTTTAAACAAGCCGTAAAGTACCACAACCAACATCTTAGCATTGCCAAAGAACTGGGGGACAGGGCAGGAGAGGGAGCTGCTTATGGCAATCTTGGCATTGCTTATGACAGTCTGGGTGATTCTAAAGAAGCCGTAAAGTACCACAACCAACATCTTAGCATTGCCAAAGAACTGGGGGACAGAGCAGGAGAGGGACGTGCTTATGGCAATCTTGGCAGTGCTTTCCGCAATCTGGGTGATTTTAAACAAGCCGTAAAGTACCACAGCCAACATCTTACCTTTGCCAAAGAACTGGGAGACAGGGCAGGAGAGGGACGTGCTTATGGCAATCTTGGCATTGCCTACCACAGTCTGGGTGATTTTAAACAAGCCGTAAAGTACTACAACCAACATCTTAGCATTGCCAAAGAAGTGGGGGACAGGGCAGGAGAGGGACGTGCTTATGGCAATCTTGGCAATGCTTACAACAGTCTGGGTGATTTTAAACAAGCCGTAAAGTACCACAACCAACATCTTAGCATTGCCAAAGAACTGGGGGACAGGGCAGGAGAGGGAGCTACTTATGGCGATCTTGGCATTGCTTACGACAGTCTGGGTGATTTTAAACAAGCCGTAAAGTACCACAACCAACATCTTAGCATTGCTAAAGAACTGGGGGACAGGGCAGGAGAGGGACGCTCTTATGGCAATCTTGGCATTGCTTATAACAGTCTGGGTGATTTTAAACAAGCCGTAAAGTACCACAACCAACATCTTAGCTTTGCCAAAGAACTGGGGGACAGAGCAGGAGAGGGACGTGCTTATGGCAATCTTGGCAGTGCTTACCAGAGTCTGGGTGATTTTAAACAAGCCGTAAAGTACCACAACCAAGATCTTAGCATTGCCAAAGAACTGGGAGACAGGGCAGAAGAGGGAGCTGCTTATGGCAATCTTGGTAGTGCTTACCACGGTCTGGGTGATTTTAAAGAAGCCGTAAAGTACCACAACCAACATCTTAGCATTGCCAAAGAACTGGGGGAGAAGGCAGGAGAGGGACGTGCTTATGGCAATCTTGGCATTGCTTATAACAGTCTGGGTGGTTTTAAAGAAGCCGTAAAGTACGACAACCAACATCTTAGCATTGCCAAAGAACTGGGGGACAGAGCAGGAGAGGGACGTGCTTATGGCAATCTTGGCAATGCTTACCAGAGTCTGGGTGACTTTAAGCAAGCCGTAAAGTACCACAACCAACATCTTAACATTGCCAAAGAACTGGGGGAGAGGGCAGGAGAGGGACGTGCTTATGGCAATCTTGGCAATGCTTACCACAGTCTGGGTGATTTTAAACAAGCCGTAAAGTACCACAACCAAGATCTTAGCATTACCAAAGAACTGGGGAACAGGGCAGAAGAGGGAGCTGCTTATGGCAATCTTGGCATTGCTTACGACAGTCTGGGTGATTTTAAAGAAGCCGTAAAGTACCACAACCAACATCTTAGCATTGCGAAAGAACTGGGGGACAGAGCAGGAGAAGGACGTGCTTATGGCAATCTTGGCATTGCCTACCATAGTCTGGGTGATTTTAAACAAGCCGTAAAGTACCACAACCAACGTCTTAGCATTGCCAAAGAACTGGGGAACAGGGCAGGAGAGGGACGTGCTTATTGCAATCTTGGCAGTGCTTACCAGAGTCTGGGTGATTTTAAACAAGCCGTAAAGTACCACAACCAAGATCTTAGGATTGCCAAAGAACTGGGGAACAGGGCAGGAGAAGCTGGTTCATGCTTTTGCTTAGGACGCGATTTTGAATCGTCAGGAAAATTGTCGATAGCTCTTGATTATTACCGATCCAGTGTAAAATTGTTCAATGACACGAGGGCTCTCCTTCAGTCCGAAGATGATTGGAAAATATCTTATCGTAATTGGTGCCTAGACGCTTACACCGCTCTTTGGAGAACTTTGCTAAGGCTTCAAAAGACTGCTGAGGCTTTGTGTGTTGTCGAGCAAGGACGAGCACAGGCTTTAGAGGATCTCATAAAGTTGCAATATCACTCTGAATTGCTAACGATTGTTTCACTTGAAGATAACGTGACAATCACAAGCGTGTCAACTGGTATATTCATGCAAACACTGGTCTTAGCACTAGAAAGTGCCAAAATCCATTTCTGGGTACTTAACAAAGACAGGGAAGCTCAGTATAGGAGGAAAGAAATAGAAGGTGAAAATGCTGTTACCTTCTTGGAGTGTGTAAGAAAAGATGTTTTTAAAGAGTACAAAATTGATGGAAGAGTTGCCTGTGAAAATCGTTCTCTGGATAAGGAAACAAACAAAATTTCTCCCAACAGAGAATTCACCGAGGAAAGAGAAAAATCATTACCCTGCAGCAACAATTCTTTGCGCTTGTTTCATGATTGTATCATTGCCCCCATTGCGGACTTACTTGAAGGCGACGAATTGATCATTGTCCCTGACGGTCCTTTATGTTTGGCTCCGTATGCTGCATTTTTAGATGATAAATTCAAGTATCTAAGTGAATCTATCAAGATACGAATTCTTCCCTCGTTGACGACTCTGAAACTGATCGGGAACTTTTCTCAAGACTACCACAGGAGCAGTGGAGTATTGCTCGTGGGAGATCCATGTGTTAAACAAATTAAAAACGAGCAAGGGAAAGCCATTTTTTCGCCCTTGCCGTATGCCAGAGAAGAAGTAAAGACGATAGGAGAAATGCTCGGTGTCGTACCTCTCACTGGAAATGAAGCAACTAAAGAGGAGGTGCTGAAACGAATCGGTTCAGTTGCCTTGGTACACATTGCAGCGCATGGCAATATGGAAACTGGTGAAATTGCTCTGGCTCCGAAACCCGCACGGATACCCAAGATCCTTAAAGAGACAGATTTTATGTTGAAAATGGCGGATGTGCGAGCGGCGAAGCTGCGTGCAAGGCTAGTTGTGCTAAGTTGCTGTCACAGTGCACAAGGTAAAGTTACGCCTGAGGGTGTGGTCGGTATTGCAAGGTGTTTCCTGGGTGCTGGTGCTCGCTCGGTTCTCGTGTCACTCTGGGCAATTGATGACGAGGCAACAATGGAGTTTATGAAAAGTTTCTACAGGCATTTGAGTCTTGGATGTAGCGCAAGTGTAGCTGTTCACCTGGCTAGGAGGTGTCTAAGAGAGTCGGAGAAGTTTGGTGCGGTAAAACACTGGGCTCCGTTTGTTCTAATCGGCGATGACGTGACCATAAAATTTGAAGAAAGCCAGTGAAAGCATCGTGAGTAAACCTTTTTCTAATCTTTAAGGACGTAACATTTAGTTCTAGGTTATAAAAAAGTGCTAATTTAAAAGTTGTTAATTGTTAGTCTGAGCAGCGTTCTTTATGGGAGTGCAAAGTGCGCAGCTCGTGAATGCTTGTGCCATTACCTGAGTGCGTGCAGTTCTTTGATCATTAGAGATTTCCCCTTTTTACACGCCAAAAGAGAAATTTTATGATAAAAATAGTACGGATCTAACACAACAATTAAAAGCACGACCTCAACTGGTGCGTGTCTCCCTTGTACGAATTCAGACGATCTTTACACCTGCTTTCAGTATTACGTGCATAGGCGACATCTTTCGACCGTCTTTCGACATTCTATGTAAACAAGTGAAAGATCGTTTAGCTGTATAACTAGCAATTTTTCCGGTTATTAGCGGAACAAATGACAAATATCCTCAACCTGACCTCAAATGAGTGAAGAAGGTTGTGGACTTGTTAAGTTTTTCCATTTACGGGATAACTGAAACGATTTTGGTGTAGTCGGTCGGCTTTCAATGGTGACCTTCGGTAGAATTGGGCCGCTACCGCTTAGTAAATATTCGAAAGATGTAAACATTCAAAACAGTCAATTTATCTCTCACAGAATGTTTTCTTGATACTCCTAGCCTTAGTTTGATGTCAAATTAATCCATCGTTCATGGCTAAAAGTCGAGTTCGACCGTAAAGAAGCCAGTTGTGGTTACATTTTTTACGTAGGCCAGGTTACATAACATGTGGATAAATGGCATGTCGAAAGATAGTCGCTATGCAAGCAACACTGAAAGCGGGTGTAAAAAGATACCAAAAACTGTCTCGACGTAGTCACGCACGATCCGTCATCTGCGCGCGCAACCTAAACATGAACCATAAAGTCTATTTCTCTACAGATGTTCTTAAAGCAATATTGTAGGTATAGCAATGCGTGTTTTTATCGAATTATATAAACACTCGTGGAAGTTTGGGAGAACTACAAAAAGCTGTGGAAACTTTTGCCTGTCGGCTTTTGTTCCCACAACATTTCTCGTTTTCCGAATTCTTTAAGTCGATAGAAACACGGTAGGTGTTTGAGAGACTTCTTGGTCACCAGTATTTGGCAATAAAAGAGTCTTTCTCTTGCAGATGCTGAATGATCAAGAACAGAGAAAGCGCCTTGGTAATTAGTTACCTTATAACATGAAATTTTCGCGACAGTTTAATTGCGCGATTGCAAAAAAACTCGCGAAATTAAAGTGACGCGAACAATAAGTGTCCCGAACATAACATGACGCGAAAGTTAAGAGACTAACATTATTTTACTGTTGACATATAGTCCAGCCGTTGCGCGTTTGTTACTTTTAACGTTATCTTACCTTTAATAACGTCGGTTTACTAAATTCGAGGAGATGATTAAGTAACATTGCTAAGGAAATCAATGGGTGGTTACTCGAGAATGCGAAGTTAAAGTGACTCAAAATACAAAATTTTCGCAAAATCGCGGAATCTAAGTGTCGCGAAATATGCGCACCTGAAAATCGCGAAATAAACGTGTCGCGAATATTTCATGTAATAAGGTAAGATATTTTTCTGTATCATTTTTTCCAATGTGTGTATGATATGATGCTACAAACCAACCAAAAAGCTAATCTTTTGCTACATCGTTATGTTTCCAAGCAGAGAACAGTTTCTGTCAGAGCAAAGCTAGAGGGAAAAAGTCATGCAAGCTGAAGTTGAGTGAGTCTCTTTCAAGGAAAGAGCTGTTAAATCCAGAGGTCTTCTTTGTCTGAGAGTGAAATATGACACTTATTCAAGTACTTTTCTTGTATTTCTGTTTTTGTTGCAAATCATTGCCAAAGCGAGTTCCAAATTTGGACAAGTTTTAAATAAATCAATTTTAGTTGTTGTGTAAGTGTAAAATACAAAAGAAAATAGCAAATAGTTATTAGTCGCTTTGAAATTGAAAAGCAGCCCAAAATGGGATAATTTTAATGCTTGGGGGACGTGAGGAGAAAGCTTAAGTTAGATTTACTTGTGATTTTAACAAAGGTGTTGAAAATAATCAATTCTTGATAGGCCTAAGTGCCATTTCCATTTTCTAGTACGAAATTATAATTCAGAGTCAAGTGAATAGCATTTTGTTATACCTTCCAACTCAAAAACGTTTTCCGATTGGAGGAGAACGTGTCACGTACCGTGGATCAAAACTCACTAACTCCCTAGGGAGAACAAAACTCAGTAACTCCCTAGGGAAACAATAAGTTGAACTTTCGCCTCGCACGTGATCAGGGCGTGCACCTTGAAACGGCGGAAAATTTGTTCGCCAGCCGGCCTGATGTCAAATTAGGCAACGTCTCTCACTAGAGAAGGAATTTATTATTAAAGAAAAAAAAGATTTATAATTCGGCAAAAGATATCAGATTAAGAAAGGGGAAATTTTAAACATTTTGTGTCTTCAAGCTTTTAATTTGGCGCAAAATCGTGAGAAAAACGTGTCGTTTCGGTAGAACAGCTCCGTTTGACTGCCGCTCATACTGCAAGCAGTACGAGCGGCAGTCTTTCTTTTTTGAGTCGGGAGGTGTAACAAAACACTTAATGACTGGCCCCTCAGGAAACAGTGAGTTTTATTTCCCTTCAACCCTCAATGATCCCCTCGACCCTCAACATCGAGGGTCTCTGGGAAACAAAACTCACTGTTTCCCTTGAGGCCAGGCAGTAAGTGCTTATTTTTAATCAATGGTGTTATAAAAGTGATTGGTCACTTTAACCGTGCAATGCAATGGCAAATCTGCGATACTAGGGCTACGTTATATAGTAATGTCGCTTTTGGTTAAAGATTTAGTTTACTTTTTTTTGTAATTTCTAGCGTCTTAAGGTCTAAATATAAGTCTTTATGTTTGAATTATCATCGAGATATGTTTTTGAAAATTTCGTTATTATTATTCCCATAGTAAGTATTATAGCAGAATTATAATTTAATTCAGAATTATAATTTGATATATATCCTGTAGAAACTTCTCGTACAGAAGTGATTATTTCTTGTCAATTTATCTTCGCTGGCATTGTGTGTGACTATTGTAATAAATCTGCATGTGGAAGTTTTTAGATGACGATGGAGCTTGTATTGTATTGCGCTGGTTATTAATAATGTGTCATATTAAAACCGTTTGTATAGTCCCAGACATCACCAGTTTAGAAATAGAAAACATGGACCATGTTTCTATCGAGTTATAGAAACTCGAGTGGAAGTTTGGGAGAACGAGAAATGCCGTGGGAACATGAGCCGCAGGCGAGTGTTTCCACAGTTTTTTCGAGTTCTTCCAAACTTTCACGAGTGTTTCTATAACTCGATAGGAACACGGAGAACATGTTTCGTATTGCTTTTAGAAACACCGCGACGAAAAAAAGGAAAACAACTTCTTAACTTTGATTATCAAAGTGTAAATTCTCTTTGCTCGCGCCATCATTACGTCAACAGCTCGTGCTAGTTCTGTGTTTCCATCGAGTTATAGAAACACGATTTTTAACCAATCAATTCGCGTATTTTCTTAGGACTGTTTTCTAACGTTTTATATTATATGTGGTATTGTTCTCGCGTTTTGATTCTTTCTTACGCATGATCTATTGGAGGACAGACGTGTAGATGGTCCTTAAATTTTCAGTTTTGTTTCTTTGTTTTATAAAGCAAATCGATTCTACGTTGGCATGCGTCTGTTCAATAATAGATCACAGATGACGTCAAATTGTGATAAGAACATCAGTGACACACTCACCTAACGGTTCATGTGCCGCTTCCTTGTTCTAGCCCTTACCACATTTTGACCTCATTTGTGATGTATTTTACTGAACAGAAGCACAACAATATAGAATATATTTGTTAAATTGATGAAAATGCCGAAGAAGTGAACGAGGACTGTAATTCAATGACTGGGGCACTATCTAAGGTGTGCATTCATTGTAATACTAATTTCATGAGGCCCTTGATTAAAGATGACCAGTAACCTTGGAAAGTCAATCATTGAAAACTTATCATTGGAAATTCAATCTATCCATCTATAAATCTATGAATCAATCATACATTCATTCCCAACCATGATCTATATGGTTTGAAATGGAGATGTATTTTTTTTTTTTGATTTGTTTCTTTTAAATGTTTGAAATCCAAGCTTGCGGACCCAAGATGGAGGACAGTTTGAAATCTGTGACGTCATTTTGAAGTTCTGTGACGTCGTGATCGTCATGTATTATCATTAAAGTAAACAATTTTTTAAACGCTCTACACCCCATAAAAGTTTTATTGCTATTAAGTGAATACTCTTTGAGGTACATAGGGTACCCCCGCTCCGCTTTCCACCTCCACACCCTGCCTCCCATGCAAGCTCACAAACGAAAAAAAAAAGGACTGAAAAACGAGTTTTCGAAAAAGAGAGTCGATTCATAGAACAGCAATATAGGTATAATGGGTCCAAAAACGTTGTTGCTATGGCAATGTTAGATGAGAAACAGTTCACACATCCTAATTTTGTGAGGGAAAAATAAACAGCTTGAACTGAAACTTTCATAAAGTAATGACCTGTAATGGGTCTGGGGCTCGCGTCTGTTAGAGATAAGGGGACGCGCGAGGGGCTCAGTAAGAAAAGGAGTGCGGAACGAAGTCCGCAACTGGGAGAGAGATGACTGAGAAACCGCCTGCACGGACGACCGGCAGTTTTTGTTAGTCCAGTACGCTGGCGTACGGGCCATTGCCATTGGATCAGAAGGCTAACACATCAATCCAAATTTTCGCTAATCTTCCAAGGGACAGCTCCAAGGAACAACACTGATTTCAACGCAGATCTTTAGCGTGTAACCAGAAAATAATTGAGAAAGCGTTGTCGAAAGCGTTATCGCGCCTGAATATTCTTCGCGACTATCGCGAAATTGTTAACGGCCAAACACGAGCTAGAAACAGCCGTAAACAATTTGCCTCATGGAGATGTGATGACCGTTTTCCCAACAGGCTTTGGTAAAGGCATGTTTTTTACCGCGTTTAACTGTTTGCGCTCACCACACAAGAATTGCCGTCTACGAGAACCAGTATCATTGTTATTTCGCTGTTAAGGAGCATCATCGACGAGCAAATTTCAGAAATCTTATCGCTGAACTTCACATCAATGCAATTGTCGTCTGATGTTTTATGTCCTTTTCTTGTTTGAGGACTCAGCTTGATCGCGTCTTGCTTCACTTTCGGCAGGCTCAAGTAGATGAAATTATGAAGTTAAAAAACGTTCCTTATTTTACGCGCACAGGCATGGCACACAGGATGACATGATGTGTTTGATCTTTATATTTCTAGACCAATTTCTGACAAAGTGCCATTTTGAAATCCTTCACGCTTAGAGACCTTGAAAAGGTTTTGCATGGAAATGTTTAAATTCTCCGAATTTAATCTTGAACGGACAACAGCAAAGTCTACAATTATCGTTTACACGTCTCTCGATTCCTACCCTGATCATGACAGGCTTTGTCCTTCGCCGCCATCGAGCAAACACCGCATCGGATAGTTTTGTTTTGATAGACTCTAAAGTATCACAGTGACTTTTCCCCGCCAAGTTTCGGCGGTTGTTTTTTTTCGTGGGTACACAATTCAATTTCAGTTTTCAACCATCGTTACGCTTTCGTATTTAAACACTTCTTAGTTTGAAGTTGCATATTACCCTCTTCCTTCCAGGTTTGTTAGAAACGATTTCATGCACTTCATTGATATTGCCACTTACTTCTACGACGCTTGTATTGACATGGTATAAGTTGAGGAACACTTCTTACGCTCTCGTTTTCTTTGGTTTTCGGTACTGAAATGGCCAAAGCTAACGAAGACTACAAACCAGTTTATAAAAAGGATAGGAAATTCAATGTTAACATTAAAGATCCCGGAGGGGGAGTGGCATTGGGAGGGGAGTTTAGGGGAAGGGGAAGGAGGATCAGTAATCGTAAAGTCTCAGTAGGTATGGAAAGTTTTTGAGATACTTAAAGGTCGGCCCACATCAGGGGACATATTGCGGGGAGGTTAAGCTTAAACAACCCCCTTCGTGTGTACCCACCAAACCACTGCTGGAAAAATTGGTATCTTGGTTTGCAAATCATTAAGTTGCATTGAAACCCTTCCTAAGAAAATAAACTGACCACCCACTACAACTCGAAACTTACCTATGGCAAATTGCGAATTAAAAATGGGAAAAATTAGTTTCCCCCTCATTTTCAAGTACAAACAAGCTAGATTTCTCAGTAGACTTTGTCAACAACAACCACAACAACAAGTTCTATTTAAACTCAGTAACAGAATATAGCACACAAGGTGCAAGTTTGACCGAACCAATTTAGAGATAATTGGTTAGATGTAGTGTGTTTTCTGTCATTACTATTTTTTCATGATAGCAGTGAGTTTATCGTTGTTGAAAAGATAACAAAGAACATTTCACGATTTGCGTTCATGAAAATCTTCCCGCTCTTCCAACGGGAAATTCGCTTTGGTTTGCAAAATTTTATAATTCAGGCTCTGCGTCAATGCTAAGTTCTGTTTGTTAAGTTCTGTTTGTTTGTTTGTTATTTTTAATTTATTAACTCAGACTACAGGAAACCCGAACAACATAATTATGTACATTCATGCAAAATAACATGTAAAACTAGTGTATCTGAAAGATAGAAATGCTGCGTCACATTCCGCTGAAAGTGTGATTTAAGAGATTTAAGAGCACCCTACCCATCTCAAATGGTGTTCTGCCGTAGGACGGGATTGGTTTTCTTAGTTCATTGACTTCATACTAAAACGAATTCGATTGTTATTGGTTTTTTTTTGGGGGGGGGGGGGCAGGGAGGAGGTAATTTATGTTTAAAATTGTGACAGGTCTTAAGGTATTTTTTCTTGAAATTTTTTTGAAACTTCTTTTCTGTTCATTATCATTGGTAATCATAACCATGGTGTATGATGAGTCGTTGCTATGGTAACATTTCTTGTCGTTTTTGCTTTGAAAGAAGTTAGGCCAAGAAAATACATCATTACTGATCCCTTTATTTGAAATAACTAACACTGACAGTTTATCGCATAGCAATCCTTAGGCGTCATTTGTATCATTTGGGCATTTTTGTCATTAAATACAACTGTTGCCTCAACAGTAAGGATCACTTCAGTGATGTCATCATCATCAAGATCTGCAAACTCTCTCTGAAAGTCAGCATCCTGTTCTCTTCTGATGGTGTACAGTTGTTTAATAGTATCGTCAAATATAATTAGGGATACTGTGTCTTTGCCAGTGATCGTAAGAATAACGGCCATAATTTTATTGCGACACTTTTTTTTTTTTTTGCAATTCAATTTTATTTACAGGATTTACACTCACACTACTTACAGCACCTCTGTTTATACTTACAAATATACTTACGCTATACTTAAAAAAAAAAAACTTACACTACTTCGAATACATTTATTACAATACAATAACACTAATTAATATATAGCGCGTTTACTTACAATGTTTTTTTATTGTTTCTACATTAATTGTTCAAACCCATATTAAAAAAAAAGGAAAATTATTTTTTTTGTCGCTTACACTGCTTACAACACTATATATTATACTTACATAAGCACTTACACTATACTTACTTCTTGCACGATGCTTACACTTTATTAACTTGCACTACTTACAATACATGTGTTACAATACAATTACACCAGTCAAATTGAATTACAGTTTTTTTTTAATTTATTTATTTCCACAATTACAACAATTGCAATTATTTTTTCAACAATTTATTTACTGAAGAATGAATAAGGTTTGGTTACAAAAGTTAACAATGACACCATATGGAATTAGTTATGAAAATAGATAATGTAAATTCTTCTCTACATACTTATTTAACTTAAAGACTTTCCTTAATGGTAGCGTTTTCCGACTTTAATTATTAGATAAAATTGTTTCCTCAAAAATCTTCCACTTTTCTTTAAACCAATTCGTTTTATTCAATTTGAAGTATATATGTTTTTCAGTTTCATATTTAGTTACCAAAATTCTTAAAAAGTGATTCAAGGAAGGTAATATTTCTTTACATCGACAAGTCCACAAGAAAGATTTTCCTAAAATTACTATGTAATTAAATAGATCCATCTCCTCCTCAAAAGACCCAACAATAACATCGCAATATGTAAGCGAGAGGCTTCTGCAACTCTTGATTTTACTCAAAATATTTCATTAACCTCATGCTAAAAAGAATTTGAATAAGAACAACCGAATAAAATATGGGATATGGTTTCCGTTAGCTGATGACAAAAGGTGCAGTTCGGATTAGAAACGTATCCTATTTTACACAGGCGGTCATTAGTAAACAGAACAGAATTCAACACTTTGCACTGAAAGGAGCGTAGATACGGTTCGTTAGCAACCTTCACTGGCAAAAGAAATGCTTCTGAAACTTGCTTATCATCAAGGCTAAATTCGTTCTTTAGCTTAACCCATTTACTTGGCTTTTCCAATTTTTGTTTTATAAGAAAACAATAATAGTCATGACATTTAAGACTTTCCAAATCAAGAATCACCTTAAAATTTGGTATGTTGACACGCAACTTCAAAGGAATAGATTGCCTTAGGCCTGTCCAGACTAAAAAATTGGACCTTGTCAATCCCTCACTTCTGAGAACATTAAAAGACTCGATATTTGACTTGTCAAAGAGCAGATCATTTGTATATTTAATATTCATATTAAAGTAATGCTTATAAAAAATACTTTTACCATCGATTTTGATTTCTTTGTTGTTCCATATAACATACTTTTAAACATTATTTGGATCTACTATTTCCCTTATATTTGACCACCACGTTAACAGATCCTGATAAAAGGTGGATGAAATGTTTATCTGGTTTACATCATAATTACACTGAAGAAGAAAAAGACCCCTTCATTATCCAAAAGATAATTAAGGTAAGACTTCCAGAAACCTGACGAGTCCTTGTCCGTTATTCGCATTAGCCAGCTCAACCTCGACGCTTTTATCGTGGTTTCATAATCTATCATTTAGAGCCCACCTTGCTCATAAGGTGCATACGTTGAACTTCGAATAACTTTATCTTTCCCATTCCATAAAAAATGAAAAACTAAATTGTTAAATTCTTTTATAACTTCAGACGGAGTGCTTATCACCGAGCTCGGGCATATTAGTTTTGGAAGAAGAATTGCTTTTATAATATTAACCTTGCCATGAATTGACAAACCCCTTGACTTCCATAAATTTATTGCATTTCTGATTTTTTTCAGCCTTTGCTTAAAATTTTTCTCCACTAGTATCTGTACATCATATGTAATGAAAACCCCTAAAAACTTAACGCAAGTTTTCCATTTGACTCCAAGTGGTTCATTTTCACAGTTCTGGAGGGAGCCGATCCACATTGCTTCTGTTTTCGCAACGTTAAGTTTTAGTCCAGAAACTTTCTCAAAACAATCAAGCAAGACAAACAAAGCTCGTGCGAAATCTAAATCCGATAAAACAACAGTTGTGTCATCAGCGAACTGCAGCAGTTTAGTTTCTAAATCGTCTATTTTTATTCCTTTAATATCGTCTTGGTTTCTTATAGCAATCGCTAGGATTTCAACAGCAGAGACAAAGAGGTAGGGAGAAAGGGCGTCTCCCTGCCTAACTCCACGATCTATCTTAAAGTAGTGAGAGCAAAGGCCATTGTTTATAATACAACTTTGAATATCTTTATAGAAAATATTGACCCATCTTATAAAATCTGGCCCAAAACCGAATTGATTCAAACATTTTTCAAGAAAAGTCCATTCCAAACTGTCGAATGCTTTCTCAAAGTCAATAAAAAGTAAAATTCCGGGTAATTTCTTAGCTCTTGTATAATCCATTATATCAAGAATTGAGCGTATGTTCTCACTGATGTTTCTGCCCGGGATATATCCTGATTGATTATAATGTATTAATTTAGGTAATAGACTTTTCATTCTTTCTGCAATAACTTTTGAGGCTATCTTTGTATCAACATCCAAAAGGGAAATTGGCCTCCAGTTTTGAAGATCACAACGATCTTGGTCCTTTTTCTCTATTAATATAATTACAGCCTGTCTTTGTGAAGGGCTCATTTCTCCTTGCACAAAAGATGCATTGAAGCATTCAACTAAGGGATCCCCCAAGAAATTCCAGAAAGTCTTATAGAATTCTATAGGTAGACCGTCATTTCCCGGAACCTTATTTAATGGAAAAGAGTTTATGATTTTAGAGCATTCTTCAAGACTTATTAGTCCTTCACCCAGAGATCTTAAGTCATGTGAAAGTGTTGGAATAGGCAAGTCTTCAAAGCGAAAGTATAATTCGTTTTCGTCAAGGCAGTTTTTTTCTTGATTTATAAAGATTTTCAAAAAAAATTTTCGCTCCCTCTAAAATTTCGAAGGGATGTACGGTGATTACTCCACTAAGCCGAAGCTTCCGTATGTGCTTTCTTATATGATTACGTTTTTCTAAATTAAAGAAATATTTAGAATTTTTTTCTCCGTGTTCATTCCACCTCGCACGTGATCTAACTATTATACCCTCAACCTTCTTATCATACATTTGTTCCATTTTTTCTTTCAAGACATTTAAAGTTGATAAGTTCTCTTGACTGGGATTGTTTTGAAAAACTAAAGAGGCGTCTTGGAGTTCTCTATTTAACTGCCACTCTTCTGCTTTCCTTTGCTTACTTTTATTCATCGAATATTGTCTGGAGTATTTCTTAACATTATATTTCACCCAATCCCAAACAGGGCGTGGGTCGCTAAGATCTTGCTTGCCTGCTTGAAGCCACGAAGGAAGAAGACAATTTATTTCATCGACATATTGTTTATCATTCAGAAGGGAGCAATTTAGTTTCCAAAACCCTGGACCCTTTACTTTGTCATCAACGTCTTGAAACTCTATCGTTATTGCAGAATGATCGGTTTTTATTGCTTAAATTATGTCAACATTATAAACGTTGTCCGATAAAGAATTAGAAATAAGCCAATAGTCCAGTCTTGAGAAAATCATAGGATTTGATTGACTCCAGGTAAAGCTGCGTACCGTGGGATTCTTTACACGCCAAATGTCGTGTAAATCAAGCTCTGACTGTAACTGCTCTATTATGCTAATTACAGATAGTCTTGGAATCATGTTGCAACCTCTTTTGTCGATGACTGGATTTAAAGGACAGTTGAAGTCTCCTCCAGCAATGATATTTTCAATTTCGTCCAAATTGTTTTTCACAATGGTTTGCAAAAGTGACCGATAAAAGGTAACCAATTCATTGTCCCGATTTGGAGCGTAAACATTAACTAGAAGAGCAGTTCTCCACTTAGAAGAACTTTAAGCATAATAAATCTACCGTTAGTGTCAACAATGGATTTTTCAACTGTACAATCAAAATTATTCCTGATTAGAATTGCCACCCCTCTCGCATTGTTAGCCCCATGAAAGCAAAACAATGTAGCACCCCATTCTCTTTTCCATGAAACTTCATTCCCTTGAGTGGAATGTGTTTCCTGCAGGAAAACAATATCCGGTTTTTGTTTTCTAAGCCAAGTAAATATCGTCCGTCTTTTTCGAAAGTTGCTGATGCCTCTCGTATTTAAAGATATAAGTTTACCCTTCACCATTTTTGCTGAAAAAACATAGAGAACAGTCGAAATTAAGGACAAGAAGGATCGTCATGTATCTATAATTAAATAACCATCCAAGTATAATCACTGAAATCTTCCAATAATTAGAGCCATAAAGCGACAACTTTGAGATATATGAATGATATGATGTCTGCAAAATTACCGTTAAGAATAAAGCGAAAATAAATAAATTTACTGCAAAAGAGTTGTTCACAAAATTCGCGCTTTTGCAGCTTTGCACGAGCAAATGGGACACACATGAAATCATCGCGCGATGGACGTTATCGCTTGCCTTTGCTGTGCTACGCAATGTTAGAAGACTAAAAAAAAAAAGAAGCAATTATCGACACAATATTTAGATTAATAAATTTCTACGTGACCGAGACTGTCCTTCCATCCACAACAAGTTTCCCCTTTGTGAAACGAACTCTCTTCCCTTCTTCAAAAGCCTTTCGCATAAGTGGAAGAGCTTTTTTCCGAGTTTCGAAGTCGCTAGGTGTGAAATCTTCGACAAACCTCACCTCGTTGAGCTCCGCCTTCCCTTCCGCACTCTTTGCAGCCTGAAGTAGTTTTCTTTTAAAGGGCCTACTGTAGAGTTTGGCAATGATGTGTCTTGGCTTCTCGCCTTGCTTTTTCCCTGTACGATGCGCGTTCTCTACTTCAGCTGCTGCATGTTCGAAGCCAAGACGTGTAATGTAGTCCAGAATTATCGCCATACAGTCTTCGCCATCCTCTTCACTCACACCTAAAACACGAATATTAAAATCTCTAGAGTATCTCTAAATGTTCCAACTTTTTCCGAAGGTCGTCGTTGCTCTGTCCAAGGTTGTCTATCTCGTCGCATTCATCGAGTTGAGAGAAGTCTTCAAGTTGTCAAACCCGGCTTCGAACTCCTGTTGTTTAAATTTCAATCCGTCTATTCTTCTACCTTAGATATAACGCTCTCGATTTTTTGTAATCTCTCGTTCGTATTTCGCTGAAAAAGCTTCACGTCGTCACTCAGTTTCTTAATTTGGTTTGTAAGGTCACCTCTCATTAATTTTAGCTCTTCCAGCACCGCGTCCGACATGGTCGATTCCTCGAGGTTTGGTACCTTCTTCGTGTTTTTTCTCTGCTTATTTTCTTGTTCAAAGTTCTGCAAAGGCACTAGTCTTTTCCCTGACCGAAGGCGTTTCTCTGACATGTAGCATTACTAAAAAAGTACAGCTCTGGTCGAATGATAACCAGGAAAAGCTTCTTCCAATGCGGAGCTCGACAAGACACGTCTTCACTCCATGAATGTCCAGCGGACTCTTTTTTTATTGCGACATTTGGTCTTCAGTTGCATTAGGCCACACTCGGAACATTGGATGATTTTCTTGTCACTATGCATGACTTTTGAGTGGCACTTGTTGCAGCTTAAATATGACTGAACATGGTTAATTCCATCTGGTGGAAATTGCACCTTCAATTGTTGTGTCTTGTCTGGTACATCATCCTGTCGTTCTATCTTTAATTAATTGATGCCTTTATTTACAGTACTGTATTTGGTCAAAGTTTAATACATGTAGTTTGCGTCATTAAATTCTTTAATGGCAGCATGTGATATATTGTAACAGTGGCCAGATTTCATTTTTCTTGTGTCCTCCGAAGAGAACCGCTGTTATCTGTAAACAAGGCTACTTGTTTAGTTAAAGTATTCCCGCGAACATTTACAGTTTCAACAGTGCCAACGAATAAAATAGAAGCAGACAGCACGATATACTTGCGAGCTTGTCTGGAAATTTAGAGGAACTTATTGATTCTTGTTCTGGGTTGTCTTTATGGGTGACAGGTTATGTAAATAGCCAACTATGCTTAGTCAGTCTAAAATAGAAGGACAAAATTATTGAGATTGAGTTGTTACTGATTAGATCAAAAGAAGTGAATACTGGGAGTAGATAGTATTGTGTCAATCTTTTCAGTGAGCTGGATTAGTATATCACAAGGTGTGAGAGGTCTTGGTGGATTCCAATCGGAAATTTTAGCTGCCTGAGGATTTTATAATGATACCTTCTTATGTATGTTCAATTTCAAGACAGGTACTGCATCAATTTAGGATAACATACATTTACAACACAGAACTTGCCAGGTATTTCATTCACAATGTATGATCACATGCTACTCAAATTAGGGTGAAAATTAAATTATTGGAATGAAATAAGAACTCTTTGATCGAAATTGTGGGTTAAGTATATTTTCAATATTGTTCAATTTTTATCTTGTTTACTAAGCAAATGGTAAAAATAGTAAACAACTTACCACTTGAATTATTCATACTGGGGTCTCCTGAAAGAGAAATTATTTTGAAAGAATTACTTGTTATTCCTTATGATTACACATGCAAGCAGTTATTTAAATTTGTTATTTAAAAAGCTTCTTTGTGATTTCAAAAAGTCGATTCAATCTTTGTTCCTCCTGTTGTCTCCATTTCAAGGTGTTTGATTTTCTAATACTTTTAAGTCTACCAAAAGTCATTTGCTCCACTACAAGTAACGACAGTTGTTTAACTCTACTTAAACCTACATGTGTGATGTCCAATGTTTGCTCAGACTTTCCAATATTTACCCATGCTTTTGCGAATTGGTAAAGGTAATCCTTGAATCTTGTGGATAGTTAAGGCCCATGCAAGTTTAAGTGGTAGCTGTTGTCTCTCATGAACTGAATTGCCAGATTGTGCAGAAACATCCACGGGAGCTATAGCAACTAAAGAAGGAATTTTTTCAGATATTGAGGGGCCGATATAATTGTCAAACTTAACAATAACAACAATAGGCAGATCTGGAGGTTTATGAGGAGTGCTAAAAAGGATAACCACTATTGTTCCTGTTGAACCATTACAAAGACCAACAGATGGCCATAAGTTCATTGTAAGCATAACAAGGGCACCCTTTAAAATAAGTAGTGTTGGTTCCAATCCATACATTTCCTGAGGACTAATTTTGGCAGCTTGAGAACTTGAACGTTTTGCTTTAATTTTTGAGTTGTAAGAGGGAACTGTAATTAAAAGTTGCCACTTCCCCATTGGTATAAAATAATCGAGTGGCCGAGTATTGTGTTATTAGCTTGTGCTGGTTGCGTAGTCAATAGCAGTTTCCAATCATCTTCAGATATATTTCTCCATTGCGCAATCGTAAAAGTAGTTAGATAATGGGCATTCTGGACCAGCCAAAATTCCCAAGGTCAATTTCCGGGACACTTTTTGACCTGCAGGAACGTTGAATACTTTTTTTTTAATTTTTCAAAGAAGAAGTTAACCTAAGTAGTCACAAATTGTTTTCGTTGCCATTTTGCCTTTTTTGAATATCCTGCATATGTTTTTGTTTTTCTTCAGAAGAGTCTTGTTTTAATTTTTGTTCAGCTAAGAATCCTTTCAATGCTAATTCAGTAAGCTCACAAAGACCAGGATCATTCTTCAATTTAGCTGTCCCATGACAATGAATGCTACCTCTTGCTTGGAATTCATATCAGTACCAGTGCAATTCAGCCCCAAGTGTACCATACAACCAATGCTTTATGAAACTTTGTAAGCGTTGATTAAAAAACCAATCAGCAATGTGTGGCATGTCTATTGCATTTTGTACCCTTTCCTCGTTGGTACAATGATTTATTTGAAAACAATGAATGCAATTCTGGTCAATGCATGTCTGCTGACGAGAAGGCAAAAAAGATGGTTGGGCAACTTTGCTGTTTATTATTGATTTCAATTCATTTAGTCGTTTTTGCCAGTAAGCATTACTACCTGTTATGTTGTCCACAAATCTTCATAACTTTGTCATAAAATTTGTTGAAGCATTATTTGATCCCATGTCACGCAATTGCTCTGTTGTAACAGGAGCGTCACCTGGATTCTGTTTGATGAACACAGAACTTTGTTATAAAGTGCGTTTTCTTTGAATCATATTAAGTGCCCAGTAGGGAAAGCGTGGATGTTTAGCAAAACGATAAACCCACTTGCCACCTAAGAATTCTCCAAATCTTAAAAGATGTTTAATGCTCTGAGAAAAAGATAGATGTCTGTTTAAACTGTGATCAGTTGGATCACCTTTTCCATCAGGAAATAATGTTGGAAATGCCGCCGTTTAGCTATTATGGCGTTGTATATTCATTGAATGGTTTACTTTGAATAGATCTAGATGGCCAATTCAAAAATTTCCCTGCAATTTCCTCTTGAATTTCCTCTGTTTCCTCTTTTCCATTCTGTTGAAAAGGAAGAAGGCTACTAGTTTGAGTGCCTTTGTTATAGACAACATCTGAATCACTTTCTAATTCAGTCTCAATTACGGAATCCTGGACAAAGTTTTTGTCATCATTTTTTGTTTCAAATGTTGAAAGGTCTGATGACATACCATTTTGAGGTAGACAGTTGAAAGCATGTTGATCAATTTTAACGTCGGTGTATTGAGGATTATGCAGGGTTGGCCAACGCAATGCCTCTTGAATGTTATGTCTTCGTACAGTGACTTCTTTGCAAGATTTGTCTTTTCCTGTCATTTTCACGAGAATGAAAGGAATGTCTTTAGGCTAACGAGGCAATGATTTAGCAAGCTCTTTTAACATCTTGAGGAAAACTGATACAGTGCCCAGAATAGCCTCTTTCTCATCCAGGCTTTATATAAACTCTCCGGCATTATTGGAAGAGCTCTGGCTATTAACATTTCTTCTATTTGTGTTACACCTTGCAATTCCTCAGGCACTGAAGAAGGTATCATACAATTCTCCCTTGAAATTTTTTTAGGAAACCGCTTATCTCTTAAACAGTTGACACACACATAGTTAGAGAGTGATTTTTACTATTTTTTGCGAATTTTGGTTTTCTTTGGCCGGGCCTCAAAGCAGATTTTACATTGGTAAATAGTATGGTCTAGGAATCTGTGAAATTTTGTCATATTTTTTAATGCCAATTTATCAATTGCATTGGATTTCATTGGGAGCTTTTTATGTCTACCACCTGCGTTTTGATTGCCTGGCATCTTTTTAGTTTGGAAAAAAACAAGTTTTTTGCTTTTGAATTTTCGCTTTGTTTTTTTGTCTGTGAGCACTTTTGGTTATTAGCATGTATTTCTGCTTTTTTATTTATTGTATTTTTAGTTACTAGTATTGTAGAATGAAGATTTTTCTTGCTTTGATGTGCCATATTTGCTATTTTGTCATGATTTCGTGAGTCACAAGCTACTTGATCATCTCAGTACCAATCTAGGTTTTTTTTTGCTATGTGTTATTGTACTATGTTGTGATTCATGTTTTCTATCTTTTTCGTGCTTTGTAGTTTAGCGGTTTCTTTTGTCAACATGTCCTTTGTTTGTCTTTGCTCAGTATGACATGTGCTTTCTGATTGTTTTTTGGCAATTGTTTCTTTCTTCCTATCATGGCTATGGATATCACCTGTCTTGGAATTCTGAGAAAACTGGTATTTTAAATCACTTACACAAACATCTTGCACTACATCATAGCGAATTCTCTTTGATTGGTTCAAATAAATTGAACAACTGTTTTCAGGTTGTTTACTACCAGTCGTGGTTCTTGAAAATTTCAGCCATTTGTATGTATCCCAAAAATTGTGTGTATACAAAAATGTCCGTGGATAAGAGTGAAGCAGCGCTTAAAATTTCAATATCTGTTCCCCAAACTCTATTTTTGGCCATCTGAGAGTTGGCTAAATAACTGTCTAATGAACTATTCATGTGAGGTAGTAGGAAATTAAATATTCAATATCTATCGTGTCATTTATAATTCGTGCTCTCGTTTGAGTACGATATACTTATCTACCTGTTACAGCATAAGATAATGCTCGAAAAAGACAATTTCCATCACCTAATATTTGAATGAGTTTTGAGCGTGTTCCAAGTGGCTTAGAAGGTTTAAACAATGTTTTACAACTAGCGGCAGATTTGTTACGGAACACAAAAATGTCTGTGACCCTTCACCACAAGGTGTAAACATCCAAGTAGCAGAATCTACATTAGGCCCAGGGATAGTTTCAACATCATCTGCAACGCGTATGAAATCAGGAATGTAAAATCTGTAGAGATATATCTGGGTAAACCACAGGCGAGTGATTTGCATAAGCTCAAAACGATGAACAAGTGTTTTCAGAACAGGTAAATATATTGCTTCCATGTAAAAAAGTGAGACCAAGGAACTCCAAAACCTTTCTTTAAAGCATTTCCTACATTCTCGTACGTGCTTTCAAGTAAAGGCAGTGTAATCCAGCAACTATCGTGTACTGCAGAAGAGAGTTACCCATTTTGTTTTAAGCTATGTTCACATACCTTCAAAGCTTGCCTACTTTACAGTTTCTGAAAGAAATTTTCAAAAACTTGGGACTTTACTGTATGTCTCCGTAAAAGGTACGATTTTAAAAAGCAGTATCAAGTTCAAACACATAGTGGGAAGATGGCGTGCGAACACACCAGAGAAACGAGGCATGCAAAAACACACCAACAAAAATGAGGTGCGTATTTAAACATATCAATGACTATTGTATGCAATCTGCAGGAAACAGTATTCTGTAAGAAAAGGGAGCAGCTGCTATTAAAAAAAAGGTGTGCATGTTTACAGATCATTTTTACTCTCATGCAATCTATTCAACGACGACAAAAAATTGAAACTGCTCCCTGGAACTTATGCAAAGATTTATTTCTTGGTTGTCTTCGACCTTATGTATTTGAAGACTTTTAGTTATTTTAATTTGATATTAGAATTTGGTAACGCCACTGTGTTGTGTGAAATAGTTAGTTAGCCTCGGTAGCTTGGCGGTTTAAGCAATTTGAGCGTGCTAACAAAGCGGCAAAGTATTCAGTATTAAGCTGCATACGTTTTGATAATGGCAAAGCCGCGAAAACGAGCGGCGAAGCCGCTAAGAGCCTGGAGGAGAGACAACTGAGAAACCGCCTAGACGGATGACCGGCATTTTTTGTCAGTCCAGTATGCTGGGGTACTGGCCATTCCCATTAGATCAGAAAGCCAACACGTCAACCAAAATTTTCGGTAATGACGGCTCCAAGGAACAACACTCATTACAATGCAGATCTTTGGCGCGAAACAAGAAAATGGTCGAGAAAGCTCTGTCGAAAGCGTTATCGCGCCTGAATATTCCTCGTGAAGATCGCGAAATGGTTCTCAAACCTGAGCAAGAAACAGCTGTAAGCGAGTTACTTCATGGGAGAGATGTGCTGGCCGTTTTGCCAACAGGCTTTTTACCACAATTGCAACTATTCTCGCAATCTGGTTGGCTAATTTGCCGTTGTCGATAAGAGTCCAGGCAACGCCGCTCGCGTCAATGTGTCACACAATGCCTTTTTCAGCTCGCGCTCTGAAAAAAAATCTTCCTTGACGTGCGAGAACCTGCATCATCAATTGTTATTTCGCCGTTGAAAAGCATCATCGACGACCAAATTTCAGAGATGTTGTCGCTGAACTTCACCGCAATGGAATTGCTGTCTGACAAAGTCAATTTGGTGCGAAATAATCGGCCGCAATTTATTTACAGCTCTGCAGAGGCAGCGTTGGAGAAGCCGTTTCTTGCAGCGTTGCGAGAAGACAGCGAACTCCATCGAGCTGTGTCGGCGATCTTAGTTGACGAATCTCACATGGTGGAAGCTTGGACGGGGAAATGGCAAGATTCGATATTTGCTTTCTGCAGCGCTTTTACCCGGGCGGGGGTACTCCCTTATCTGGGCTATATAGGTATGTGCGGCCCCAAAAGGTAGATATCCTTTTCACAAATGGCTGCCAATTATAAATTCTTTTGTGAGTATTAAAATTAGCCTGACTAGCCTCGTTTTTGAGTTGCTAATTCAAAAGAATTTTTACTCCCAAACGAGTTTAGTGAGGCTAATTTAAATGCATACAAAAGAATTTTAAATTGGCAGCCATTTATGAAAAGGGTCTATGGTTTTTCAGCTGTTTTGGTCATAAATAGGGGATCGATTTTAGCTGATTTTGGCCATTTTGGTCATAAATAGGGTATGGTCTTTGCACTCTAGCCTTGATATGGTTATGTTTTTAAGAAAAAGCCACTTTTTCATCATCATTAACAAAAGCCCTTCACAAATTATATTTATGGTAATTTAAGATTGGTCTGAACTAGGGAAATAATTATAACGCAGGTCTGAAACAGGGTTTTGATTTAAGGGTCTGGTCATAAATAGAGTTTCGAATTTTTGGTCAGGTCATAAATAGCGTAGGGAATATCGCTGATTTTGGTCATAAATAGGGTAAGGGTTTTGGGAAGCGGGCCGCACATCCCCAACCCAAATTTTCTCGGAGTGCCCCCGGACGATTTTAGTATTAAGCTGGATACGTTTTGATAATGGACGCTCATTGTTTTCAATAGATTATTTGTTTTCGTCAGGAGCAAGCATAGCCAAGCCTCTAAGCCTGTTCAGGTGTTCCGTGGTGCCTAGGGAAAACTGTCCATTCTTCGATCGATGAGCAAAGAAGGTAAGGAAAGAATATCTCTTTTCATATTAAAGGTTACTTAGTATCGTTTCATATAGTAAAGATTGTATGAACATATTTTTATCATGCATTACCATAAATTTAAATGATCGTAGGTACTTTATTTGCGTATATTTAAAATTGGTTCTTGATAACCAAGATTGTATCACTGTACTGATCAGTTCGGAAATAAAGCAGTTGTGCAAGTTAGTTTTGGGAAAAAACAAATTAATTACTCAACATATGACATAGCTTACTTTAATAGGTCTCTAAAAAATATTGTGAGGTTGGTGGACTGTTGGTGCAACTTTGTTACCAAATGAACGTAAGGGAAGACGGGTGGGAGTGCTTTCCCTGCGTCGTTTAACCTCTGTAAACTGTAGTCAATGCACTAGTATCTGATGAATTTTGTTACTTGTAGGGACTCCAGTTTTGGCACTGACTGTAGTGGAGCTTCAGATAAGGAGACAGAAAGAACTGCCATGGATGATCTCACTATGAAAGACCCCATCTAGTTGTTTGTCAGCCCAAACAGATGCAATCTGCGGTTTTCAATAAACAAAGTGACACGAACTGACATGTACTAGCAATTGGATTGGCTGGTAGAATTGATAGAGGAGTACAGCAAGGACACACCAAAAACAAGTGTATTTTCTGACACCATGTATTCTATCGCAAGTGTTTTTTTTATTTATTTATTTATTAAGCTTCGGCCTACTATTACACATAAAGAAAAAGAAAAAGAAGAGGAAGCAAAAAAAACAAACAAACTAACAAAAAACAGACAGCAAAACAAAACAAAATGGCCAGGGGAGCCGCTACAGCTTAGCCAATTACAGCGGCCCCCTTAGATATAATTAAGAGACAAAATTATACAATATATATAAATCTAAATCTAGTATAGGGAGCTTAAAAGCAGCAATGCGGTGGGCGCGTTAAGGTCTTAGTGGTATTGCACTTTGGGCAAATTGTCCGCCACGTCCTTATATCTTCTTGATCAAAAATATCTACTGCATTTGTATAATATTTTAGTAAGGATCTCTTAAAAGCAAGGGGTGTTTGATTGTGTTCCTTAAGACTTTCAGGCAAAACGTTCCAGATTCTAGCACATCGGACAAAAAACGAGCGTTTATAGGAAAGAGTACGGCATTTCTTAGGTATATAAGTGACACAGCTATTGCTAGAATATCTTGTTATTCTGACCGGTTGCCTAGCAACCGGTAGAGCATCACTATTTACATATATTAAATTATTTACAGCTTTGTAAAAGAAAACAATGTCCAAATACTCGTGCCAGAAGGATAGTGGAATTAAGTTGGTCATCAGAAGCCTGGTCTTGTATGGAACGTCACAGCGAAAAGGGAGCCTCAGGATATATTTTGTCGCGCGTCGCTGAACAGCTTCCACTTGCTTCAGCAGGCCTACTGCCTGGGGAGACCATACTTGGGAGGCGTAGCCAAGTTGGCCACGGACGATAGACAGGAACAATGTTCGGCGTGTCCTCATAGATTGTATACTCTTCGACGCCCGCCGGACAAAGCCAGGAAGCTTATTTGCTTTGGTGCATTGCTCATAGATTTGCTTGTCCCAGGAAAGGTCGCTCGAGACCCACACACCAAGATCCTTTTCAGATTCACAGGTTTCCAAGACAGCGCCATTGATTGAATACTGAAATGCCTGTGGACTTTTCTTTCTAGCTATTCGCTGGCATTTACACTTTTTCTTGTTGAATAAAAGACCGGATGACTCGGACCAGTCAACCAGACTGTTGAGATCTGCTTGCAATGCAGCACAGTCAGTGGCAGAGTTGATCGTTCTAAGAACTTTAGTGTCATCTGCATAGCATGCGGCTGTAGAAGACGAAACAGTGTCAGGGAGATCGTTAACAAATAGCAAGAACAGCATCGGGCCTAGCAAGGACCCTTGAGGTACACCGGAAGTGACTGATAGCTGTTCAGATGTGGCGCCAAGGACTGTCACACGTTGTTTGCGATCATGTAAGTATGATTTGAACCAATCGTGCAGTGAGCCGGCGATTCCAAATTGGCAAAGCTTATCAAGCAATTTGGCATGATCGACTTTGTCAAACGCCTTACTCATATCGAGATAAATAACGTCCGTCTGCCTCCCAGCGTCGAGCTGCGCCCCTATGTAGTCAAGAACGCTGGTTAGTTGAGTAACGCAGGACCTGCCAGCTAAGAAGCCATGTTGGAAGAGGCTTATCTTGTGATGTAAGTAATCTTTCAGTCCCGCTAATACACAGCGCTCAAGTACCTTTGAGATAACAGGGAGGAAGGAGATATGGCGATAGTTCTCAACGAGCTCACGTTTCCCTGTCTTGAAGATTGGGACCAAGTTTGCGAGCTTCCAGTCTGAAGGAACCACTCCTAGCCGCAGGGATTTGTTGAACAGCTTCGTGAGAGATGGTGCGATCTGTTCATCGGTTTCTTTTAATAGACGGGAAGGTATTCTGTCAGGACCCGTTGCCTTATTTACATCCAGCTGCCTTAAATAGGCCAAAACCTCTGTGACTGAGATCTGTAAGTCAACAAATAGGGGCTCATCTAAAGGCGATGGCCGTGCTGGATGCCCCCAGACCTCTGAAGGAACAGAGAATACAGACGCGAAGTACGAGTTGAACAAATCTGCAATCCGTCTAGGCGTTGACGCTTGACTACCCGGTCCACGGGGAAACTTCGAGCAACAAACAAGTGTGCGTGGCTGATGCGGGGCCGGAAAGAAAGCTGCGGAAAGAGCTGTGTCGGCGCGTATTGCAGGCAGCACAAATACCAACTAAAGAAAGGAATGAAAATGCCAGCGCCGTGTAGAGGCTGCGGAGTCGGGCTTTTGTGTGATTACCGTCTATGCATTCGATGTGGCGGGAGCGCGCTAAAACAGCGGCTTATCCGCAAGCGCAAAAAAGCAAGGAAAACTTTTGAACTTGTTTTGCTCGAGCTGATGTCAACCAATTAGAGAAATAAAACCTACCGTTATAGAATAAGTCACTATGGCTTCAGTTGCCCAAAGGTTTGAAGAAAGACTGGAAGAACTGCACAGTATATACGCCGACATGGCTGCCGCAAGATATTCGTCCGACGTTCTGCAAACAATCGACTGTCAACTTTCCGAGGGCATACAAAACCTCCCTCCAGAGCTTCGTGAGATAATCTACAAGGAGTATATCGAAATAAAAAGAAGGGAAAAAAAGGAAATGGGTTGGGACAAGGTCCAGGAGCATATTTCAAAACTGCCTTTCTGCCAATACAGGCAGCAGATTGCACCAATGATAATTTGCCTTGAATATCCGTACTGTTATTTCGAGGGCTGTTGTTTCCCCTGTTTCGAAAGGGAGGGAGCTCTTCATAAAGCATCTCTAAGCCCGCCGATAGAGTTAATACATCTCATAGAAGCCAGCCCTGAGTACAAGAATTTTTTGAAAGTATGCTCATGGGATGGATATAATTGGCACGAGTGGTTCCTTTTTGGCAGGGAGCGTTAGCGAAAAAAGTGGACGTTCCCTAGTCAAAAAACCTCGTCAGCATCAAGCATAGCAGCAACGACCTGGCGCGTAATATCGCGAGCATCTTTTTGCAACTCAAGAAACGCAACCAAGTGGAAGCAGGCAATCATGTTTTTATAATATGCAAATAAAACCGGCCGTTTCTAAAAGTCAGTTCGAAGCGAGGGGTGCTGTTATTTTTTTTATCAGTTCGGTTTCAAGTTTGCCGCGGATGTCTTTCTCCATTTTCTTGACATCAACATCGGTAAGCTTTCTCTTTGACGGTTGGCGAACCATCTTCGCTCGACCTGATCTTTCAGAAAGTTATACTGTTGAAACTCGGAAAGGATAGTGTCAAACTCGTGGGAAGACACTTCGTTATTATTCAAAGCATTGGAGAGCAATCTGTTGATTGTATCCCGCTTGGCAACGGCGAGCGTGGTAATCTCTTGATGTTTCTTTATTTTCGACTCAAGTTTTTTGCTGGCGATTATCAGTCCCGAAGAAACGAGAGCGAAACACCCCCCAACTGCGCCAAGAGGAACTGTTGCCGGCAGGCCAACCACAGCAATAGCGGAGCCAAAACTAGCGCTGGAAAACGCTGCCGATAGAACACTAGAGCCAGCAGCACTCCAATTAACGAATTTTCTCGCTCGTTTGTATTTTTTAGCAACGAGGCGATAGTGGCCGACCTCACGGGCCAAAGTGTTGGAAATCTCGTTGATCTTCTGCAAGCGGAAATTTTCAGAAGGCGCCACCAGTAGTGGATAGAGAGGCTCGGCAGGCGGCGCGCTTGGAGGTAACAGATTTGCAGAAGACATTGGGTATATAAAGAAACTTAATTTAACTCTAATTCAAAACGAAGCGGGAAGCCCTTAAAATCAAAGAGTTCGTCATTTTCATATTTGACGCTAATGGTGATGCTATTTATAAAATCGTCTGTAGAACAGTCTCGCAAAACCTGTTGCGGAGAACCCTGGTAGCTTACCTTTTCAAAAGGCTTCCCTTTTATATCAAACAGGGCTAAGACATCTGTCTTTTTGCCATTGAACAGATTCTTTTCTGTGTCGATCAAATCACAATGAATAAAATATGTCGTTGTAGATGTAAGCCTTTTTACGAATGTTATAGCCTTCAACTTTCGCCCAATACCAAGCAAATTGGCTAAATCGCGATCAAGTTCAACCGGTTTTGCCCCAGCCCCAAAATTTCTGATTACAAGCTGTCCAACAGGTTGATTTATTTCTGTTTCCAAATGTTTATAGCCATATTTGTCGAACAGACCTTTTATTTCTTTTGCCATTCTTTCTAAACTATAATGCCCTGGCATTATTTTACTGATTGACAAAGCTATATCTTTGTCTTTATCTCCCAAGGTGGCTGAACCTTCTTTTTTCAAAGTGTCCCAGCTGTTGAATAAACTACAAGATATGAGTTTCATGAAATGCACTTTCGGTATGGGTTCTTCAAAATATATTGTCTGCCCATTCTCTTGTGTGACAATAGTGAGAACAACCCTTTTATATTTAACAAACAAAATTGTGTTCAAATAAGATGGCGAATTTGTGGAAAGATCCTGAGTTTTTGAAAAAAGCGGCAATCGCAAAGGAAAAGGCGTGGACAAATTTTTTAAACCACTTTCCAAAAGCGGACAAAAGCCGGTTCGTTTCACAAGAAAGAATCGACGAGAAAAACAACGCAACCGCGGAGGTGTTTTTTAAAGAAAGCGAAGGATCGTTTCAAAGCGTCTTCGGTTCAGACAGGCGGTATTGGAGTGCGGAAATGAAAAAAGCGCTTGGTTTGGGAGACAGCGGGGGTTTTCCTTACCAATTGTCGCCACTTGGTTCAAAAGTTTCCTTACCCATTCCTGCGGAACCTTTCGACGGAAAAGCGCCAAGCTTGAAGAAAACATTCAACGCCGAAATCAAAATCTACGTCACGCCTGACCAATATTTCACGACAAAATTCAGAGAAATATTTCAAAAAACCAAACTGAGGCACACTTCTGGAGCCGAATCAAAACACTGGTTAGGACGGCCTGACATGAAATATTGGCCGCAACAGCTGAACTTCGCGGTTTTCTGCGCGACACAAGGGTGTGGAGTTTCTCGCGAAATCTTTGACAACGAGATGAATCTCCCCCCGCAGATAAGAGCTTTTTACACCTTCCACGTGTATTTCACGGTCAGGCGCATTTTGTACCAGCTAGGAGGTATTCAGAGCATGAGCGCTTTGCCCGGAGACCCGCCTTTCAACCAATTCAATAATCATTATGACGTTGCTTCGTACAAAAGGCTATGCAACGAGTTGTCGAGTGATTTCCGCTACACGCACGGGGAAAGCCACGGTCTGGGAAGCATTTACGTGTACGCGTCAGGCGCGACTAAAACTGACTATAAATACCCGGGATGGAACAAATTCAGCGATGAAGGCGGGAAAGCTATAAAAGGGGACTTGATTTATTACATCGAGCCGGGTGCCGCTTCTGATACCCAATCGGACTGGTTCGCGCCAAACACAGCATCAGGTTTGACGCAGGCGGGCTTGTCGAGAATCAACCAGTCAATCGAGGCTTTCGTTTACTGCATTCTTGGATCGCAAGTCAACGTACGCAGCAGCATTCTCGGTTCTGGTGGCCGGGCGAAAGAAGCCCAGAGCGAGTTCCTGGTGCTGATGGAAGACGCGATCAGACAGCCCGACCTGGCCGAGAGCGTGCAAAGGTACCAGCTCGAGGTGGATCAAGCGAAGGTCAGGCTCAATCTTGCTGTTGCCCCCATGGCCTGGCTTATGCTCGCGCAAATGATAATAAACACCGAAAGCACAATCGGTTACAACAACAAGCTGAAACAGGCGGTCTCCGGGATGAAACTTGGGGTGAACAACGAGGTAAACCCGGAGACAAAAAAAGCTGCGCTCAAACTCGTGGCAGGCGGCCCGTCAAAAATTAACCCGCCCAACACCCATCCTTCCAACCCGATACACAAAGCCGCAACAGCCGAATCAAAAAAAATCAGCTTCGACCAAAACTCAACAAGCACAACCAACGGCGCAAAAAATAGAGCCCGAGGCTCCAGATAAAACACCGCAACATGAAGTAAACAAAACAGCTGTCATTATCGGTGTAGTTGGATTATCGGCTTTGCTGTTCATGGCTTGGCGGTAAAGTTAACGCTGCTTCTTAAAATATTCTTCGAATAAAAAGGCCACCAAGGCAAGAATAAGCAGCCAGGTGTGTTCGGCCAGAAACCCGACGACTTGGTCCGCAGCTTTGAATAGAAAGCTCACAATCGAGCCAATCAGCCCGGGCAGCAGAGAAGCGAGTTTCGCGCCAATATCTTTTAGGCCTTCCCCCAAAGCCTTGCTGGTGGCTTTCAAGCCTCTGGTGAGGGCCCCGATGGCAGACCCAATTGTGACACCCGCGGCAAGAAGAACAGCGGTCAACGTCACACCATTTTTTTTTGAAGATCTCTTTGACCCTTTCCAAGAGAGGCCGCCCCCTTTCCCTTTCCGCAATCTGAGTTTGCAAACGCGCGATCTCCTCGTTTCTTTCTGCCACTCTGCCTTCTGCGGCTTCTTTGTCGGAGGGCGAGGCATTCTCATCTTGAATGATTGCCTGGTCTTCCTCTTTTTGGCGCTGCAGCTCGCTTTCCTGCTCTTTCATGTCGTCCAACGGTTTTGTTTGGTTTAGCCTCTCTTCCGTGGCGTTTGTTTCACTTTCTTTTGCATCGATGCTGGTCCTGAGGCTGTCAACCTTGGCTTGTTCTTTTTCTATGTTTCTCGCTTTTTTTGTAAGCGAGTCCAATTCTTTTTTCTTGTTTTCAAAATCGGTTTGATAGTTCTTTTTCAGTTGTTTGAGCCTACGCAGCTCTACTTCACTTTCAAGATTCGACCCATGTTTATCCTGAATGGCATCAATCTGAGCATTAGTTTGCTCGATTTTACGTCTCGGGACTTCCGCTTCTTTCTTTTCTTCTTCTCTTTGCAAAGAAAGTGTTTCCGCCTGTTGTAGTTGGTTTTCAGCTACTATCAGTCTTTGGCATTGTTCTCTGAGGGTGTCGCGGTCTTCGGCTATGTTATCTGCAGCATTCGGTCCAAGTTCGTCTGAAGCTGTCTAAAAATTTTTTCGTGAAGCCTGTCCAGTCATTTTTCATAATCTTGTACTCACCGCCTTTCTTACCTATTGCAACAATTTTGCCCTTGCTTTTTCCGGTGGTGCCTTTCATAACTGCAAATTTTTCAGTGGAAAATTTGGGGAATACTGCTTTTAACCGGTCTGAAACACTTTTCCGTTCCGAATCTGGTTCAAGCAAAGGGATATCTTCTCCAATAAATGATGTCTCGGCATAAGAAGTGTCAGACAGGCCGGACTGCTCGTGCTGCATAATACGCATTTCCGTTTGTTCACCCACGTGGTAGGGGGCGCCAGGTTGGTAGGGAGTGGATGCCGCGCCTGGCTGAAAAGGTTGGGCTCTCTCAACCTCTTGTTCCTCATAATCGTCATCATCTTGGTCAAACCGATTGTCAAGGTCCGGGTCTTCGTAACCAAATTCGCCGCCGCCTTCCGCCATAGCAATATATTCCAATCGTGTTATTTTTAAATTAGAAAATAATCGCCGGCGTATTATACAATGGCAGTGCCAGAGAACCTTCGCCCAACGTACAACGAAAAGACATTACACGCCATGCAGGCCGAGCACGCTGTCAAGCGAATAACCTTTTACCGCTCCGAAGCCAACCCCGGGGATAAGCTGTATGTTTCCGTGCCCAAGCTGAACGAGAACGAGGTTTTGGTGCCGGGCTCGCTAGCGCTTCGCTTTGACATCGACATTTCTGGAGGGCACGCCAACAACTTCCTTGTCCAGAACGTCACGCGGGCGCTCGTTGACAGGCTGGTCGTGAAGTTTGCAGGCACTATCCTGCAAGACACGGTTGGGTATGACATCTACAAAACTTTCGAAGACCGTTTCCTTTCGCAGGAAAAGCGAGACGGCATGCTCCGCGAAGGGATTCAGAGCGAGGATCTATGCAAGATCCGCTCAGGCGCGGGAGACAAGAAAACCTCGGGCGTCGACGCTGAAAACAAGCTGAACGAGGTATACGGAAGCAAGTACCGGATCAGGCTAGACCATCAGATTTTAACCAACCAAGGCGTTTTCTACCCCCAGGCCCTTTACAACGACCTCACGTTCGATGTAAAACTTGCTGAAGCTATACATGTGGTCAGAGGCTCCGACACAACCCAGCTGAAATACAAGCTGACCAAAATCGAGCTCGAGTACGAAATTATCCGCAGTAAGACTCTGGCAGACGAGGCACACAGCGTTTACTCCAGCGGCAAAGAGTTCACTTACGACCATGTGATGCATGACAAAGAGGTGTCTTTCAAAAAAGACACTGACACGAGGATCGACATCAAAGTCAACGCCCAAAGAAGGTCACTAAAAGCCCTCCTCCTCCTGTTTGTAGAGCCGTATACTGCGGGCGGCAGAGATTCAGAAAAATTCATCTTCCCGGATCTGACGAAAGTCAACGTCACGGTCAACGGCTCGCCCAACATGATTTTCAACGACGGCATCGAAGGCAAGGACATGTGGGAAGAGGCCAGCCGCTTCTTTGTGAAAGAGAAAAATAAAACCGAGCACATGAATGTGACAAAGTTTTACACCGATGATAAGTTCAGGCTTGTGATCGACATGCGCACCATGGCGGATCAGTCGATGCACGGAAGTGGCAAGCGGATTGTGAACAGTACAGACGGGGTCCAGCTGGAAATTGAGCGTAAAGCCGAAGGCTCAGGCGACGTGAAATGCCATGTATTCGTAATCTCCGGCTCCCAGTTCAACATTATGGACAGACAGCTGGAATCTGTACAGTTTTAAATATTAACATAGACCCAAGCAAGATACCCTTCAATGCTCTCATTGTGGGGCCGACGAATTCAGGCAAATCAAGGTTTGTGGTAGACCAGATCTACGGCCCTTTCCCCTTCAAGTTCGACTACATCGTGCTCATCTGCCCGACATTCGCGCACAACAAGACCTACTACCGAATTGGTGAAAATGATCCAAGAATGGATGTGATAGTATGCGAGCAGCACGACGTGGAAAAGTGGTTGAAGCTCGTGAGATGGCTTTTCGAGGGCACCAACACGCTCATAATCCTCGACGACTGCGTAGCCTCCAAAGATGTGAAAGGGCGTACAGGCGAGCTGGTGAATCTCGCCTTTTCTGCCCGGCATATGGGCATCAGCGTTTGGGTGCTGACCCAGAAGATGACCGGCATAACAGCTTCCTTCCGGGAGAACGTGGCGGCGATCGTTCTCTTTAACACCCCCTCGGCCAAGACCACGAAAGCGATCTTCGATGATTACGCCGGCGAACTCTCCCAGGATGAGTACAAAGGTCTGGTTTCAAAGCTGAAAGAGCGAAAGTTCTCTTATCTTGTGTTCTCGCTTCGCCACCCCTACTGGGTAAAGTTATTTTGAATAAAAAAATGAAAGGTGTATATAGCCTTGAACAATGGCTGAAGAAGAGGCCGCGTTAGCAGAAGTTATGAACCTTCTTCAAACCGAGCCCGAGCCGAGTGGGCCAGCTGGAGGTATACTACCAACCGCCCCCGGACCTGACATTCCCGCTCTTCGCGAGCAGCTGGCCGTTCTGGTGTCTACAGGCAAAGCCAAAGCGGCCATGGGAGTGCAGTTAACCCACGAGCAGGTGAAGCGCCTGAGCGACAAAGATGTTGAGAAATACACCAAACGTTACGAGACATACGTGGGCTCAAGGACAACAGAAAGCCTGATCGACAGCTTTATTTTTCTTGTATCTAAAGCGGTCGGAATGACCGTCAACATCAAAGACATCGACGCTTACCAAAAATAACTCAGAAACGACTACATCATAAACAAAGAGCTCTCCAATCTGGCCGGCAACCTTGCTTTGAATTGCGGCCGGTTTCTTGCTGCGGCCAACGCGGCGCTGATCACCACAAAACATGTTGATTTTAACTCACATTTGGAGAGAAAGGCCGAAGTAAAATTGGAAGAAATTCCACAGAAATCCTCAACAACTGCTGAGGAATTGCAGACAAATCGTGAGTAATTTCTAATCATTATTATATCAGCATACACATTTGTTTCAGAATGTCTACCGAACAATCCGAGAGCGCACTTCAGGGCGAGACCCATACAACACCTGCCGTCGATATCACACAGCAAGCGACAACTCCAACTTCAACCACGCAGCGAGTAAAAAATCCCAAGCGTGTGGCTGCTGGCAAAGCTACAGCTGAAAAAAAGCGGCTGGCACTGGAAGGACAGAACAAAGCAGCAGAGGCTTATTGGGCAAGCAACAAGGCGAAAGCCACCACACCCGTCCAGCCCCGACAACAAAAGGCGAAAGCCCAAAGAGCAGCGGCCTCAGCACCACCCAATGGCTTGCTGTTGGCAGCATAGTCGTTTCACTGGTCGGGATCTATTACAAACGGTAAGAGCTCAAGGCCGCATTCGCCAAAAAAACGCCTGAGCCTGCACCTGAGCCCCCGCGTGTTGAGCCAGAACCCGCTCGCGCGACACAGCCAAAAGGTTTTTAAAAAATGATTTAAACTTTTGAGTGTAATGTATATCACTATGCCGAAAGTTGACGTTCCGTAGATTCTCATCTCTTCAGCCGCAATTTTTGGTATCGCGGTGGTATTGAACGACATCAACGTAAAGGGTTTTCATAGAGCCATCGCTCTTTTGAGAGCACCATTTGTTGATAAGGCCGTAGAAGAAAAAAGAAAAGAAGAAAAAATAAGAAGAAGAATTGAAGAAAAAATAAGAAGAAAAATAGAAGAAGAAGAAGAAGAAAGAAGAATAGAAGAAGAAATGAGAAGAATTAAAGAAGAAGGAGGAGGAGAAGAAGAAAGGAACATATAAATTAATTTTGTTTTAAACTTTTGTTATTTTTCCTTATATCAAACGCACCAAGTCCGACAACAAGCTTGTTAAGACCATCATGGACGCCGCTACTCTCACTAGCTTAGCCGCTGGCATCGGCTGGGCCGCAAAAAAGGTTGTAAAAGAGAATTTTACTTCTGATCCCAGCAGCAGTGCAATGAAATACGTGAAGTTCACCGCCGTCGTGGCGGGCAGCATTGCGCTCAAAAAGTACCTCGAGGACCAAAAAATACTTCCCACCAGCGTCTGAAATTAATGATTTAAAAAAAAAAAGACTCTGCTATTCAACACCATGGGAATTACTGCAATCATCGATGTTCACGAGGCTGTTTTGAGAGCCGCTAGAGAAAAAGAAAAGAGCTACGATGAAGCAGTCAAGGAGTTTCTAGAGGTTTCCGATGAAGTAATTCTCAACCGCAAAAAAGAAGTTTTCGACAGGGTTGTGACAAACATGCGTATAAAAAATGTGGAGTCTTTAAAAAAGGTCCACGACAAATTCGTCGAGGCGTATCTAAATGCTAAAGAAAAACACAAGCTCGAACCAAAAGAACTTCTCGACTGGATTGCGACCAACTTGCAAACCTGCTGAAGACAAGAAGAACATCGAGTACACAGTTTTAAATCAATGATTTGAAAAAAGCTTCCGATAATATATAACCATGGCGAGCATCGCGATTATGGTTGGTGGGGCTGTGTTGAACGCCACGGCTTTTATCGGTGGCAATTATCTGGCGAGAGCGCTTGGCGGGGGCGACAAAGCTGCACTTGAAGAAAAAAAGCGCCATGACAAAGCTCTCGAGGCGTACCAAGCTGCTTACGCCAAATACACGCGCGACCGAACACAACTTCTCGACTGGATCGCGACCAACGCGCAAACAAAGGCGGAGGCCAAGCAGAACTTCACCAACACTGACTATGCCTTCAAACTCTACAACCAGGCGCATCCTGATGAAAGAATGATACCCCCTAAAGAGCCCAAGTTCTCAGATTTCTATCAGCCAAGCGAGCAGCAGAAAAATGGTGAACTCATGTTCGTGGGCGCCGGGACGCTCGCTCTGGGATACGCAGCCTTCCGGTTAATTTAAACTTTTTTCACACATCCTTATAGTAACGGTATGGACGGCAAACTCGCAAAGATATACTACGGCCCCGGGGGCTACTGGAAAGGTATCGCCGCGATCAAAAAATTAGCCGAAGCTGCCAATGTACCTGAAGAAACCGCAAAAAAGTGGCTGATCAGGCAAGCGCTCTGGCAGATATTCCTCCCCGCGCCAAGGCGCATTCCTCGGCCGAAATTCGACGTTCCCACACCCAACAAGGTCCACCAGGCGGACCTTCTTTTTCTGCCGCACGACAAGCTCCCTCGTGGCCGCAAAGTTTATAAATATGCTCTCACCGTTGTCGATGTGGCCAGCCGCTACAAAGAGGCCGAACCCCTGACTTCGAAAAATTCTGATGAGGTCGCCCAGGGCTTTCAGAAGATTTACAAGCGCGCTCCTCTGAAATGGCCTAAGATGCTGCAGGTTGATCCCGGGCGCGAATTCATTGGGCGCTGTCACAAAAGAGATGGAAAAGCACAAAACATATATCCGGCGCGGGCGCGTTGACATTCACCGCGACCAGGCCATTGTTGAACGTTTCAACCGCACCCTGGCTGAGCGCTTGTTCGGGAACCAGTACGCCGTGGAAATGCTACTCCTTGAGGGCCAGCGGTCCACTGCCTGGGTAAAAAGACTTCCTGAAGTTGTTTCGGCTTTGAACAACGAGTTAACAAGCCTTATCGGCAAGAAACCCGCCGTTGCCATCAAAGAAAAAGCTATTTATGCAAGGCCGTCGACACCTTATTCAAGGCCTGTCGGAAAAAACGAAAAAATACTCCCCTCTCTTGTCCAAGTTCGTTATCTCTACCAACCCGGCGAGCTTGAAGGGGGTGTAAAAAGAGCCACAGACCCAATCTGGTCTTTGAAAGTTTACAACATTGAAAGATCTTTCGCCAAACCGGATCAACCTGTTCTCTACTATCTGCGCGATGGGCCTAAGCGCGGCTTCGTGCGTGAAGAACTGCTGGTTGTCCCTCCAAACACTACTCTTCCTCCGGCTTACGTGAACTAAATATGAAATTCGATTGGTTCGGTGTGTATCCCATCGGGCAGCACCCACCGCTTGTCGTAATAAGCGCTGAGCCCCAGCTTCTGCTGCTCGTAAGTGACCATCTGCCCGTCCCGCATCCTGAAACCTCTGTTGGTTGCCATGTCTTTGCTGCCTTCCAACGCTGCCTTAAAACGCTGCCACGTGATCTCGTTCTGCTTCTTCGACACCCCCTTCGTGCTAAACTTCTTTTTTTCACCCTCTGATTCGTCGACGTAATAACACTTCGAGCATAGCGCGAGCATCCGGCTGCCCTCGCACTCAAGCTTGAAGAGCCACTGATTTTTTTCCGCCTCGAATTCTTGCTTCAGCTCTGACCGGACAATGTCTTCGAGACGCTCACCGGAGATTGCCATGTAGTTACTGTCCGTGTCCATCTGGATCAGCTCAATATTTGTCGAGAAGGTCGTAATAGAATTCTAACATCCGCAGCTTCGCCAGCTGATAGATAGCGATTCCAACCTAAAACGGCCTTCTGATTGTGATGCGAGGCTTCCGGCTTTCCAACTCATACGCCTGCCCTATCTCTTCAAGATCAGAGAAATACGAGTTCCGCAAGACTCTGTCGACCACCTTCTCGTCTTGGTGTAAATCACGTTTGTTTGCCGCTCCAAAGCTTCAATGAGCTTCCTGTATCCGCTGTTTCCCAGCAGTTTGAACACTTCAGCGAGTAGCGCCTTGCTTTTATCCACGTCTCCTGTCCGGCGCCCCTCCGTCACCTGCTCCACGAACCAGGGGAAGATCTTGGCTGGTTGGTAGTCGATTGTTCTGTAAACCTTGGTGACTACCGCCCCGTGGTTCACGTACCACAGAAGCAGAGGGGCGTACATCAGCATCCGTTCCGCAGACAGCGCCCCCACAAGTTTTTTTCCGTCTCCGCGCTTTCTGTCGATTCGAGCTAAGTAATCGGCCATATGTTTCGGCACAGCTTTGGCGGGCACCTTTTTGTTGTAAAAGAAAGGACACATCTCCTCAAACTTTGGCCGCAAGCTCTCTGGAATCTCGATGTCGACTTCAGCAAATCCAAACCAGCTTCCTTCTTTGAGCCTGTGCGTTAGCGCAGGAGCCGCCTCCGCTTAGAACTCGCCGCTGTAGTGCACGACCCTTTCCTTCCCGCAAGGCATTTCTCTGAGCATGGTCGAAAGATAGAGGGCGTTGGCGTCTAAACCGACGATTTTTTTGCAAAGACGCGGTTCTGATATTCGATCAACCCTTATCCCTGTTACACCAACTTCGTGGTATCTTGTGAAAACCAGGCTCGGCCCCCCGACAACAGCTTCTTTCAGCATCTCATACGCTTCTTTGCCCGGCTGGAAAGCTCTGCGCCACGCTCAACCGCTCCCCAGAGCAAGTAATGCAAACTCACGCCTGGGATGCTGACAGCATCTTTCAGAATGTCGATCCCCTTCTCGGTATAGAAGCTTCTCATCTTTTCCAGAGCCTCAAGGCCGGGAGCCACATCGAGATTGTTGTAGTAACGCAGACAGTCTGAGAACGTGCGCATGCCATTTTCTTTGAACAAGCGCTGGCACCCCTCCCATTCATCCCGCGTGAGTACGTAGCCGCCCTTTAGCTTTGAATACCACTCCTCGTATTTTGGGAGCCCAGGGTAATCAAGCTTTTCGGGGGTGTCAAACCATTCGTATGGAAACCACGATTTCACTGTCTTGCATTCGTAGGCTTTCACCCATTTCTCGTAGCTCGCCCCTAACCCAAGGTAGTTGATGATATCGAGGAAGCCGAATTCCCACAGGTGAGCAAGAACATGGTTTTGTTCCCGTTTTTTGCCACTCTGACTTTGGGTGATGTTTCGGCAAGGCGGCCCGCAAAGTGGTTTTTGATCAGATTCAGATCGTATCTTCCTGAGTTGAACCCTAAGACAGGAACCTGGTTGCACCATTCATCGATTTTTTGTCGCTGCGCTTTTGGGAGTAGGTACACGTCTTCTGGCGCAAACTCTGCTCGTACCTGGGCCCGGATGGTTTTTCCGCGTCTCTCCAGCTCTTCCATAAACTTGCGGACCAACTCCGCGGGGTCTCTTTCACAGATGTGGGTTGGCTCTCTTTCAAGGGTGTCGCCAACGCTCACCGAAATTGGCACGTGCGCGTTTTCTATCGTGAGCGCGGGCGTCGCCTCCTTCCGATTATTATTATCGCCATACGCCTCGAAATCGTACAAGATCGCGTGCGGGTAGCTTTTTGTTTCAGCCCGCGGCGGTTCCCCCGCGATTTCCGCAACTTCGCACGCCCAGGCCTCGATAACTTGGTAGCCGGCCTCCCGCAGAAATCTTGTGCGTTTCATCGTGGCTTGGTACCTATCTGCGCGCGTTTCGTCGTTTCGGTAAATGCTTTTGTCGCGATCGTGCGGGAAACATTTTCGACACCCGTGCCAGTGGCAGCCGTGGTATTGAAATACCGTCTTCGTTGCGTGGTTGTACCCGTCGACACCATGCCCGCACATTGCGTGGTGGATGTGGATTTTCCGCCGTTTGGCTTCTCGCTCAAGCCACAGAAGCGACTGTTTGGAAGCGGTGTTCTTTGGGTAGAAAGCTTTCTCGAAAGCTGTCTGCGGAGCTTCGACCCTTTCACCCGGGCAATCGATTACCGTTTCTCCTGCACTGCAGGTTTGGAAATGGCGTTGGAGATTGCCTGCTTGTGTGAATCTCTGACGGTAATGCCCACATTCATATGTTTTTGCCAGCTTTGCGATGTTTTTTATGACGAAGGCGTGCCCTTCGTAGATACCGATTGTCAGGTGTTTGTCATCTTGGCCGGCGGGCCTCGTCTGTCATACCATACCACTTCTCCATCTTCTCTGCGCTCCGGCTCATAAACACGGATTCCGAGCCAAGACGAGAAAACAGCGCCCTGATTTAGATGGCATTCAACCTTGTCCAATGCATCTAGAGACTTTTTTGGGTAGTCTGACGGTACGGCTTTGAGTTTGTAGAAACTCTTGGCGAGACTGCGGGCTGCTTTTGTACTTCGGTGGGGGAGAGCACCTTAGTGCACAGCGATGCAACGCCATAGACACAAGTTATCTTGATAGGTATCCAACGCCACCATCGCCCGGCTATGTGCAAGGTTGCGCAGCCAGTCCGGTAACGGGCCTGTTCCGAACAACGGCTGACGGTCAAGCACAACTTTCAGGTCAACATTAAAAAAGCTTACGAACTCCCACTTTGTTGATGGTCTTTCGATTTTTTCATTGTCCAGGCGTTTCGTCTCTTCTTCACTCAACTATTCTTCTCCCTCTGCCAGTCTGTTTATCCAAGGCGAGCCGTGGTTTTTGTAGTACAGAATTATCGTTCCGTCTTCAATGTTGCGCAACTGATACGAGAAAACACGCCTCATGTAAAATGCTGTGTCAACTTTTTCTCGAATTTTTTCCATAAAGTTTGTTGTTAGGGCTTTCTCCAGACCTCTGATGAAGCGCCATCGAATGTAACGCCCTTTACTCTCTTCCCCCTCATCTGTTGCAGCATCGAACAGGTCCAGAATCTCATTCTGGTAGTCTGTCACTGTTCGGATGTTCTGTACAGGAACAGGTTCGTACTCCCTCAGAAGCTCTTGCATTTTTCTATTTTTTCTTTGCATGGGAGGGGGTTTTGGTCGGTAAGCTTTTGGTCGTAAAGGTTTTTGCAAACGCTTCTCCGTTTCTTGGGAAATAGGTTCATCCAGCACGTTCTGAACAAGCATTCAACGGGTGGCTCGTTTTCTGCAAGTAATTGCTCTAAATACTGCAATGAATCTGGATCAAATTTTGCAAACTCTTCTTTCAGAATTTCTTCAAACCTTTGGGCAACTGAAGCCATAGTGACTTATTGTATAACGGAAGGTTTTATTTCTCTAATTGGTTGACATCAGCTCGAGCAAAACAAGTTCAAACGTTTTCTTTGCTTTTTTTGCGCTTGCAGATAAGCCGCTGTTTTAGCGCGCTACCGTCACATGGAATGCATAGACGGTAATCACACAAAACCCCGACTCCGCAGCCTCTACACGGCGCTGGCATTTTCATTCCTTTCTTTAGTTGGTATTTGTGCTGCCTGCAATACGCGCCGACACAGCTCTTTCCGCAGCTTTCTTTCCGGCCCCGCATCAGCCACGCACACTTGTTTGTTGCTCGAAGCATCGCTTAGGTTCGGGCGGTATAACAGCGGGCTCGTTTGTTTCTAATTGGAATAACTCCCGGTTTCTCAATTCCTAAGTAGTATAGGGGGAAGTCGACAAATAACGTTTCCAAGAGGGACCCAGCGTTTAGCTGTTTTGCAGCCCCCCAGGTTCAACCGAACCGAGCTTGTGAGGTTCGGACTTAAAGCTGGGGGCTGCAAAACAGCTAAACGCTCCTCCCTCTTCGAAACGTTATTTGTCGACTTCCCCCTATACTACTCATCGTGCTATTTGGCCCTGCCAGAAGCTTACTTGATTTTCATCAGGAAGCTGTGAGAGCTGGTCAAGATGGCCTGCTTGCCGATCAGTTATTTTGTATGTTTATGGCCAACAGTTGGCACACTGTGAGGAGGACGTGCGCGAAATTTTTTAGAAACAAGTGGACGCTATTGGGTGGCAAGCTACAAGAGCTTTGATCCAAACAGGCTTCTGGTAGGTCGCGGAAGAAAACAGTCAAATTTCGCAGGATTTTCAGGGACAAATTCGCGGAATAAAACGGCCGATTTCGCGGGAATTTCGCGGGAATTTCCGAGGCCATTTTCGCCGGAAAACGATCGGTAAAACACGGCTGATTTCGCGAATGTTTTCTGGGCAAATTTCGCTGGAAAGCGATTGGTTTTGCGCTGATTTGAGGAACGTGTTTAAATGAAACTAGATGCTCTTAGAGCATTTACTCAGGCTTCGCACCGCAATATGAAATCGTACTTTACAAGGAAGCCTATTGAACACAATAAAAGCAAATAAGAGAATCAGGATATTAAAAACACAAGAGTTACGCTTAGATATTTACTATTCAAGAAGCTTCGTTGAATATCTTCTTTATCCAATTGCATTTTGTTTGCCTCATCTTCGAAGTTCTGTTCTGTTTAGGTTGCGGTTTGCTCTATGTTTTGACCACGGGGTTATTTTCAACAGTGAACCGCATTTGCTCTGTGGACAACGATGCGTTCTAGAAATGCGCCAATGACAAAGCTTTTAACATTGTGGCTGCTGCCCAGTTTTTCGCAACATTAATCTAAGAACGCCTGGTAGGTTTGGGATGTTGTTTGCTAGTTGCAGTGACGAAATTTCAAGGTAATTTAGCCAATTTACAGCCAGTAAGTAGCCCCAACAGCCAAGATAACTTTTAAACATGTTGTGCCAACAAGTATTTGGAAAGATTTCCAGCGAATTTCGCGGATTTACTTGAAATCCGCGACCGCGCGAAATGTCAGAAGCCCTGGGCCTCCGAACCTTGTCTCCACCTCATGACTGTTGTAATTTTTGTGGAACATCTTGTGCATGTGGTGATGGAAGTGGGTGCACGCAGCCAATCAAATATTTTGACAAGCAACCAACACCATCAACTATGCTGCCAATTAAAAGTAGAAGTGTCACTGATGAAGAGAGGGCCATTTTGAAAGATGCACTCTCTGAGTTACAGGGTAGCCTTGTTTGCAGTGATGATTTGGCTGTTGGTATGGGTTTTCAAAGGAACTAGTTTCTGATGTTGTAGCTACCTGTCATAATCTGTTTATTCTGAATGATATAATTAGTAGTGTGCCTGTTTATTCAAAAAATCATGCTGTTAAAATTCTTGAGATTTTAAATGAGACATTGATGAGCATAGCTTAAGTGATGCATCAATCACTTTCGGTGATGGACAAAACACTGACCCCTAGTCCATGGACTACCCTAATGGACTACCCCTCAAAAATACTATTTCAGATGAGTGGTTTGTTAAGAAGCTGTGATTATATACTTACACTGCACGGAGGATGCTTTTCTTTTCGTTCCGCATCGCCTTCAGCCGCCATTTTGAACCGAGTCGCGCAAAACCACAAAAATTTCCACATAATTAAAGTACTTATAGTCCAGGCCAGCCAAAAATACTACTGGCTCCTACTGCTTCCACTCCACTCTGATTTTTTGTAGCGTAGTCGTTGGAATTTCATGCTGTCCCATAGCTTTATCCTCATTCCCATTTCTATTTCATTTTGATACACTCAGGAAAAAACCAGAATACTAGCTGCTTCTGTGCCATAATTTTTGACACAAAACAAGCAAAACAAATCATGAGTAACAATGTGAAGATCATTTCGTCTGTTTGAGAAAGACTGAGCTACTGAATCACATGGGAGCAAGATTGAGTTGTCCACAGAATATTTGATTTGATTTGAGTCTACGCTTTTTGTGTACAGCGGTTGTTTTATTCAGTGTAGTTATTCAAAATGGCGGCTGAAGGCAATGCGGACCGAAAAGAAAAGCATCCTCCATGCAGTGTAAGTATATAATCGCAGCTTCTTAACATACCACTCATCTGAAATAGTATTTTTTATGGGTAGTCCATTTTAGGGTAGTCCATTTGGGTAGTCCATTTGGGTAGTCCATTTGGGTAGTCCATTTGGGTAGTCCATTTGGGTAGTCCATTTTAGGGTAGTCCATTTGGGTAGTCCACGGACTAGGGGTCAGTGTTCTGTCCATCACCATCACTTTCAGTGAGGAGTTTTTTACTAGACTTGAAGAACTGCTCTTTTGTGATTATGTTGAGTTCCAAAAGCATTTACCAGATCCAGATGCCTTACCAGAGTGAGTGATATACTCCTGGTATTTTATGTAATGGATATCATATACATAAGTTTTTAGGTTTTTCTGGTAGCTTAACTAATATAAACAAAAAGGTGGGCTCAGTAGATATTACTCTGAAAGGAGCAGTGAAAATTATGCTGTATATACTAGCCCTCTTAGTTCTAGGTTTCCCAGTAATGCCCTTGGATTGATTAATAATTTGGTACTGATTCAAAACAGAACTAATGATGGTATTTGATTGAGTGTTGGTAAACGAAAACAAAAATAAAACACATCAGATGACTTCTCTCACAAAATGAAATCAGCAAAATGAACTAAGTTATTGCCTTATCAAATGATTTGAAGTGACTAATTAAAGTATAAAACTGCACTTTATTCTAGTGACAAGGCATTTTCTTTTAAACGTTGTAAGTACACCATCCCCTTAACTAAGGCAAATTAGGTATGCCAAAAAAATAATTTTTGAAGTTGTATTAAAATTATGGTTAATTGAAAAACATTAATGTAGAAAACTATATCTCCTAGCCAAATGCTATTGACATGTTACGATACAGCCCACTTGTTACAGAAAGACGTAATTATCTAGTTTTGGATTAATGGAGAATAAAATAATTATCTACTTGAGTGTCTCTTAACTGGGGATCTTTTAAAGACTTGATAACATAGTTCATAATTTAAATGTGCTATTTAAGCAAGAGACCAGAACTTTTTATGGTTTATAGGCTGATAAACCACGCGAGATGTTGGAAGAACACGAGAAGAATTCGTAAATCACGAGCAGCAGGCGAGTGATTTACAAATTCTTCGAGTGTTCTTCCACATCCCAACCGGTTTATCAACCTATAAACCACAAAAACTTGTGGTCTATTGCTTTTATATAATAATTCAGAAGACACGCAAAATTTCCATGAGTTTACTGGCACAATAAGCCATGGCTGATTGACCAATAAGAGCACGCGAGTTCATTTGATTACTATATAATGCTCTATGTACAAATAAATCTGTTTGTTCAAGTCACAGATTAAGGGCAAAAAGACTCCTTATTTACTTGTATACCAGGGCTCGGAAAAAGTGCTGTACGATTGTCTGGGGCACTTATATTTTCTTGCTGGGCAAGTAACTTTACATTCCCATTTGTCCAATGGTCAAGGGCTCAGGTATGTCATTGGTCGACTAAATCAATAAAGAACCAACTTCCATTGGTTCAACGGTATTAGCAATTCGAGCTGCTAAATCTTCATTGATATTGGCAGCAAGTGACTTCCACATGCTCTTAACATCATGATTGAACTGCTTAGTTCGCAAGTCCAGTGGAATGTTCATTCCTGGCAAGCCATGTTTGTTGAATGTTCTATTCCATTTAAGGGCATGCGCATCTGTTTCCGACAAAATGGCTTCAATTTTGGCATATTTGGTCTTGCCATGTGCTTTGTACAGTAGCAGAGCAACCTCGAAAAGGTCAGGAAGCCTCTCACCGTATCCCTCTTCACTTGTGTCGCCAAACTCGAACAAAATGAGACCAAAGACCAGCTTTGCCTGATGGTAATTGAAAGGGAAATCATCCTTTGCTGCTCCCCCATTTGCCTCCCCCTGCGGATCCTGAGCCTTGAGAGTGACATTGGGATGTGCCTTGCTTTCGTGGCTAGAAAAGGAAGAAACCAAATTCACACTCAGGAATTGCCTACTAGTTACATTGTACTATTACATACTGGTAGTTTCCCGGGGATTACAAATGATTTTGCGATTTCAGGAACCTCTCAAAACCTTTAGATTAACGAAACTGATGATCTTTCCTGCCAAAAAAGTAAGACATTTTACTTGACTTTGGTGTGTGTGTGTGTGTGTGTGGGGGGGGGGGGGGGTAGGGGGGGCACTTACAAGCATAACAACATAATGTTTTTATTTTGACTCACCTATTTCTGGTAGCTTTAATTGAGAATACCAGACCACATGACACTCTGCAGTGGAAAAAACCCAGCATGTCTTTCTCCTTCCCAGACTCATACCTTTTTCACACCAGGCCATGTTGCATAGCTTTGTGCCTGAGACAATGAAAAAAACGATTAAACCAACACAAATTGTTTGTTTATTCATTTATTTCATCATTATTATTCATTGAAAAAGTGTTAAGTGAACATGAACGTCTTCTGCGGGGTTACAAGAAGTTTTCCCTTTCATGGAGGTGTTGATGGTTTTAGTAAAAAGCAGTCTGTTAACACTCAGAGACATACATACATTTTTCTTCAATTAGTTGGTAGAATTTGATTAAAGATCAATACTTGTAATAAGAACAATTTCTCCTTGGTGATCATTTACAATATTCATTCAGACTAAAATATTTTCTCGTATATGTCTTGATATCGTAAGGAGCAATATGTTGCTAAAAACTGTATTACCCCTTGTCTAATACTATTGCTATAATCCTCTATCAATTTTATACTTACTTGACTCTGTTGGAATGATGAACATAAGTTTTATCATCTCTGTATTCGACACAAAAGACCATTTGCACCCACAGCACTCTCCAGCTCATGAACCTGCTGAACCAAAGGTTCGACTTCACTTCCAGTCATTAGATACGTCTCCACATATTTTATGCAAAGATCATATAGCCATTTCCTTAGACCTTCTTTTCCCAAGTCATCTTTTGATGGCATGTCATAGTCTGAGCATCTATTCCACATGAAAAAGTATACAGAAGGAACAATGAGAGTATCACTTTAAAATGTTCACTACTGTGTATAGCTACATCAGTAATATTACCACCCTCAGTCTTTGAGACTCCTCCTCCTCCTACCTTTCTTTACACAGACTTCATGATAACACCAGAAAGTATGAAAGTGAAGAATGATCGCTGCAGTAAATTTTCCAATTTAAGCAACTGGGAAGAAGAAGCCTGAAAAAAATCAGGGCTTCAACGGGATTCGAACCCATGACCTCCGCAACACCAGTGCGATGCTCTACCAACTGAGCTATGAAGCCACACATTGGGAGCGAGGTCAATTAATTGAGTTCATATCAGGCTTCCCATAAGGAGTGAAATGATTTGAAGTATATATGAAATAATTCATATTTGAACTGTGGTTGTAGATGAAAGTGAAGAATGAAGTCACGGGTTCCAATCTCGTTTTTCAGGCTTCTTCTTTCCAATTGCTTAAATTGGAAAATTTACTGCGATGATCATTCTTCAATTTCATCTACAACCGCAGTTCAAATATGAATTATTTCATATATACTTCACATCATTTTACTCCTACAGAAAGATATGAACTCAATTAATTGACCTCGCTCCCAATGTGTGGCTTAATTCATAGCTCAGTTGGTAGACCATCGCATCGGTATCACGGAGGTCATGGGTTTGAATCCCGTTGAAGCCCTGATTTTTTTCAGGCTTCTTTTTTCCAATTGCTTAATTTGGAAAATTTACCGCGATGATCATTCTTCATTCTTCTGTGGTCTTGTTGTGTCTAAGTTAGGTTCATTGACCCTGTTCAGAACAGAGTACTACTGCGTCCAATGTATGGAATGATTGCTGTGTTCTGTACCTTGAATTCTGGCATTAACCATCAAATCAACATCCCCCATCAACCTAAGATTTATAGAAACATTATTTTACACATGACTATCTACATTGTTGAATGTATTGTATTGCGGGGATAACAATAAATTAAAGGTGCCTGTGAGCCAGCTCATGGATGAATTGGATGAATGTAGAAAAGCTAGTTGGATAAAAGAGAAGAGGAATTCATCATTGTGGAGTTCTTCTTTGTACAGCAGTGTAAAACAGCAAAAGAAACATCCTTTGATGCATGGGTTCGGATGCCCAGTGGTTGCTTATTGACACCCTTTAGGTAAAGGTCAAGTCTGCAAACAGGCCAAGTGGCCCACCAGGCCAGAGCTTATCCTGGTTTCTGTAGCATGAAGTGACTACAGTAGGGGTATTTCTACTCCCCCATGAATGGGATGCTAGTCCATTGCAGGGTTTCCCCCAGCATTAAGTTCGCCGGTTCTCATTTATTTACGGGGGTGGAAAAAAGCCCCGTGAGAACAAAGTGTCTTGCCCAAGAACACAACGCAATGTCCACGGCCAGGGCTCAAACCTGGACTGCTTAATCCGGAGATCAGCGCACTAAACGTGAGGCCACCGCGCCCCCACTCTTTTAGGTGGCTTAATTTGCTCTCTGTTAAAATTATTTTATAAATTATGAATAATTATTTATTACATAATTGAAAGTAGATTTCAACAGAGTGCAACAACAAAGATTAAGATCAACACTGCTTTTATTATATTAGGAGCATTTTCTTTCTTATTAAGTCTACTGAAATACTGACTACCATAATATATGTAGCACATAAAAGCTAGGAGGAGACATTCTAGCCAACAGTTTCCTATACACAGAGATTACACAATTTTGCTGAGTTATAAATAACAATCTTTACAGCAGCAGGACACACATGTAGTAGAAGTACAGCATGATAAACACCATTTTAAGAGCTGAATGGAAGTTCCACAGGTATAAACTGGCACAGTTAGGATAGCTACTACTTCAAATAAACATCACAAGATTTGTATTTTATTAATAGAAACAGATTACCACCATTCAACTTTTGTGTTCCAGTTTATGATGGGACCTAGTAGTTTCATTTAATTGTAGTACTGATATAAAGACTGATTGTAATACTCTACATGTGTATGTTCATGTATATGAACATGATATAGAACTGCTAATTTTAAGTTCCTTAAAGTTACATACTGTAATTTCTGTATTTTACTGTAAAGCTAGAGGTTCATTTCTTGAGTTAAGGTTTGACACATATAGCAAGTTCAGATGGATTTCACTTGCTGACATTCTTAACTTTAAGAAACTTATATGGATAAAGTTCTAAAAGTGTTTCCAACTCTGTAATAATTACATTAATTGTTATACATACAGCTTGGAAAGCCATTTAATTTATATGCTTGTAACCAATGTCTTTTGCAAAGAATGAGTTTTAACAGTTCAAGTGTCAGCTGACTTAAGTCTTGAAAGCATCTTTAATCCTTTGTAAGCAGGAGAATTCCACATCCATCTGTAATTCTCAGATTAATTCCATGAAGTTTTAAGGGTGACTTGTATCGCTAAAGCCAGTTTCTACTAAGTCTTTTGATATTATTTTTGGAAGCTGATAAACATGTATAGCATCAGTAATGTTGTTGTTAATATTAACATCTGCTTACTGTCACTTGCATATTATACTGTAGTTGTTATTGCAGTGTTCATCTGGGTTATATGCAGATGCACAATAGTACAACTTGCTTCACCTGCAATACACAATAAATATAATTGTGACATACTTTAAAAGGGTATAAATGATTATATGCAGAAAAAAATATTGTATATCTTTAATTTGCTTCCCTTTCTCTCTCCCCACCCCCCCCCCCTCCCCCAATAAAAAAGCTACTTACCTAACTTAAGTGTCCAAGAGATTATTTCTTGCTTTTCTGGAAAGGATTAATAAGAAAGGAAATGCCAGTTATGTCATCCTCTCCCGCAAGAAACATTGGAGCTAAAATAATTCATTTAACCTGAAAAAAAAATGTATTGTTATGTACAGCTTCTGAAAATTTTGGTAGAGTTACATGTAATATTGAATCTCTATGAAGACTAAGAATTTAGGGACATGAATGGTACAGTAAATTCAAACCATTCTTTGTTTCTACCAATAAATTTTCTGACTGTTTTGCTGTGTGATTTAAATAGTTGCTCGATACATTTAGATACATGTATTTATTTGGTATGTTAAGTTACCATATTCAGCTAAAATATATATTAATTATGATCTCATATGATACATACAGGGAAATATTCAAACAGCTTTCATGGAAACATACCGTAAACACCGGCGTATAAGTCGCACTCGCAGATAAGCTACACCCCGAGTTTGCCAACTTAAATTTTCGAAAAAGACATTTGGAGAGAAAGTAAAATAAATGAAAAGTGGTTGTCAAGTTATAAAGGGAATAAATCACAGCTCAGGCTAAATAGTGATAAGAAACTTTTAATGCCGAGTTGGCACTCGCACACTACCAAAGTATATCCGTTGCACGAGGTTCTGCTCGTCACGTGAGTGCCTGATCACATGATGTGGTCACGCTTGTCACGTCACATCCCCTTCCCTTACAAAATTAGCAAGAACAAAAACAATAGGGTCCAACAATAAACTAAAGCTATTTCAAGTGTTTCAAGTCAATGTTCAAGTGTTCAAGATAAGTCATAATCTTCAAGCCATGCTGGGGCACGTCTGGCTCTCTCTGAGCGTCTGGGCTGGAAAGCAGGTATGGGATCTTCGTTGACCGGGACAGATTCTGTGGCGGGGATTGAATCATTCACTTCAATCTCAGGGGTCTGGGTGTGGATCTGTCCTGGCAGGAACTCTGGTAAATCTGGTGGCTTGCTTTCATTCTCAGCTTGATGAGGCTCATCGATGGGGCTGCATGGTTCTGGTGACGGCTCCATAGTAGACCGCAGCTGGCGGCGGTTTCTACGGAAGCGCCGTCCTTCCACCTCAACTTCGTACGACCGTCGGGCAAGAGGGCGCGTGCAGTGGCCTAAGCTCCATTTCTTCTCCCCAGGCAACTTCATGCAGATTGAATCACCTGCCTTTAAGGGGGCAAGGTTCTTGATGCCTCTGTTGTACTGCTTGCACTGCAATCTTTTCCTAGCTGCTAGGTTACTCGCCGTCGTCTTAATGTCACTGTTTGGCCTGAGGAGCACTGCAGCTGTTGGTAGCAAAGTACGAGTGCGTCGACCCATTAGCCTCTGAACTGGCGAGGTACTGAACCCCTCACTTGGGGTGTTGCGCCAATCGAGGATTGCTAATAGTGGGTCTTTCTTGTCGTCCTTCGCTTTCATAAGAAGTCCTTTGCAGGTTTTCACAGCATTTTCCACTTTTCCATTTGACTGTGGATATCTTGGACTAGAGGTTCGGTGATCAAAATTCCACTCAGAGGAGAAACTCTGGAACTCCCGATTGTCAAATTCTGAACCATTATCTGTAATCAGTACTTCTGGAATACCATGGCGAGCAAATTGCACCTTGAGTTGAGTAATAACAGCTTGTGCTGTCTTCTTGTGGATCTCAACCACTTCAAAGAAATTGGACCAGTAATCAACCATGATTAGGAATGTCTGCTGTCCAAGAACAAACAGATCAGCACCAATTTTCTGCCAAGGGCGTGAAGGCAGCTCATGTGGCTGAAGCCCTTCGCGGGCCTGTTCTGGTCGGTATGTTTGGCAGATTGTACAACGAGACACAAAGTCAGCACTCATTCGTGGCCAATACAATATTTCACGGGCACGGCGAACACATCCTCCAATGCCGATGTGGCTGCTGTGGAGCTGGTTTAACATTTCCTTTCGAAGTGAAACAGGCACTACAAGCTGTTCTCCACGGAACACCAGACCTTGTGACTCTATCAGCTCGCCTCGCTCGTCATAGTATGGCTGAGCAGCAGGAGGGCAATTTTTCTTTTCGGGCCAGCCTTGCTTGATCACTCGGATTAGTTCCTGGATATCAGCATCTTCAGCGACTCGCTGTCGGAAGACATCTCGCTTCGGAGGTTCAACTCGAATATACTCTTCGTGATTCACCATCTCGAGTGCACGAATCTCACAAAACTCGGTCTGAGCCCCATCAGTGGTCTCCAGATATGCACGACTCAAGGCATCTGCAATGTGCATGAGTGTTCCTTTCTTGTATTGAACTTCTAGATTGTACTTTTGTAGGGCCAGGCGCATTCGCTGCAGGCGCTTGGGTGATTTGTGAATTTCCTTCTTGAACACAGACTTCAATGGCTCATGGTCAGTCTCGACAGTGATTTTGTCTCGCCCATAGAGGTATTGGTCGAACTTGTCACATGCCCAAGTGATGGCAAGCATTTCTTTCTCGATCTGCGCATATCGAGACTCAGTGTCAGTGAGGGCACGGGAGGCATAACAGACAGGCTGACCATCTTGCAGCAGTACTGCTCCTAACCCAGACTGGCTTGCATCGCATTGTACAGTGACCGGCTTGTTTATATCGTAATAACGGAGGACAGGTGCCTCTGTCAGGAATTTCTTGATTGTCTTCATGGCAAGGGAGTGCTGTTCTAACCACTGGAACTCTACATTCTTGTCCTCCAAACGTCTAAGTGGCTCTGTCATCTCTGACAAGTGGGGCATGAACTTAGCAAGATAGGTCACCATCCCCAGGAATCGCTTCAATGAAGTGACATCTTCAGGTTCAGGCATCTGCAATATAGCCTGAATCTTCTCTGGGTCAGGCATTAGCCCCTGAGAAGTGAGTAGATGACCCATGAATTTCACGCTTGATTGGTGCCATTTCACTTTTGCACGATTCAACTTCAAGTTCCACAAACGGCATTTCTCGAGAAAGGCGCGCTCATTTCTTGCAAGACTCTGGTTTACTTCATGTTCTGTATTGCCAAATCCGGCAATCAGGAAGTCGTCTGCAATCACTTCCACTCCTTCCAGGTCTTCGACAAACTCGTGCATTGTACGTTGCCAGACTTCTGGCGCTGACGAGATGCCAAACGGCATCCTATTCCATCTGTAGCGCCCAAACGGTGTGTTAAAGGTGGTCTTGTAACTAGACTCAGTGTCAAGACGTTTCTGCCAAAAGCCGTCCTTGGCATCGACAACCGTGAACTTCTTTGCTTGCGAAAGCCGGGTCGCGACCTCCTCCACTGTTGGCATTTGGTAATGCTCTCGACGGATGGCTTTATTTAAATCACGCGGGTCAAGACATATGCGCAGCTTGTTGGGCTTGACAATGACCAACATACTGGAAACCCACTCGGTTGGTTCAGTTACAGGTGCAAGAATACCACTAGTTACCATCTCATCAAGTTTCTCCTTGATCTGGTTTCGTAAAGCAACTGGTACACGACGCGGAGGATGTACTACAGGTGGAACTGTGTCATCAGTGACGATGTGGTGCTCGCCTGGGAGGTCACCCAAGCCTTCAAAGACATCTTTGTATTCCTCTAGAATGTCGGCAATCCCTACTGTTACGGCAATGCCAACGCTGGGGGTATCCTCGAGACTACTGACGTTTGATGGGCTATCACAGTCATTAATTGTGATGAGTCCCAGTCCAATACATGTGCTGTATGATAACAGTGGGGCAAGGTCATCTTTTGTAATGTTGAATGGCAACACATTTCTTTTCTCATGGCGCCATGTAGGGAGCTCTGTTGACCCCAGTATCTTGTATCGTTCATTGGTGTAAGTTTTAATAAACTTGTGTGAGCAGCGCTTGACTTGTGCCAAATCCACATCACCGGTGGCACGCTGATAATCTTTCAATGAAATGAGATTGCACTCTGCACCTGTGTCTAGTTGGAATGTCACCTGACTTTGGTTGCCTTGCATGCCGACTTCCATAGTAATCAAAGCACGTGATCTACTTCCAACTTTACTTATACGAAAAACTTCTTCAGGTACTTCTTCTACGGTGTTTACCTTTGGGTTGGTTGCTCGGCACCTTGACTGAAAGTGGTTCTTTTGTCCACACTTGTGGCAAGTTTGGCCTTTTGCAGGGCACTGGCGATTTCCATGCTGATATCCACAAAATCTATATTCTGTTCGCTGGATGGGTGGGTCACGTGGCCTTCGTGTGTTCTGAGGTGGCTCATTTCTTTGTTGTGTTCTAACTGCACCAACTGACTCCTCTGTTCCACTGGCAAGCAGCTTTAATTGCTGACTAGTCTGTTCTGCCGCTTTACAAATGTCGATGGCTTTAGACAAGGTCAGGTCGTTTACTCGTAGAAGGCGTTCGCGTACTTTCTCATCTCGGACTCCAAGGACCAAGCGGTCGCGTAAAATCTCGTCCGGTGTGATTTCGTCGTGAGCACAGTTCTTCGCAATCACACGCAGCTCGGTCACGTACGCACTAATGCTTTCGCCTGGCTCCTGTTTACGATTATTAAAACGGTAGCGTTCGTAAATGACTTGAGTGCGAGGTTCGCAATATTCGTCAAATTTAGCTAAGACGTCTGTAATACTGTTTTCACTCTGGCCTTCGCCCCAAGCGAAAGTATCAAAGGCTTTGACAGCTTCTTCGCCGATAACCGAAAGCAATGTTGACACTCGAACAATATTCTCCTGCTTGTAAATTCCAGTCGCGATTTCGTACCTTTGCCATACTTTTTTCCATTGCTTCCAATTACTAGCCAGATTATCATCTACGACGAGCGGTTTAGGTGGCGGCAGGTTCATTGGAGGCAATATCAACGGAGCTACGGCTGACGTTCCTTCAGCGCCTCCTTCAGCAGAATCAGTCATCTCGCCAAATCCAAGATGGCGGCCACGCAGAACAAGCTTCCAATTTCGGTCGACGGTTTACTCACCAGTGTGGCGACGAATGTTCATCACATCATCCAGTAACGAAGCGTGAGAGCCACTTCTGACACCATGTCAAGTTATAAAGGGAATAAATCACAGCTCAGGCTAAATAGTGATAAGAAACTTTTAATGCCGAGTTGGCACTCGCACACTACCAAAGTATATCCGTTGCACGAGGTTCTGCTCGTCACGTGAGTGCCTGATCACATGATGTGGTCACGCTTGTCACGTCACAGTGGTGTCTTGAGAAAGATGTCTTACATGTACATGCATTTCTTGAATGTGTTAACTGGCATATTAACTCACTAAAACAGAGAATACTAAAACTCTTACCTACAATTTTAGCACTGAGATAGTATGAAAATCCGATTTAGACATAAATCTGATCTTTCTAGTTTCTGGCATTTTTAATCCAGTATTTTCCATTTCTGTCCGTTTCTCAGTAGAATTTACATACAACAAGATGAATGTTTCGGTTCGTTCATAGCTTAGTAACCAGGCAGGCTTAGTAATGAAGAAAAGGTCTGCGACCATCAGCGACACTAAACAACTTTTTGGCAGAATGGAGATTCCTTACCAAGTGACATTCAGCAACTCAAGACAGGCAACGTTAAACCGATTAAAAGCTTTTGTAACGAAGAAGCTTTAATGGATGCTTAATATGAACAAAAACGGCTCTTTTAGGAGCTGCCAAACTCGCAATTTAAGCAATGGTCAATGCATATTGTGGTATAGTTTTCTGAAGTTCTTATTATTTTGCTATACACAGGTCTATACAGACTGTAAAATTTTCACTGAAAGGTGTTCATTTATGCAAATTTACAGCATGGTGTCCAGATGTTCTCGCAGATAAGCCACATCCCCAATTTGATGCAAAAAGTTTGAACAACAAGACGCGGCTTATATGACGGTGTTTATGGTAAATAGGCTAAGCCTTATGATCACTGTTGTAAGACTCCAGGGTTCCTGCTGATTGTACACATTGTGTTACATTGGTATAAACATATCTATCTGTGTACGGTAGTCAGTAGTAAACTGGTTAATAAACTGAGTGTATCCTCTGTCTGTTGTAAGATATTTTTTTAAGGCCTTTTGCTCAGAATTTACCTGCATGAGATCAATATTGAACTCCCCAAGCAGAGTCGTGAAGATGAGTAAGAGCATCAATTAACTGTAAAATTGTAACTTTAGTTTTCGAACGATAGATACCAATGACATGAATATTTGGAATTGGTTGGCTTAACACCTGTAACAGTAATTTCCAAATTATTAAACTTATATCTGTATGGAATTTTAGTACAATTCAGATCATTCTTAATGTACAAAGTAGTTCCATATAGCAAGTTCTTATGTTAGACTGATTAAAGTCATTTCTGTAAAGAGTTAATTCACTAAGCTGATATGTATCATCTCTATCTAACAAACAAAGTTTTGTTTCAACAAAAATGTTGACATCAGCTTCTTGAATGTTGTAATCACTTCGCACATCATCTATGTGGAGGTGGAGAGATCTAACATTCTGAAACAAGATTGTTTTAGTTTGGAGTGAATTGTCAGTGCGTAACACTGCTAAAGGCACAAGACTTACTTGTGTTCTTAGTCTGCTCATTTCACTTTTAACTTTCTCACTAACCTTTATTTTGATTTCATTCCAATTAAGAATATGCAGTGCAGGGCTGTTTCGTACACGGCTCAAGCCAACATAATGCATGCGCTCTCTTGTGGATGCTGGAAAATCAACTGCTTCAATTAATGTGTCGCCTTGACAATGGCAAATAGTCTTGGCAGCAGCGGGTCTAAGTGGAAATTGGCGCCAGAGAATTTGGACCTGACTCTTTTTATTGACTTGAAACTGTCTTGTTACTTCCAATACTGTTGTCCAATTTCTATTTACAGTTACCTTGTATAAATGTGCATTTTCTCTATGCTGGCTTCTGCCTATGTCAGGATGTTGAAATGAGACCCAAATAATACTTGGTCTGGTGGAATTTTCAACTCTGTAGTCTATGTGTTCTATCTAATGACACACTCTGCACCATTGGTAAGTCCGTCAGTCACATCAATATTAGTTGTCAGTCATATTTTGTTGCAGTTACTACTGACACTAGCGAATATAAACCCATTGTCTTTGTTGGATAATCTGGAATTTGGTTTTCATTTGTTTCTTGAGATCATCAGAAATGCCCCCAATTATAATGTCCACAACCTTAATCTGAGCTTTATCAGCGTTAGAGAGGGTATACAGAGCATTGTTATGAGCATCTACGGATGAATTTGTAGTAAATAAATGTGCCATGTTCATAGGGTAATTATCTTGTCCAGGCCTTACATTCAGAAGTCTTTGTTTCAAAATTAAGTGGTTATATCATCTTCAGAGTGCTTTCCCTCTCTCAAACGATTGAGTAGCTGAGCAAAGTCTTTGCAATCGTTTTGTCTCATCATTGCTACTTCAATTCAAAGAGGGTGAAGTACCGGTCACCCCAAAACGCAGACCATGCAGACTGCAGACAGCAGACTGCGGACTGTGCAGACTGTGCAGACTGAATACTTTTTTTTTCTTGTTCTTGGTTTTGCATTTACTTTTATTTTGACTCGCATCTTTTTTTGGGGGGGGGGGCGGGGGGGGGGTTCTCGCTACAAAATAGTGTTCAATCATATATCAGAGCGTTTGTCCTTATGACCATTTATGCACAGGCGCTAGGACGCACAAGCTCGGTATGTGACTGTTGTTCCAATAAAAGAACACGCTATACACTTTGTAAGGGAAACTCCCTTTAGTTCTAAATATACTTATTTAAGTAAAGTTATTTTAAAATGTAGTCTGCATGGTCTGTGTTTTGGGGTGACCGGTGAAGTACTCTGTCCAAATGTTAATTACAAATTCATTATAGCCAGATTGGGAATTTTCAAAGATCCACTTATCAAAAACTAGCTTAAGCTGGGAAAGATCTCCAACAGTTACCAAGCTTATTCCACCAAATGGTTCATTAGTTCCCATAATTTGTTGTAATAATATTAGTTCAAAAAGTTTAACATGCTACTTTCAACCATAGCAATCTCATCAATGAAATCACCCTAAGTTTGTTTAGTTTCGCTCTAATATGGTATTCAGTCTGTCACTGTCCAGTGCACAATACTCAAAACCTCTATTGGCAGGTATCTTAAAAGCAGCATGTAATGTATTGCCTTTAATGTTGAAATATGCTGCTTTACAGGTAGGGGCAGTCTTGACAACTTTCACATCATCTGGATTTTCCCCCAGCGATACTATTTAGAAATCTAATCAGAACTTCATACAATGCATTTGTAACAGTACTTTTGCCAACTCCAGCACCTCCACTTAAGAATCATCTTTTGGTTTAATTGAATGTAATTAAGACATGATAAAAAAAACTGTCTTTGATTTTCATTCAAAGAGCAGTCAATCCTACCACCAGAGCTATTTTCCGAACGAAATAATCTAAAAATAATATAAAAGGCATAGTAAAAAATGCGACACAACAAGGAGGCTTACCTTAGCTTCAAGATGATACAGCATTCGTTCCCCGTTGCATTGTTTCTGATTGTTTCCTCCTCCGGGTGACATTTTAAAAGACTTTAAAACGATTCGTCCTCGGTCGTGACATCGTCACTTTTTAGCATGATAGCTTTAAAGATTTCGAAGCGAGCAACGTGGCTTTCAGGATTTTAATGTCCATAGCCGAAGCTAGTGTTCCATAGCTCGATAATTTTCCATTTTACCACTCCGCGAAGACCTCCTCGTTAAAATTGAACGAATGCCGCGTGACGCTGTGCTGCCGCACAAAAATGGTATAGTAAGTCCTCCTAGTCATTCCATGTCCATTTGTCGCAGCTACTGTTGCTTAGCTTAACAACCGTTTCCATTTTAAAACTCCACAGATTAAACCAAAAACCATCTTCGTGCCCCGTTAACCGCCATGTATAATCTCCATGTTATCGGACAAAATTTCTCCTTTCTAGTGCCCTCTAAAATCTGCCTATCCTACAGGACGAACCATACTTAGCGGAGGGAGGGATAGGAGAAAACTAAAATTAATCTGAATGGTGATCCTGGATGTTACGTCATCCATGAGCAATTTTGCTCAGTCCCGCAACTCCTCTGTGCATCATTTTTTTTTTTTTTTTATCCTGTTTCTTTCTCTTCACTTCTCCTCACTCCACACACAAGTTGTACCTTCATCTACTTCTAATTACGTTTAAGTATCCGTTTGTTTGTTTATGTTCCGATTTTCTGGCCACAATTTAAGAAATCGTAGCCAAACGTCATCGCTTCTGCATGCATTGCGTGCCGTTTATTCTTTATACTGTTAGTGGTTGAACTTTTAGGTTATCCAGACATCTCGTGACCACAAATTATTCAAGTTGAAGCCAGTTATTTGAATGACGCTGTATTAGATTATTTTTACTTTCAGTTTCAGTTGATTTCCAATTTCCGCTCAGAGCATATTGACTACAATCAACAAACGAAACGAAAGGACATCAAGAGACCCAAGTCTCCCGAGATTAACACAAACCAATTGTAAGTACGTACAAATTGCTACAATGTTTAACGGCGTTGGCAAATTTTAATAAATTGTTACTTGAACACCGCAAATTTAACCAATGCGAGAGCGATGAAGAACGTGTTAGACGGAACAAACCCAATGGATATAACTTGATATAATCCTTACCGTGCACATTTTTTACTTTCAATTCCAGCTGATTTGAGATTTGCATTGGAAACAAAACGAGGGAACTTCAAATACTCCAATGAGTCCTGAGATGTGACACGACCAATTTGTAAGTACATACAAGTCATTTATTTTGGTGTCTCTGGCAGAAGAACAGAAAATTTTAAATCTTATAACATTTAGGAAATTGATTTACCTGTCGAAAGAGAATTAGTTTAGTCAATTGTAGTCCGAGTTTACAGTAGTAGGTAGTTATCTCTGCTCCAGTGCAAGTGGATTCGCAATGTTTGATTTGATTTCCATGATCCGTAGCACATTAAAGAAAGTTTCCATGATTATCATTTGCTGAACAAAGACTCCATTATACTTGTCTCCATACCTTTGTTATGGCTTAAGGAATTTGTTTCAATGTTGACATCTTTCCTTTGGTGATAGTTATCGTATGTCATCTAAACGGCATCTTCACTTTCTGTCTTGCTTATTTTAGAGAAATATCTGATTTGATCACTGCTGCATGTATACCGATGCAAAGCACTGTGAAACAATTCATAGTTGTTTATGTACTAGCTTTTTCTGCTGAGAGCAACACCGGGAAATGAACATGAAACATTCTCTCACGTTACACAAACAGACTTATTCCAACTCGAGCCAAATATAGTTGCTTAATTGTAAAGAAGCATTACACAATTTACAATGAAAAGCAGGGAAATAATTTCTCCTTGTTACAAGATGCTAAATTTAGGGAAACGAAATTTTAGATGTCTAGTTGACCCTTGTGTTTTCCCAGTCTGCCCTACTTATACAAAGTCGTTCATTATTCGGAATATCAGAATTTCAGTAGCGTTTTACCAGCACATTTTATTTTTTCAGAATAAACTGCTGTCGTGAAGAATTTGGAATGTCGAATTTAAGTCATATTTTGTGCAGAGCTTCACTATACGAAGCATTTAAAAACACAACTGTTGTCTGTGAGCAAAATTTGTACGAGGTCGATGTATTTTGAGAATGAGCAGAAACAGAATCTTTGAATTCGCACGTTTCGGCAATTTCGGTTGTATTTTAAAACAGAAAAGTTAACGGTTCCTGAGCGGTCAGAAATTAGCTTCGCTGTTATCGTTTTATAAAACCAACTGTTACAAAGCTAACGAAACAAGCGAATTTGATTGCAGTTATCATTATGCTGGTTTGTACGCCAGTGACGTAGTCATGTTTCAAAACAAAGAAATTATCAATCCTTCTTAGTTTTTACTTTCATAAAATTTAAGATCTTCAACAAGTCATCAAAAAATCTATTCTTTATTTTGGTCCCACATATTACTCAACTCTAGAATTCTGGGTTTTATTTAATCTGCAACAAGATTTTTTCTTTTTAAAAAGATAGTAACACAACTACGGTTTGGGTGTATTAGTTTTACTCTACGAGTAAAATTCGGCCCGATTTAACCTGATTAGACGAGTTTCTGTCGCGTTATTCAGATTGCCTGCTTTTAGTTACTGGGGCTGGCATTAGGCAAGTCCAGAGATTACAATGAGCCGATTAAAAGTGCATTTTCTGCAAATTTTAAGCAAACAGGTATAAATCACAAGAATTAATTGTATGATATGATCAATATCTCCTGTACATATATCAACATGGGGCAGATCAGGCCAGATCAACATTACATTTCATTTATAGCACGAGAGCTTATCATCGCGTAACGCTACGTGCGTTAAATAAGGAAAGAAGTTGAATCACTCGAAGACGAATCACCTGGAAATTATTCTCGCTGACTGGTTTTAGATTTCCATGGTATCAATATCATTTCAACCCATGAAATAAGGTAACTTACAACAGATTTAAGATTCAAGATCGCTTTTTGTTTTTTTAATACAGTGCCGTGTAAACATTCCTAAAATGCAATTCTAACCAGTGTGACAATCTGTTTTTGGACACCTTTTGATAAAGGGTCGTAAATACCTGAATTCAACCCTGACATAAAAAACTAATATCTAATGCTCCCTTTCCGAGAACAAGAAAACAGGAATAAACACAAAAATTAATATTCAGCAAAGGTCAGATCCAGCCAGATCAAGCCTAATCGAAAGTGAAAATGCGCGCCTGTTTTCTTTAGCTAGCAGTTACATTCGCATTATACTTGCATTGCACTTGTCTGGTTCAGTAGGGGATTTCTTCCTGACATGAAGCTGCTCAAAAGGCCTTTAACTATTTTCAGTTTCAGTTAAAGTGTTTCATGTATAGGTAGATACATGAAGAGAGTTTCATAATAGAACTTGTAGTCTGTGTGCAAAATTTGCACAAGGTGGATTTATTTTTAGGAACAGCGGATTCGCATGCTTCGCTACTTTTTTGTTGACGTGTTCGAAAAGCGTGGGAAACTGACTTTTTCTATTGTTAGTGGTTGACCTTTTTGGTTATCCAGGCATCTCGTGACCACAAATCATTCAAGTTGTAGCCAGTTATTAGCATAACGCTGTATTTGATATTTTACTTTCGGTTTCAGTTGATTTGCAGTTTCCGCTCGGAACATTGGCTAGTATTACCAAACGAAACGAAAGGATATCAAAAGACTCAAGACTCCGCATGAGATTAAACAAAGACCGATTGTAAGGACCTGCAAATTTCTACAAGGACAAATTTTAATAAATTGTTGGTAAAAGTCCGCGGATTTAACCAATGCGAGAGCGATGAAGAACGTGTTAAAAAGAACAAACCCAATGGATATAACTTGATATAATCCTTACCGTGCACATTTTTACTTTCACTTTCAGTTGATTTGAGATTTGCATTGGAAACAAAAAATACTCTAATGAATCCTGAGATGTAACAGGACCAATTTGTAAGTACATTCAAGTCATTTATTTCTGTGTCTCTGGCAGGAGAACAGAAACTTTCAAGTCTTATATCATTTTTGAAATTGATTTACCTGTCGAAAGAGAATTAGTTTAGTCAATTGTAATCCGAGTTTACAGTAGTAGGTAGTTCTCTCTGCGCAAGTGCAAGTGGATTCGCAATATTTGATTTGATTTCCATGATTCGTAGCACATTGAGAAAGCTTCCATGATTATCATTTGATGAACAAAGATTCTGTTATACTTGTCTCTATACCTTTATTATGGTAGGAAGAATTTGTTTCAATGTTGACATCTTTCCTTTGGTGATCGTTCTCGTATTCCATGTAAACGGCATCTTCAATTTATGTCTCCCTCGTTTGGAGCCAGGAAATATCTGATTTGGTCACTGCTGAATGTATACCAATGCTAAGCACTGTGAAACAATTCATAGTAATCTTTACAAATTTTACTGCTGAGAGCTGTGAACGGCGAAGAACATTCTTCCACGTTATACAAACACACTTATTCCAACTCAAAGCGATTTTTTCTTTTTGCTTAATTGTAAAGAAGCATTACACAATTTACAATGAAAAGAAGGGAAATAAATTCTCGTTTCTACAGGATGCTAAATTTAGTGAAAGGAAATTTTAGATGTCTAGTTGTCCCTTGTGTTTGCCGTGGCTGCTCTACTTACAAAGCCGTTCATTATTCGGAATATCAGAAATTCAGTAGCGTTTCACCAGCACGTTTAATTTTTTAAGACTAAAGCTGTCTGCTGTCGTGAAGAATTTGGAATGTGGAATTTAAGTAATATTTTGTGTAGAGCTTCACCATGAGAAGCATTTCAAAACAACTGTTGTCTGTGAGGAAACTTTGTACGGGGTCGATGTATTTTAAGAATGAGCAGAAACAGAATCTTTGACATCGGCAGTTTCGGTTGTCTTTAAAAAGAGAGTAAGTGAACGGTTCCTGAACGAGCAGAAATTAGCTTCGCTGCTATCGTTTTATAAAATCAACTGTTTACAGTATAGTAGGCAAACCACTAATTAGTTTTCTCTGCTCCAGTGCAAGTGGATTCGCAATGTTTGATTTGATTTCCATGATCCGTATTACATTAAAGAGAAGTTTCCATGATTGTGACATTTGCCGAACAAAGACTCCATTATACTTGTCTCCATACCTTTGTTGCGTTTGGAAATATTTGTTTCAATGTTGACATCTTTCCTTTAGTGATCGTTGTCGTATGTTATCTAAACGGCATCTTGCTCTTTTGGAGAAATATCTAGTTTGATCACTGCTGCATGTATATCGATGCAAAGCACTGGGAAACAATTCATAGTTGTTTACAAATTATACTGCTGAGAGCTGTGAACGCTGAAGAACATTCTCTCGCGTTATACAAACAAAGTAATATATAGATTAAGGCCAGCCTAAAAGCGGAGCTCCTCAGTTATTTTTCGGAATGTTGTTACTAATGAAAATAATCCAACTTGTATGAGGTAAATTGCGAATGATTTAATAGTTTCAGCCGGAACTAGTATTACATCAGCAGATCGAGGTGTAACATGGTGTGATTATGAAATATAGAGCCATGATTTCAAGGATTTCTTGGAAGCCACCAAAAATCTTGATCACATAACAGAACTGTCTTCTGTGCTTTTTGGTGGCATTTCCTGTTCTTTCCTACCTTATTCAGAAAGACAAGGCATTGTTATTAATCACTATATTCTTCCTTAGCTAACATGGGGACTCCCACACAAAAGAAGTTTACACATTTTTTTGTTGTGGGGACTGATTGAAATGCAGTGGTTACAATATACTCAGTCCCTGAATCTCTACCAAATGAAATCTCACAAAAATACCAAAACAGTATACATATGTGAAAAGTTGGAAAGTTTTGTTTTCTAACTTGTCCCCAAAGATACATTTAGCCATCTTCACTATTGTATGGAGTCTCCTCCTGCTGGAAGGGTTTGCAATAAGCAAAATCACCCTCACATGAATGGTAATTATGATATTTTTTTTTTGCTGTTCATGAATACTTGCATAGGCTTCTAATAATAATTTTATTATTCAATTTCAATATGATTTGTTCTTTTTCTTGACTGGCATTGTGGACTACAAGAGCTGTTATTGGGTTCCATTAATTAATTTTGCTATGATTAAATTATACCAAGAATTATCAGTAAGCTAAGAGGAAGTTATATTATGTACAGGTATTTTGTCTGCACTACACAACCAAATGCACTCCAAGATTATCAGGCATAGGTACATTTGTCAGAAGAGCCCAGCATATCCAAGATATGTTTTGATTGACACATCAATTAAGATAATTGACAGCAAGATGTATAAAAAATACATCAATATCCTAAATGCACCAAAGCCAGACATGGGGTTATAAGGCAATCATTTAAACAACAGATTGAAATAATTTATAAATTAGAGAACACTATTTCAACAATAGAATGGAACAAATTAACCTTATCGGACATTGCGAATGGCAAGGCTGTCTGTAGAATGTCACAAATTTCTCAACCCTTTCTTTCTACAAAAATGCTAATCCTGCAACTTTGCTTAAGACCCAGTTCTCCATTTCGTGTTGGCAAAATATCAATTTATGCCATGTCCAATGCAGACTATCACAAAATTGATTTAAAAGCTCAATAAATATCATTTTAAAGCCAAAAAGCCAATTATTTAAATAAACCATGAGTAAATTATCTCTAAGAAAAACTGATTAATTTAAAAGGTACTTAAAAATAATTAGTTAATACGTGTTTCTTAATAATGTAATGCAGTGTATCTGTCACAATGTTGCAACTATGATATTACTACAAACAGGATGGGTTGCAGAACTGAACCTCCAAGTCAGTTTATTAAATGAACTTGGTGCAGAATTTATAATCCCATCAAGTTGTCTGTAAATGCAGAGAAACCAAACAAAGCATTACAATCATAAGTAATGAATTACTGAACTCTTTTACATGTATGAACAGTGTATGTTCCATTAATATTGGGGATCTCTCAGAAGCTGCATCCATGATAAATTAATTTGTTCCCAGATGCATTTGTTTATAGAACCTTTCACAAATTAATATCTCTATCATAACAGTGATCTCTGTGCTCTACAACAATTAGTACACAAGAAAAATACACTCAGTAAGATATTGTTTACAATAAAAATCAATGCCTATAAGCAATCATAAGGACCTTAAATTTATATTTCCTCAGAAATATCTCACCAGGCCATGGTTGCTTTGAAAATCTTTGATGTTTTAATACAGGCTCCCCATCTGTAAACTGTTCATATATTGACGGACAGGAACAGGCATGTAATTCCTTTCTTTGATATACAGTGTACTTCATTGTTAGCTGTTTACTGAGTGTTAGTAGTGAATCAAATGCTAGGGGTTGGTACTCCAACTTTCACTGTGGCAGGCTCTGCCCTGAAATACAAAGCAAACTTACATAACTGTTATGAACTTCGCCACTTGCTTTCGAGAGCAAATGCAATTTGCTTCAAACAAGAAACTGGAACATTGAGGGTTACAACAATGTGCACAGTCCCAATCACAGGGTCATCCAGGCTGTTGGTTGTACATATAACTGTAAAACTGTATATGAGTTCAGCTTCCAGAAGAAAATCAGCGTTTGTCAGGATAAATACTGATGTTCTTGCTTACCCAATGAATGAATGTGCAGTTTCAGAAGATATTCACACCCAACACCCATTCATGGCCAGTCTTTAGAAATTCCAAATTAAAGTATCAGGAATCAAGAGCTCTAATAGAGAAAAAACCTCCATGTGGGGTATGAATATTTTCTTGAAGAAAACAATGTCTGAGAAATTATTAATTACAAAATAATGTTTAAGAAACATCTTACCTTTCAGAGAATTTTGTAATCTACACTGTCTGGCCAGTTCATATATTTGACAAGTTGGCACTGGGTGTGTTGGTAAATTTGTGCACTTCAACATCACATTACTATGTAGTAGCACTGGTCAACTAAAAACAGCATAATTTGGTTAATTAATATACACTATATATTATTAAGTTGAAACATTGGTGTAGATTATTGCACATCAACAGATACAGAAACTATTTGCTCCTGAATCATAACGAGTGAAAAATCATGCATGAGACATTTACATGTACGTGTAACAGCCCTCCACCTCAGAACCATCACAGATATGATATGATATTTTTAAACTCTCTGAAATTTCAGATTATTCAAGATTAACATATGCACATACATCATCTGGGGCAACCCTAAAACACTGAATTTGGAAACCGAAATCCGGAATCCAGAATCTGGAATCTGGAATCCGGAACCAAAAACCAGAATCTGGAATCCAGATATTATGAATGATGATAGAAATAATTCACTTCAGCAATGTCTAATAAATAAATATGAGCAAAAATTATTTTGTTGTTATTTATTTTCTTGGCTTTACTTCAGCCACAGAATGTAATTGCTAAAAAATTATTGACTAGTTCTGAACAACCCTTAGCCATATATCTGGCCTGGTTGTTCAAAAGCTGCATAAAGCTATCCATTGGGTACATCACTATCCAGTCAGGGTTACTGAGTTTTTGGGTGGATAGAGTTACTCATAGCCTGCAAGCAGGCTCTAGCATCTGTCTCTAGTGTCTGAGTAGGCTAAATAGGTGTCTAGTGTTTTTCTGCATTGGCATGTCACCAAGAGCCTTCATGCGGCTTTGCCACTCACGTCCCTAGCCCAAACACGAGAGCCTGCTCATAGGCTAAGTTACCCATCTTTTGTTCAAGCTGGCCCTAGTGAGAGCCCGCTTCTTGTCTAGATCAAATTGCTCTGAGAAGACTGGTGAGCAGCACATTAACAACAAGCTATTATAGGCAATTGCAGTGAGTTTCTGGCAGTCTTTTAGCATCTTTTAACAACATGTGGTCTGATCTGTTAGCAAGTGAGAAGCAGACGGAAGTAAGTGTGCAACATTTTTACAAATTGTTTTAATATGATGGCCGCCAAGAATATGAAAGGCTGATTTGTCACAGTATCAGTGTGGAAATTGTGTTAATCTGGAATTGGTCTCGTATCTGTTGGAAAAATCAAATTTCATATTTAGACCAGATGGGTTAGCCTTTGGACTTCGAAAGTGGGGGCGTGACTGTCAATGTACAGGGGGCTGCCACTGACGGATATCCTGTTCTCTATGACATTTTCTATCTTGTTCAGTGTCTACTGGACATAAAGGATAAATTTATACTCCTGGTAAATTGAAGATCACTTATTAAACAAAATGGCAATTACCAGCAAGCTTATTTTAGACACTCTCAAGGTGCTTGGAATAAAATTAAGACGCACTTTACCGAGATTCTCATAATCATAGCCCTCACTAAAAATAACGGTTGCACGATTTCAACAGACGGGGAATTTTTGTTTCAAAAAAGGTTAAGTTTGAGGTCCTTTTTACTTGGCAGCTTACTTTTTACAGTCAAAAAGCTAAGCAAAACAATTTTCGCGTATTTGAAGAACTTATTTTCTTTGATTTGTGGATTCCGGTTTCCGGTTTCTGGATTCTGGTTTTTGGTTCCAGATTCCGGATTCTGGTTTCTGGGTTTGAGGGTTGCCCTATCTTTAACAGAGTGTTTGCTTCACATTCAGTTTACACATGGCTGTTATCCAGCATAGGCAGACTTATAAGTTTTCCTTCAAAAATATATTGCAACAACTATTGCATCTTTCATTACCTATTCTTGTGATGAAATGACACAAAATCCAAGAACAAGAAGTCATAAGCATAAAACTAACTTACGTGATAGTGCTTACAGTTCCTCTTACTGTCTGCATATGCCGTCCATAAACTGGTGCTGCCTGGACAATGTACTCATTATTTTTCTGATCACACCTTTCAAAACGTCACTGTTATATAATTTGCCCTGAAAAAGCAATACATGAAATGTTATGCCTTTGGCACTCACCAAATACCTTTACATGATGTATAATGTACACCATATCAACATTCACAATTCTTTTTACTTTCATTGTAACTCTTTTGTGTCATTTTCCCTCACTTGAAGACAGGACTTCCACATTAGGTGATAATTTGCCTCTGGAATCTCTATGAATTCACAGGGAGTGATAACAATTAAATCATGACTAATTTTAGTAAAGGAGGCGTTCAAATGTCAGATTTTAATGCTAAGTTTATACTGTCAGTAACTTTACATTACTCTTCGTATATATATATATATATATATGTATATATATATATAGTTAAGTGTAAGATGAGGCGTCATGAAGCAAACTTCTAACTGCTCCGGCCTTTAATGCGACGTTTCGGCCTTCGGCCTTCTTCAGATTGGAACAATATTTACAAGTTAAAAAATAAAACGTTAAAAATCCTAGTAAGTTTACAGATTTGCATGTATATATATAAGATCAGAAAAATGTAAATATAATTACGTAATGCTATACAACCTGAAATAATAGATTACATAACAAGCTAATGTCAACTTACAAGAACGTGCCGGGTGATAAGATTACAACAATGTATCTGCGAGCGCCTTAATTACTAAGTGTGTAATAGTCAGTCTAATTCTGTATTGTAACAAGCTAATGGCAACTTACAAGAACGCGCAAGTGATGAGATTACAACAATGTATCTGCGAGCGCCTTAATTACTAAGTGTATAAGTGTATAATAGTCAGTCTAATTATGTATTGTAACGGACGCGATTTTTTGATCTAAATTCCCGTCTTTTATTAAGACCATGAGGGCTGAGTGTAAATAGCTGGGAGGTCCAATAGGCCTCTCTGGTCAATAACAACTTATCAATATACGCAGCAACCCCCTGGCTAGTAATTTGTTCGATGAAGATAAAATTAATTTCGGAAATTTCGTGCCTAGTACAATTAAAATGGACTGCAAGCTCACACGTCTTTTTGTTGGTGAGCATGGATGATTTGTGATTGCGAAAACGTACTTTAAATTCTGTTGTGGTGGAACCTACATACTGCAATTTGCATTTATTGCACGAGGCCAAGTAAACAACATTTTTGGAAGAGCAAGACAATTTTTGCTTTATCTTGTAGACTCGGCCTGTGGAAAAGCTTTTAAATTTGGAATCTTGAATTAAAAAATTTTTGCAAAGATCACAACGAGTACAACATTTGAAGCACCCTCCCATTTCGTTCTCTGCCTGGTTTGCCGCGTTGTCGCCACGAAATTTAGATGGTGCTAAAATATCTTTGAGATTTTTGGTACGGCGATATGCTGGAAAAATCGATTTAGATGGAAAAATTTCAAATAATTCGGGCGACGATCTCAGAAGATGAGCATGTTTCTTGATAACTCTCTGAATATCAGGCAGGATAGGGTTGTAGTCAAGAACTAACGGGAAAACTCTCTTGACAGGCTTGGCTTTTTTCTTAAGCAATTCTGATCTCTCAATACTAAGCGCTTTGTCGAATTGTTTGTCTACTAAAGCTGCATTATAGCCCTGGGACTTAAGATACCCTTTGTATTCAGCACACCTCTTGTTAAGAAAATCGTCAGAGGAACAATTACGTCTAATTTGTAGAGCAACCGCATAGGGAATAGCCTTTTTACAATGTGCCGGATGAGAACTTGAAAAAGGTAAATAAAGGTGACTATCTGTTGGTTTAGCATAAATATCTGTCTTAATAAGACCTTCCTGGAGGTGCAAAGTGAGATCCAAGACATTGAGGGTATGCTCCGAATAAACCAGCTCAAACTTGATGGTGGGATAAAGAGAATTGATGTATTCAGTAAACTCTAACAATTTAGGCAAACCATGTGGCCAAATGTCGAAAACATCATCTCTATAGCGCCACCATAACATGGGTTTCACGGCACCTTCAGATTTAGCTTTCTCATCAATCAAACCCATTGCCAAGTCGGCATAACTACAAGCGTTTTTGGGCCCCATGGCTGTACCGTGTTTTATGTAGGTTCCACCACAACAGAATTTAAAGTACGTTTTCGCAAGCCTTTGCAAGCCTTTGCAAAACATGCTCATCTTCTGAGATCATCGCCCGAATTATTTGAAATTTTTCCATCTAAATCGATTTTTCCAGCATATCGCCGTACCAAAAATCTCAAAGATATTTTAGCACCATCTAAATTTCGTGGCGACAACGCGGCAAACCAGGCAGAGAACGAAATGGGAGGGTGCTTCAAATGTTGTACTCGTTGTGATCTTTGCAAAAATTTTTTAATTCAAGATTCCAAATTTAAAAGCTTTTCCACAGGCCGAGTCTACAAGATAAAGCAAAAATTGTCTTGCTCTTCCAAAAACGTTGTTTACTTGGCCTCGTGCAATAAATGCAAATTGCAGTATGTAGGTTCCACCACAACAGAATTTAAAGTACGTTTTCGCAATCACAAATCATCCATGTTCACCAACAAAAAGACGTGTGAGCTTGCAGTCCATTTTAATTGTACTAGGCACGAAATTTCCGAAATTAATTTTATCGTCATCGAACAAATTACTAGCCAGGGGGTTGCTGCGTATATTGATAAGTTGTTATTGACCAGAGAGGCCTATTGGACCTCCCAGCTATTTACACTCAGCCCTCATGGTCTTAATAAAAGACGGGAATTTAGATCAAAAAATCGCGTCCGTTACAATACATAATTAGACTGACTATTATACACTTATACACTTAGTAATTAAGGCGCTCGCAGATACATTGTTGTAATCTCATCACTTGCGCGTTCTTGTAAGTTGCCATTAGCTTGTTACAATACAGAATTAGACTGACTATTACACACTTAGTAATTAAGGCGCTCGCAGATACATTGTTGTAATCTTATCACCCGGCACGTTCTTGTAAGTTGACATTAGCTTGTTATGTAATCTATTATTTCAGGTTGTATAGCATTACGTAATTATATTTACATTTTTCTGATCTTATATATATACATGCAAATCTGTAAACTTACTAGGATTTTTAACGTTTTATTTTTTAACTTGTAAATATTGTTCCAATCTGAAGAAGGCCGAAGGCCGAAACGTCGCATTAAAGGCCGGAGCAGTTAGAAGTTTGCTTCATGACGCCTCATCTTACACTTAACTAAAATTCACATTGAAGCACGGTATCTTTTGATCCTTCTACTGGAAGTCACCGTTTGGAAAACCATATTATTCTGCCTATATATATATATATATATATATATATATATATATATATATATATATATAACCTCTCAATTATTGCACCTATAGACAGAAGGTGTGCTGGGGGAAGAAATGTTCTAAACTCTCTGAACTTTTCCCCCTTACCTGTAATAGGATGACTATTATGAACTACGGTTTGTAACCAACACCAACATCAGGTTATGTATACACATGTATGTTTTGTTGTCGTCTGTAATCATAAAAAAATAAAAATTTAAAATCCGCCATAAAGTTCATACTCAATAACACTGCTACATGTAGCGCTGTTACTGGAATTCAATTTAAGTGAAACTGTTGTAACAGCTCTGTCAAAATTGTTTCTAGCAGTCAAAGCAGGATAACAGAATATACATGTAGCACACAGCAAAGGCTAGAGATACACACATGTTAGTTATCAGTTAGGATTTGGTGAGCTTCTGTGCTGTAGGTATGGTGGAAAATAATAGACTATCAGAAAGGAAGATTCCTGAGACATTTTGACAGCACTGAGAGGAATTAATATATAAATTCACAAAAGAAGGAGAAGTTCTTGCCCTGTCCAGTTCTCTGTAATAAAAATATCATTCACATACAAGTCATTTATTATATATGGTTTGTGTTTAAAGCCGATATAATGCACACTCTGATTGGCCAATTCCAGTGCATTATTTACATTTACATGGTATACCTCGGTAAAATCATAAAACATTGCGTGCGACTAAAATAAAAAATATAAAAAATAAAAAATAAAAAGAAATGCCTAATTCATAACAATTTAAAATATTCAACACTAAAATGAATGTAATTCTTTACTTGAAAATTATTCTCCCGTAATGCCCATGGGCCAATTACAGGCATGCTAAAAAGTCCTAACACAAAGTAAAAGGAAATTGAGAAAACTATTGCTTTTTTCTGGAAAATTGTAGTGACTGAAGACAATGATGGAACACTCTGAGAGTGCATTCTATCAACCTGACGAGATAAAATTTAAGGAGAATAGAGAATTCACAAAGTTATATCACAAACGAATTGGTACAGGACAGGAGAAAGGAAACTGTACAGCCAGGAAGAAACTGAAACTTTCTTCGACGAGCAAAAAAGTGTGCATGCACAACAAAGAAAACAGTCAGTGACATTCATTTAATAAGATAGTTAATAAAAAATTAGTGTGAAGAAGAGAGCAGAGAGAGAGAGAGAGTGGAGATAGGAGAACGCTCTCTCCAACTAAATTGTCTATATATGTATGTAAAAGTTATTCTTATTACCGAGAAATGGTCAGGGCAAGAACTTCTATTACACTGTTCAATTTACCGAGTTAATTAGTACCATCTCACTTTTTAGGAACATTTCCATATTAAATGTAAATACCACGTTGGGGAATAACCTCTTATTAAGAAAATAGGGTCCATGTACCCCCAACCAAAAGCAATGGCACAAATAAAATGAAATAGCCAATCAAAATCAAAGCAGAGCTTTATTTGTAGACAGGATTGCCATGCATAATCGTCTACTCGACATTTTGGACTATATAAGCATTTCACCAAACCGAATTGATTGGACAGACAACAAAATAAAACGAGGAAATCTACATTATAAACACAAGATGCATATCACTACATCTGAGCTCGAGTATCAATAGCAAATCCCTTCTCAATGAAAGGTGACCGAATAACAGAGAGGATAAAGAAAATTCGTTTAAGCTTGCGGTGTTAAAGTTTAAAAATTATTCACGCTTAAATTTGAATATTACTGAGAGTCTGTATTTTTGCCGACGGCTTAATTTAGCTTTGCAGTCATTTTATTGGCAGTAGCTTTACCAGTCTTCAACCAAATTAACCTGGGAATTCACAAAAGCATTTCGCCAAACCGAATAAATCGAACTAACAAAACGAGGAAATCCCCATACTTTGTAATCACAATATGCAAATATTCACATAGGAACAAAAGTAAATTTAGCAAATCCTGTTCGCTTCGGCTTAAAATGGTTTGTAGACCTTTCTTGGTTTTCAACAACAGAAGAAGAAATTTTAGCAGTCTACGAAGCGGCAGTGCTAACTAACTCAGAGAAAACTTCAAAACTCGCCCGGCCGTGTTTACAAGTACAGTTTTGGTTAAGCTTATTTTTAGACGTGAGGTTATAAGCTTAAGTCGAGGACGAAAATCGACAGAAAACTTAATTTGTTTACAACTTACAGCAACCTCCAAAGCGACCCACGTGTTATTGTTTAGAGACGAGCGAAATTAAAACGATGCAATTTTTAAAATCTCTTACAGCATGGCTTCAAATAAGGAAGACTTTTAACGGATTCCAATTGAAAATAAACTTGTATCGCCAAGGCAACTTGTTAATTTTCATAGCAAACGCAACAACAAAAGTCACTTACCGCGAGTTGGCAATTCAGTTCGGCCAGTGTAAATCTTCCAGGCAGAAACTTGCACGAAAAGTTGTGAAGACTGAACTGAAGTTATATTTTCGATAGACCAACGAATCAACCACTTCTTTCCGCTACGTTTACTGTTTTGTAATTTCTGTAATAGTCCTGCTGTTAAGAGCCAAAAATAACCAGAATTGTTCGTTTTGTGATAAAAGCATGAAACTTCCCATGATTACTAACTTCTATAAGGTAAACATTTTCTGATATGGAACCATCCCCAATTTACCCCCAGAACCACGCTACGCGCATGTCAAAAAATTACATATAAGGCCTCTACATGGGAACGAGGCTCAGTTAAAATGCTTATTTCTAAGCTTCCTCCGGGGTTCTTTGCCTAGATTTCTTGCTTTTTAATATAATAGCAACTTATAAAGTATCTGGGAGTCTAAAAATCTGTCACGTGATTAGTCACGTGACCATCATTTTCAATAAACAAAATAATACCGAATATTGCATTAATACGATTGATAATTTTTATTTCCGTTCTTCTTCCTCGTTTTTCCTCGCAAATAAAAAGAAGAAATCATTTTGAACATTACATATATAGAGAGTCATCAGAGACTCAAACTTGGAAACTGGTGTTTCGGCATGTAGAGTGTCATATTGAGGCTCTTCATCAAATCGAGGCTTAGACAAGGCATGGATCTATGTTGGCTATTGAGGTGATTTGCTTAAGGTGGCTCACTATAATTTTACGATTGCACGCGCGCATAGGTCGAAAGCTCAAGCAATCTGCGCGCGCTCAAAGGAAAACGTCAGTGTTTTTCGATTTTTATGACGTCAACATGAGCACAGAAAGCTAAACTGACTGTGAATTTTCTCGCGTTTCCTTCGATGCGTTTTTTTCTTTAAATTTGGCCCAGTCGTAACCACATACAATTCCTATAAAATACCCTATTTTTGTTAAAATCTGTCTGCTAACTTAATATATTTAGAAGACTGAAAAATTACAGAATATTGGAAAAAACCGTCTGAACAACCTTGACTTTTTATCAATTCAAACTGTCACGCAATATCATTTTCATGATGTGGCAAAGTATGAAAACATTTTACCGAAAGGGAGTATAAATATTAAGGAGTTTAGCTCAAAATGAGGAATATATCTGCCTGTCATTAGATGAAGTGTTGCCATAGTAACGGCCTTAATCCAAAAATTGATAACCAAAAAATAAGCCTTATTTTAACAGTACCCATACTGGTAAATCTCTACAGAGAAAACTTTAAGAGAAATTAACTAAGTTTCCTTTTCTAACTCGCGCTTCATAGGAAGAGTGCTCGTAAATACTCTAGGAAGCCACCTTAAGGACGTTCGCACTAATTGTTTCTCCGCATCCTTACTGCGAATGCAAATTTACAAGTCACGTCATGCATGAGAGCGCGCGCTAAGTAATAAAATAAGCAGTGATAAGACAGATGCCTATTGCTATAGCTTTGCCTGGATTTAACGATCTTGGACGTTCGGTGACCCCTACTTTTCTTTCCAGAAACAGATTTTATTTACCATTATCTCCACATTGTCCAAAATTGAACAAAAACTCAATGTGGGAAGTTAAAAAAATTTCAAGATTTCTATCCATGGGACATCGCATCATGCCATCTTGCGGCTGCAGGGCGCGTGAAACTATGGTTGCCAAATGCGAACTTGTTCTTTAAGGAACCTCACCAATTAACTAAATTCACTTAATAGGTCCAGTGAAACAATATTTGGCAGAGAACATTTCATTTCAAAGACCTACTTGCAATATTTTTGGGCTTACAGACACTGTGGCCTTATTCGCTAACGAAGCCCAATTTTTTTCAGATTTAGGGTGTTCTTTCGGGCATTTTCTCTCCAAAACAAAGTCCGTGAACCCCCATTTTTTTTACATTTCTGACGTAATTTACTCATCATGTTACAGTGGTAAAAGTCTCAGAAAAAAATCAATGTTGGAAAAATTTTCGCATGAAAGTCTGGCTTAAGGGGATATAACTAATTTCGGTGCGGAACTCATGGGAAAACTCTTGATTGGTTTAAATCATATTTGACTAATCGCACACAACGGTGCACCGTTAATGGCTTTCTCTCTGACTTAACCACTCTTAAATGTGGTGTGCCACAGGGAACCATCCTTGGTCCTCTTTTATTTCTAATTTACATTAACGATTTGCGTAATTGTCTACCGTTTAGCGTACCTAGAATGCATGATGATGACATCCACATCACTTATGCTGGTTCTGATTTGCGTCTGATTCAGTCTAGTCTATGTCACGACCTTGAATAGCTAAGCAAATGGCTTGTGTCTAACAGACTTCCCTTGTACGTTACAAAAACGGAATTTATGTTGATCGGCTCCAGGCAAAGATCAAGTACTCTATCTGATACACTGGAACTCCCCATTGATAATGTACCGATTGAACAAGTTTCCTCTGTGAAATCACCTGGAGTATATATCAGTGAAAATCTAACATAGCATTCCCACACTGATAAACTGTGCAAAAAGATTGCTTAGAACTGCAATTGGAGCCCTAAAGCGAGTTAAGCCATTAGTGCCTAAATCTACCCTACTATGCATATACAACTCACTAGTTCAACCTCACTTTGATTACTACAACCTAGTCTGGGGTAATTTTGGCAAAACATTTTCTAAGAAGGTACAAAAACAACAAAACTGTGCTGCACGAGTAATAACTTCATCGGGCTATGACGCTGATGTCGATTCCTTGTTTCACAAACTCAGCTGGAAAGACTTGCAATTTCAACATCAAATTCAGAAAGCCCTAATTAATGGTTTTCAAGTCTTAAAACGGTCTGGTTCCCGAATATCTCACTTCTAAATTTGTAACGCGAAATGAATCAAATTATCCTCTGAGGGAGTCGGTTAACAAACTTGTTGTTCCCTTTCCGAGAACTAACTGCATGAAAAATAGTTTTACAGCGACGCAACCCTTTGCAACAGCTTACCCTGTAACATTAAAGACTATATCTTGACTGTACCGGTTTGTGCAATTGTGGTGGAAATTGCAACTAAAGAACCTTTATTCAGCTAGTGTTTTCAAAGGCAGGCATAGGAACGTTATAGCCAATGAAAGCTGTTTTTCAAAACGTTTCCTTCAGACCATAAAGTTCAGCAAGTGTTTATTGTAACATACCTGATCTATTCCGGCATATTTGAAAATCTCAAACGCGAAATAGAAGGTGTCTCAATCACGCTAAGCAAGTAACTCAAGAAAATCATGTCAATGAAACCTATATAAATTGACTCTGTATCTCGGCCTCGATTTGATGCATAGTTCTGATATTACGTTTTGGTACATCCCAAACATACATTTAAGGTTTGAATTTCCTACTCTAGACAATAGAATCCACATTGCAAATGATAAAATTGGCATGTAAAAGATGGTAATGATTTCATCAGTGCCTATTACTGGTAATTTAAAATAATGGTCACGTGACCATCACCTGACATAATTTAAGACTCAAAAGCACTGGTTAATTTGTTGTTGTATCAAAAAAAAAGCAAGATATTAGGCATAGTAGTCCCAGAAGGCCAAAATAATCGGTATTTTGCATCAGCCTCGTTTCCATGTAAGGGCCTTGTATGCTATATTTTTGACATGCGCATTTCATGGTTCTGGAAGCAAATTTGGCATGGCTCCATATCAGGAAATATTTGTCTTATGGAGGTTAGCAACCCTGCCAAGTTTGATACTTTTATCGAAAAACGAACAATTTTGTCCCTTAACAGCTGGACTATAAGACACTCGGGTACGTTTGATTTCTCTTGTTCATCACCTGACCAAATCAGGTGACTTTTGAATTTTCTTGCACGGCTGCACAGCATCACGTTCGCGCGAATTTTGAACTTGGCCATGGGGATTTCGGCAGTCTTCTGAATCAGTCTGTCGGGTACTTTCGCCTCCTTTCTATAGCCCTCGTTAGCTTTGGTTCACGGCATTGTTCGGTATTATTTCACTTCCTTTCTCCAGCCCTTGACTAGCTATAATTTACGGCATTGTTCAGTACTGTTTCGCCTCCTTCCCCAGCGCTGGCCCGCTCAGTCTTTTTCGCGATCTTCTTCGCTACTTCTTTGCCTGTTAATTCTTGCTTTCTGTTTATTCCTTCAGTGGAACCCTGTCTTAAAAATATTAGATCAACCTCCGCTATCGTTTTTGTTTAAAAATCCCGCCAAGAAAATGGCATTCTCCCGCTACAAACCGAGGGTGCATGTCTCTGTCAACCTACTAGCTGGAGTATGGCCGCCATCTTGCGCGACTCCGTCGTCGTCGCCGTCGTGCGTACGCGCCCACGAGCAATACCGCTAGCCATGGTAACCATGAGAAAATCAATTCATGGGTTTCCTTTTCTTCCCTATATGGGTATGGGGCTCCGCTTGGCGGCCCTTCGGGCCGCCGGAGCTCCGCTATAAGTTAACGGTTCCTGAACGGCCAAAATTATCGTTTTATAAAACCAATTAGGCAAACCACTAATTAGTTTTCTTTGCTCCAGTGCAAGTGGATTCGCAATGTTTGATTTGATTTCCATGATCCGTAGAACATTAAAAAAACTAACGAAACAAGCGAATTTGATTGCAGTTATCATTATGCTGGTTTGCACGCCAGTGAAGTGGTTATATTTCAAACAAGAAAATTATCAATCCTTCTTAGTTTTTAGTTTCATAAAATTTATAAGATCTTCTACAAGTCATGAGAAAATCCAATCTTTGTTTTGGTGCCATATATTACTGAACTGTCAAATTCTGAGTTTTATTTTATCTGCAGCAAGATTTTTTTTTTTAAGAATAATAACAGAACTACTGTTCGGATGTATTACTCTACGAGTAAAATTCGGCTCGATTTCACCCGATTAGACGAGTTTCTGTTTCAGATAATTTCCATGCTTTTATTTGCGAGGGCTGCCATCACACGAGTCCAGAGATCACAATGCCCCGATTAAGAGTGCATTTTCTGCGAATGAGGAAACAGGTATAACTTTGGGTATAAATCACTGATTGTAGGATATAATCAGTATCTCTTGTACATATATCAACATGGGGCAGATCAGGCCAGATCAAATTGTGTAACATTACATTTCATTTATAGCACGAAAGCTTATCATCGCGTCACGCTACTTGCGTTAAATAAGGAAGCAAGTTGAATCACTCGAAGACGAATCACCTGGAAATTATTCTCGCTGACTGGTTTTAGATTTCCATGGTATCAATATCTTTTCAACCCATGAAATATGGTAACTTACAACAGATTTAAGATTAAAGATCGCTTTTTTTTAATACAGTGCCGTGTAAACATTCCTAAAATGCAATTCTTACCTGTGTAACAATCTGTTTTTGGAAACCTTTTGATAAAGAGTCGTAAATACCTGAATTCAACCCCAACATCACCCCTATCGATGTATGCTGACGACCACCAGATCTACGAAACAGGGATAGACTTACATTCTGTCACCACAAAACTAAGGGAAAGCGCTGCTCTCGCTACCGAGTGCACGTGGTACGACTCCAATTTGTTGGAAGGAAATCTTAAAAAGTACCAGACTATGAACATCTGTAGCACTGATGCCAACCAGTACCACACAGATGTGATTAATATAAAGAACACTGAAATCAGTCCATTGAATAGTCTGACTGTACTGTTTTGGGAGTAACAATAGATGACAAACTAAGCTTCAGAGACCATATCACTACTGTATGTAAAAAGGCCAGCCAGAGAATAGGAGTCATTATGAGACTAAAAAATCTTATCCCAACAAAAGCCAAATTACAGCTTTATAAAGCAGCTATCCTACCTCCCTTAATATTTTGTCTTCTAGTCTGGCATTTCTGTCGTGCAGGTGAAACACGTAGATTGGAGAGAATACAAGAAAGAGGATTAAGAGCAGTTTTTAAAGATGATCGATCAAGCTATGATGTTTTATTAAAGAGGGCAGAGTTACCTACTTTAAAAAACAGGCGATTACAAGATATATGCATACTGATGTATAAGGTTAAAAATGGGCTTAGTCCTAATCCGATCCGTGAGCTATTTAAGCCTCATCGGTCGTCCTACAGGCTGAGGCAATCAGACTTTTCACTGTCCCGCTTTGCTACAGTAACGTACGGAAAACATTCCATCAGATACCTGGGGTCAAAGCTCTGGAGTCACCTGACACACATTTAAGAAAACAATTCGGAAACGCGACTCGGTAACTTTTTAAACAATGAAAGATGCAATTGCCGCCTTTGTGAATTTTAATAATAATCATGTATATAGCTTTTTTATCACATAAATTTTTCTTATTATTGTAGTAGTATTATTGTAGTAATTTTTTTTAGGTAGGTGTCCACAATTAGTAGAGGGGACGCTTCCCCTCAGCTAAACATTTTAGACACGGTAATAAAGTTTATTATTATTATTATTATTATTATTATTATTATTTATTAATGCGCACTTTCCGAGAACAAGAAAACAGGAATAAACACAAAAATTAATATTCACCAAAGGTCAGATCGTGCCAGATCGAGCCTTATCGAAAGTGAAAATGCGCGCCTGTTTTCTTTAGCTAGCAGTTACATTCGCATTATACTTGCATTGCACTTGTTTGGTTCAGTAGGGGATTTCTTCCTGACATGAGGCTGCTCAAAAGGCCTTTAACTACTTCCAGTTTCGATTAAAGTTTTTCATTTATAGGTAGACACATGAAGAGAGTTTCATAATAGAACTTGTAGTCTTTATGCAAAATTTGAACAAGGTGGATTTATTTTTAGGAACAGCAGATTCGCATGCTTCGCTACTTTTTTGTCGTCTGAAAAAATATAATAGCCCAATAATTCAGCCCAAAACAATATGATAGACCACAGCACGAAGCTCGGGGGAATAAACCCCACAAACTCGGTAGTTATTTCCCAGAGCCTCGTGCTGTGGTCTATTGTTTTAGGCTGAATTTTAATATATCGACATTGGTCTGTTGGATTACGTTTCCTTGCACTGCACTGTAAATCAAGAATACAGGCATACATGTTCTTAGTGTAATGAGTAATCTTATGAAAGTGCAAGAGGTTATTTAAAGGTTTTCCTTACCCTTGTTATTTTCAAAATCAGCTTTGAAACTGCTCGTACAATTTGAGAGCATTTTCAAAGATCCCACGCCCTCTAAACCCTTCGTTATACTTTCAACCCCCTCAAAAATATTATGTTTGTGAAATGTTATGATTTGACAAGAGATTGTTTTGACGTGTTCGAAAAGCGTGGGAAACTGACTTTTTCTATTGTTAGTGGTTGACCTTTTTGGTTATCCAGACATCTCGTGACCACAAATCATTCAAGTTATAGCCAGTTATTAGCATAACGCTGTATTTGATATTTTACTTTCGGTTTCAGTTGATTTGCAGTTTCCGCTCGGAGCATTGGCTAGCATTACCAAACGAAACGAAAGGATATCAAAAGACTCAAGACTCCGCATGAGATTAAACATAGACCGATTGTAAATTCGTGCAAATTTCTACAAGGACAAATTTTAATAAATTGTTGCTAGAACACCGCGGATTTAACCAATGCGAGAGCGATGAACAACGCGTTAGACAGACCAAACCTAATGGACATAACTTGATAAAATCCTTACCATGGACATTTTTTCTGTTACTTCCAGTTGGACCCAGTTGATTTGAGATTTGCATTTGAAACAAAACGAGGGAACTTCAAATACTCTCATGAGTCCTGAGATGTAACACGACCAATTGTAAGTATATACAAGTCGTTTATGTGTCTCTGACATCAGAAAAGAAGATGTTAAGTCTTATATCATTTTCGAACTTGTTAAGTCAATTGTAATCCGAATTTACAGTAGCAAGTAAACCACTAATTACTTTTCTCTGCTTCAGCGCAAGCGGATTCGCAATTAGGTTTGAACTGATTTCCATGATCCATGACATGAAAGAAAGCTTCCATGATTATCATTTGCTGAACAAAGACTCCATTATACTTGTCTCCATACCTTTGTTATGGTTGGAAGAATTTGCTTCAATGTTGACATCTTTCCTTTGGTGATCGTTCTCGTATTTCATGTAAACGGCATCTTCAAATCTGATTTGATCACTGCTGCATGTATACCAATGTAAAGCATTGTGACACAATTCATCGTTGCTTACAAATTATACTGCTGAGAGCAACGCCGGAAATTAACAACATTCTCTTACGTTATACAAATAGACTTATTCCAACTCAAGCCTTGTGCTTAATTGCCACTTTACATAATTCTCAATGAAAGTAAGAGAAATAAATTCTCGTTTTCAGTGGGTCCTTAATTTAGTGAAACGAAATTTGACCCTTGTGTTTTTTTAGTCTGCTTTGTCTACAAAGTCGTTCATTATTCGGAATATCAGAATTTCAGTAGCGTTTCACCAGCACATTTTATTTTTTTAGAATTAACACCTTGTCTGCCGTCGTGAAGAATTTTGAATGTCGAATTTCAGTAATATTTTGTGTAGAACTTCACCATGAGAAGCTTCTCAAAACACAACTGTTGTTTTATTAAATTCTTGTTAGAACTCGGATTTAACCAATGCGAGAGGGATCAAGAACGTGTTAGACGGAACAAACCCAATGAATAGAACTTAATATAATCCTTACCGGACACATTTTGACTTTCAATTTCAGTTGATTTGAGATTTGCATTGGAAACAAAACGAGGGAACTTCAAATACTCTTATGAGTCCTGAGATGTAACACGACCAATTTGTTAGTACATAAGGGTCAGTTTTGTGTCTCTGACAGCAGAACAGAAGATTTCAAGTCTTATATCATTTTCCAAGTTGATTTACCTGTCCATAAGCTTAGCTTGCAGTATTAGGGAAAAAACCACTAATTAGTTCTCTCTGCTCCCGTGGAAATGGATTCGCAATGTTTGATTTGATTTCCATGATCCGTAGCACATTAAAGAAAGCTTCCATGATTGTCATTTGCTGAACAAAGACTCCATTATACTTGTCTGCACACCTTTGTTACGGCTGGAAGAATTTCTTTCAATGTTGACATCTTTCCTTTGGTGATCGTTTTCGTATTTCATCTAAACAGCATCTTCAATTTCTGTCTTGCTCATTTTAGAGAAATATCTGATTTGATCACTGCTGCATGTATACCGACTCAAAGCACTGTGAAACAATTCATTCTTGTTTACAAATTATACTGCCGAGAGCAACGCCGGAAATTAACAACATTCTCTCGCGTTATACAAACAGACTTATTCCAAGTGAAGCCTTCCCCTCTTCCCCCCCCCCCCCCCCCCGTCCCTCTTTCTTTTTTTTTGGTTCTCGCCCCATTTTCCGCGCAGACAAAACACCGAAAATCCCGTTCCTCGGTCTTTCTTTGCTTCCAAACCCCACGGAAACGCTTGCTACGCAGGCTAAATATTTCTTTTTGCTTAATTGTAAAGAAGCATTACACAATTTACAATGAAAAGAAGAGAAATAAATTCTCGTTTTTGCGGGCTGCTAAATTTGGAGAAACGAAATTTTAGATGTCTTGTTGACCCTTGTGTTTTCCCAGTCTGCTCTGCTTACAAAGTCGTTCATCATTCGGAATATCAGAATTTCAGTAGGGTTTCATCAGCACATTTTGATTTTTTTAGAATAAACCTGTATGCTGTCGTGAAGAATTTGGAATGTCGAATTCAAGTAATATTTTGTGTAGAGCTTCACCATGAGAAGCATTTCGAAACACAACTGTTGACCACTGTTCTCTGTGAGCAAACTTTGTACAAGGTCAATGTATTTTGAGAATGAGCAGGAACAGAATCTTTGAATTCGTATGTTTCGGCAATTTCGGTTGTCTTTCAAAACAGAAATTAGCTTCGCTGTTATCGTTTTATAAAACCAACTGTTACAAAGCTAACGAAACAAGCGAATTTCATGGCAGTTATCATTATGCTGGTTTGCACGCCAGGGACGTGGTCATATTTTAAAACAAGAAAATTATCAATCCTTCTTAGTTTCAAGAATTTCATAAAATGTAAGATCTTTTACAAGTTCTGAGAAAATCTAATCTTTCTTTTGGTCCCATATATTACTAAACCGTAAAATTCTGAGTTTTATTTTATCTGCAACAAGACGCTTTTTAAGAATAATAACACAACTACGGTTCGGATGTATTACTCTAAGAGTAAAATTCGGCCACATTTGACCCGATTAGACGAGTTTCGGTCTCGCGATTCACATTCCATGGGCCGGCATCAGACAAGTCCAAAGATCACAATGCGCCGATTAAGACGAGTTTCTGTTGCGCTATGCAGATTCCATGCTTTTATTTGCGAGGGTTGGCATCAGACAAGTCCAGAGATCACAATGAGCCGATTAAGAGTGCATTTTCTGCGGATAAGCAAACAGGTATAACTTTGGGTATAAATCACATGAATTAATTGCACGATATGATCAGTATCTCCTGTACATATATGAACTTGTGGCAGATCAGACCAGATCAAATTCATGACATGTATAACATTACACGCGTCACGCTACTTGCGTTTAATAACGAAGAAAGTTGAATCAGTCGAAGATGGATCAACTACCATTCATTCTCGCTGACTTGTTTTAGATTCCTTTGGTATAAACATCATTTCAACCCAGGAAATAAGGTAACTAACGACAAACGTAAGATTAAAGTTCGCTTTATTTTAATACAGAGCCGGGAAAACATTCTTGAAAAGGAATTCTAACCTGTATGACAATCTGTTTTTGGAAACATTTTGATAAAGGCTCGTAAATACTTGAATTCAACCCTGACATAAGAAGAAATGGGGGATCATAATGAGCCGATAAAAACTAACATCTAATGCGCACTTTCCGTGAACAAGAAAACAGGTATAAATCACAAAATTAGTATTGAGCAAAGGTCAGATTGGGCTAGATCGAGCCTAATCGAAAGTGAAAATGCGCTCCTGTTTTCTTTAGTTAGCATTGCACGCGGGTTACACTTTTTTGGTGCAGCAGTGGATTTGTTCGCACTCTAAAATAAGCGGCACGAGGTTACCCGAAGGGCCTTTGACTACTTTCAGTTTCAGTTGAATGTCAAGTTTAACAAGTTTTTTCATGTATATGTACATAAGGAGTGTTTCTTAACAGAACTGTAGTTCGGGTGCAAAATTTACACAAGGTGGATATACTTTTTGGAAAAGCAGATTAGCATGCTTCGTTAATTTCAGTCGCCTAGTTAAACATAATTGGATAATGGTTCCTAGCACTGCAATGCAAATCTAAGGAATACGGGCGTACATGTTCTTAGTGAAATGAGAAAGCGCATGAAAGCGCAAGCAGTTGTTAATTTGTTTTCCTACTCGTGTTATTTGCAAAATTCTTTGATTGAAACTGCTCGTACAATTTGAGAGAATTTTCGAATATCACTGGCTTTGTAAACCCTTCATTGTACTTTCAAACTCCCTCAAAAGTACTTCTATTGTTGCTCATTTTTTAAACTCCAAATTCTGCATAATTTAATCACTACCTTACCTTACTTATTGTCACCTAGTGTGGCACTTCTGCAGAGCTAGCGATGCACGTAAACTTGAACGACTACAGGAAAGGGGCTTGAGGGCCGTTTACAAGGACAAGCATGCTAGCTATACTCAGCTACTGAAGAGAGCCAAGTTGCCAACTCTAGCGAACAGGCGTTTACAAGACATCTGTATTCTCATGTATAAAGTTAAACATAGACTATGTCCTAATAGCATCTGTAACGTTTTTAACGAGCATATTTCTGCATACAACCTGAGACAATCAGATTTTTCTACTCCTAGATACAACACTGTTACTTATGGGAAGCACTCTTTGCGTTATGTAGGACCCAAATTATGGGGCAAACTGTCTATGGCTGACAGATCAGCCAAGACACTGCAGGCTTTTACAAACTATATTCGCAAAAGGGATATAACTCGCTTAATGGACACCGGCGGTAAGGGCTGCATCCTATGCTGCACATAATGCCCTTCAAGTCATTTTTTTTTTTTTTTATTGTATTAATATTAGTATTAGTATAGTTTTTTAGCAGTGTCCCCTAATTAGTATGGTGTTTTTATTCCCAGGCTATAAGGTTTTTTGACACTTTAATAAAGTTCTCACTCACTCACTCACTCACGATATCCAGTGTAGGGTTATGCTGATGTAAACAAAGATGAAATTTTCTTCTTTTAATTTCCTGGGCCATATTTGGTTTGGTTGCCTGCTGTTCATGGCCAAGTTAAGAATATTACACTGTATATATCAGTGCTATACGAATACGAGGGGTATGGGGCAAAGGGAATAGAGGGACGGGAAAAACGGCAAAAGGCATTTACTGATATTGACTTAGTCGAAACACCATTTATTCCCCACCTTTTATTTTGAAACACGACCCAGTACTACTTAAGGTTATAAATAAATTGCCATACACTTTCAATAAAACACCACCAATAAAATACATTCAAACCTGTATTAAGCGGACACCATATTCAGCACCCTCTATTAATTAAACGGACAGCTGTGCAAGTCCCATTTTCCTTTTCCACATTTACTGTAAAAAGTACCTGTATTCAACCGACACATCTATTAAGCGGACGCGGACACCTTAAACATGACTGTTATGGTCATTCCTGTTGTTACAAACCTGTATCAAACGGACACTGCCAAAAGAATGCATGGTTGTTTTTTGTCCACGTTTTAGGATATCGGTCATTTAAATTTGCCAACAAACTAGGCTGTCACAGAAATGCAATATTTTGTTATTCAGTTTTGTTTTTACAGAGTTTTTGTTTTTGTTTGATTTTGTAAACCTTTCATATGATTCAATCGATATAGATACTGTTACCGTGTATTAAATCGCTTCACCTCATGTACTTGTCATTGTTTACGCAAATACGGTATTTCAGAGTTATCGATCGTTCACGAGAATGTTATTTGTCCCTTTCAAGGTCTTTTAATACTGACCAATATTGATATGAACCTTTTAAGACGAATTCTGAGGGAACCTGTTTTCAGCGGACACCATGTATTAAGCGGACACTAGCAAGGGTCCTGAGGGTGTCCGCTTAATACAGGTTTGACTGTAGTCACGTAAGACTTTGTTAATGAACCATCACAAATTTTTTTTTTTTGATTTCAAGTTTAATAGGTGTATCGCAGATAGCTGAGAGCTGACACAAGTCAACCAAATACGTCAAAATAGTACACGTACATAAAAATGATCAGACAAAGTGAGGACGATTACGGCCAAGAACTTGCTTACAAGAGTCACATTAATTCTAAAGAAGAAATTAAATACCACAACCAACAACTTAGCATTGCCAAAGAACTGGGGGACAGAGCAAGAGAGGGACGTGCTTATGGCAATCTTGGCAATGCTTACCAGAGTCTGGGTGATTTTAAACAAGCCGTAAAGTACCACAACCAACATCTTAGCATTGCCAAAGAACTGGGGGACAGGGCAGGAGAGGGAGGTACTTATGGCAATCTTGGCATTGCTTACCGGAGTCTGGGTGATTTTAAACAAGCCGTAAAGTACCACAACCAACATCTGAGCATTGCCAAAGAACTAGGGGACAGGGCAGGAGAGGGAGGTGCTTATGGCTATCTTGGCATTGCTTACCGGAGTCTGGGTGATTTTAAACAAGCCGTAAAGTACCACAACCAACATCTTAGCATTGCCAAAGAACTGGCGGACAAGGCAGGAGAGGGAGGTGCTTATGGCAATCTTGGCAATGCTTACCAGAGTCTGGGTGATTTTAAACAAGCCGTAAAGTACCACAACCAACATCTTAGCATTACCAAAGAACTGGGGGACAGGGCAGGAGAGGGACGTGCTTATGGCAATCTTGGCAATGCTTACCAGAGTCTGCGTGATTTTAAACAAGCCGTAAAGTACCACAACCAAGATCTTAGCATTGCCAAAGAACTGGGGGACAGGGCAGGAGAGGGATGTGCTTATGGCAATCTTGGCAATGCTTACTGGAGTCTGCGTGATTTTAAACAAGCCGTAAAGTACCACAACCAACATCTTAGCATTGCCAAAGAACTGGGGGACAGGGCAGGAGAGGGAAGTGCTTATGGCAATCTTGGCAATGCTTATCAGAGTCTGGGTGATTTTAAACAAGCCGTAAAGTACCACAACCAACATCTTAGCATTACCAAAGAACTGGGGGACAGGGCAGGAGAGGGACGTGCTTATGGCAATCTTGGCAATGCTTACAAGAGTCTGCGTGATTTTAAACAAGCCGTAAAGTACCACAACCAAGATCTTAGCATTGCCAAAGAACTGGGGGACAGGGCAGGAGAGGGAAGTGCTTATGGCAATCTTGGCAATGCTTACTGGAGTCTGGGTGATTTTAAACAAGCCGTAAAGTACCACAACCAACATCTTAGCATTGCCAAAGAACTGGGGGACAGGGCAGGAGAGGGAAGTGCTTATGGCAATCTTGGCAATGCTTATCAGAGTCTGGGTGATTTTAAACAAGCCGTAAAGTACCACAACCAACATCTTAGCATTGCCAAAGAACTGGGGGACAGGGCAGGGGAGGGAGGTGCTTATGGCAATCTTGGCAATGCTTACGAGAGTCTAGGTGATTTTAAACAAGCCGTAAAGTACCACAACCAAGATCTTAGCATTGCCAAAGAACTGGGGGACTGGGCAGGAGAGGGACGTGCTTATGGCAATCTTGGAAATGCTTACCAGAGTCTGGGTGATTTTAAACAAGCCGTAAAGTACCACAACCAACATCTTAGCATTACCAAAGAACTGGGGGACAGGGCAGGAGAGGGAGGTGCTTATGGCAATCTTGGCAATGCTTACCAGAGTCTGGGTGATTTTAAACAAGCCGTAAAGTACCACGACCAAGATTTTAACATATCCAAAGAACTGGGAAACAAGGCTGAAGAAGCTCGTTCATGCTTTTGCTTAGGACGCGATTTTGAATTGTCGAGAAATTTGCCGAAAGCTCTTGGTCATTACCGATCCAGTGTAAAATTGATCAATGACACGAGGGCTCTCCTTCAGTCCGAAGATGATTGGAAAATATCTTATCGTAATTGGTGCCCAGACGCTTACACTGCGCTTTGGAGAACTTTGCTAAGGCTTCAAAAGACTGCTGAGGCTTTATGTGTTGTCAAGCAAGGACGAGCACAAGCCTTAGAGGATCTTATAAAGGAACAGTATGGCTCTCAATTGCCAACGATTGGCTCACCTGAAGATAACGTAACGATCGCAAGCATGTCAAGTGGTATATTCATGCAAACACTGGTCTTAGCACTAGAAAGTAACAAAATCCATTTCTGGCTTCTTAACAAAGAAAGGGAGCCTCAGTATAGGAGGAAAGAAATAGAAGGTGAAGATGCATTTGAGTCTTGGATGTAGCGCCAGTGTAGCTGTTCACCGGGCTCGGAGGTGTCTAAGAGAGTCGGAGAAGTTTGGTGCGGTAAAACACTGGGCTCCGTTAGTTCTCATCGGCGATGACGTGACCATAGAATTTGAAGAAAGCCAGTGAAAACATCGTGAGTAAACCTTTTTCTAATCTTTAGGACGTAACATTTATTTTTAGTTTATAAAAGTGTTAATACAAAAGTTGTTGATTATTATTCTGAACAGCGTCGTTCATGGAAATGCAAAGTGAGCAGCTCGTGAATGCTTGTGCCATTACCTAAGTGCGTGGAGTTCTTTGATCATTAGAGATTTTGCCTTTTTTCACGCCAATAGAGAAACTTTATGAAAAAAATAGTACGGGTCCAACACAACAATTAAAAGCACGTCCTCAACTGATGCGTGTTTCCGTTGTACGAATTCAGACGATCTTTACACCTGCTTTCAGTGTTACGTGCATAGGCGACATCGTTCGACCATCTTTCGACATGTAAACGGCTGAAAGATCGTTTAACTGTATAACTGGCATTTTTTTCGGTTTTTAGCGGAACAAATAGCCAATATTCTCAACCTGACCTCAAATGAATGAAGGAGGTTGTGGACTTGTTAGGTTTCTCCATTTACGGGATAATTGAAACGATTTTAGTGTTGTCGGTCGGCTGTCAATGGTGACTTTCGGTAGAATTGGGCCGCTACCGCTCAGTAAATATTCGAAAGATGTAAACATTCAAAACAGTCAATTTATCTCTCACAGAATGTTTTCTTGAAACCCCTAGCCTTAGTTTGATGTCAAATAAATCCATCGTTTATAGCTAAAAGTCGAGTTCCATCGTAAAGAAACCAGTTGTGGTTACATTTTTTACGTAGGCCAGGTTACATAGCATGTCGGGAAATGGCATGTTGAAAGAAGGTCGCTATGCCAGTAACAGTGAAAGCGGGTGTGAAAAGAAACCAAAACTGTCTCGACGAAGTCACGCGTGATCTGCCATCTGCGCGCGCAACCTGAACATGAAACATGAACTCTATTTCTCTACAGATGTACTTAAAGCAATATTGTGCGTAAAGCAATCCGTGTTGCTATCGAATTATAGAAACACTCGTGGAAGTGTGAAAGAACTGGAAAGAGCTGTGGAAACATTAGCCTGTCGGCCTTTGTTCCCACAACATTTCTCGTTCTCCGACGTCTTTAACTCGATAGAAACACGGTGCTGTTTGACAGAATTCTTGGTCACCATTATTTTCTCATTTGTCTTTCTGTTTCAGATGCTGAATGATCAAGAAAAGAGAAAGCTCCTTGGTAATTAGTTACCTTATAACATGAAATTTTCGCGCCACGTTAATTTCGCGAATTTCGCGATTTCAAAATTTCGCGAAATTAAAGGGACGGCAACAATAAGTGTCCCGAACATAACATGACGCGAAAGTTAAGTGACTCAAATTATCTTACTGTTGACATATAGTCCAGCAGTTGCGCGTTTGGTAATTTTGACGTTATCGTACCTTTGATATCGATTAAGTCGGTTTACTAAATTGGAGGACATGTTTAAGTAACATTGTTAAGGAAATCGATGGGGGGTTACTCGAAAACGCGAAGTTAAAGTGATTCAAAATACACAATTTTCGCAAAATCGCGGAATTTAGGTGTCGCGAAATGTGCGCACCTCAAAAACGCTAATTAAACGTGTCGCGAAAATTTCATGTAATAAGGTAAGGTTTTTTCTGTATCCTTTTTTCCAATGTGTGTATGATGTGATGCTACAAACCAACCAAAAGCTAATCTTATGCTGCATCGTTATATGTTTCCAAACAGAGAACAGTTGCTGTCAGAGCAAAGCTCGAGGGAAAAAGTCATGTAAGCTGAAGTTGATCCGTTCTCTTCGAAGGAAAGAGCTGTTAAATCCAGAGGTCTTCTCTGCCTGAGAGTGGACAATGAGACTTATTCAAGTACTTTTTATTGTATTTCTGTTTTCGTTGCAAATCATTGCCAAAGCAAGTTCCAGATTTGGACAATTAATTTTATTTGTTGTGTAAGTGTAAAATACAAAGAAAATAGCAAATAGTTATTAGTCGCTTTGAAATTGAAAGGTAACCCAAAATGGGATAATTTTAATATTCGCGGGACGTGATGAGAAAGCTTAAGTTAGATTTACTTGCCATTTCCATTTTCTAGAATGAAATTAGAATTTAGAGTCAAGTGAATAATGTTTTGTTATACCTTCCAACTAAATTACGTTTTCCGATTGGAGGAGAACGTTTCACGTCCCATGGGTCAAAACTCACTAACTCCCTAGGGTGAACAAAACTCATTAACTCCCTAGGGAAACAACAACTTGAACTTTCGACTCGCACGTGATCGGGTCGTGCACCTTGAAACGGCCGCAAATTTGTGTGTCAGTCGGCCTGATGTCAAATCAGGCAACGTTTCTCACTAGAGAAGGCATTCATTATTCAAGAAAAGGGATTTTTAAATTGGGCAAAAACATATTAGATTAACAAAGGGGAAAATTTGAACATTTCGTGTCTTCAAGCTTTTAATTTGGCGCCAAAAATAGGTCGCCCGCGTTCGGTCATTCGTCAGGTAGGAAGATAATTGTGTCATTTACAACAACATATGCTGTTCCTCGTCAAATCAAATCTTGAATTCTCGAGTTAAGCATTAGAAGAAGGCAAAGCAACTTAAGTATTGTCTTTATTTTTGTAGGCTGCGAAGAAAAAGACTGTTATCGTACGTGTCGTTTCGGTAGGACAGCTCGGTTTGACTGCCGCTCATACTGCAATCACAGCCACCGTAGGCGTCAAGCAAATAATTTTTTTCGCAGTTTTTTTTCTATTTTTCATTCGGGAGGTATGACAAAACACTTAATGACTGGCCCCTCAGGAAACAGTAAATTTTGTTTCCCTTCGACCCTCAACATCGAGGGTCTCGGGGAAACAAAACTCACTGTTTCCGTTGGGCTGGTCATTAAGAGCTTATTGTCAGTCGATTGTGTTATAAGTCAGGTCCTTTGAAAGCGATTGGTCATTATAGCAGTGCAATGCAATGGCAAATCTACTAGGGCTAAGTTATATAGTAATGTCGCTTTTAGTTAAAGATTTAGTTTACTTCTTTTTTTAATTTCTAGCGTCTTAAGTCTAAACACAGGTCTTTATGTTTAAGAAATTATCGAGATGTGTTTTTGAGAATTTCGTTACTATTATTGCTATTAATATTGCAAATATTGTTAGAGAATTAGAATTTAATTCAGAATTATAATTTGATTTATGTCCTGTAGAAACGTCTCGTACGGAAGTGATTATTTCTTGTCAATTTATCTTTGCTGATATTGTGTGTGATTATTGTAATAAATCTGCATATGGAAGTTTTTAGATGACAATGGACCCTGTATTGTATCGCACTGGTTATTAATGATGTGTCATATTAAAACCGTTTGTATTGTCCCAGACATCACTAACGTTTTATATTTATATGTCGTATTGTTCTCGCGTTTTGGTTCGTTCTTACGCATGATCTATTGGAGGACAGACGCATAGATGAAGTGCTTAAATGTTTTCGTTTCTTTATTTTATAAAACAAATCGATTCCACGTTGCCATGCGTCTGTTCAATAATAGATCACAGATGACGTCAAAGTGTGGTAAGAACATCAGTGACACACTCACCTTATGGTTCGTGTGCCGCTTTTTTGTTGTAGCCTTTACCACATTTTGATGTCATCTGTGATGTATTTTACTGAACAGACGCACAATAATTTAGAATGTATCTGTTAAATTGGTGAAAACGCCGAAGAAGTGAACGACTACTGTAATTCAATGACTGGGGCACTATCCAAGGTGTGCATTCATTGTAGTACTATTTTAATGAGGCCTTTGATTTAAAATGATCAGTAACCTTTGAAAGTGAATCAGTGAAAACTTATATCATTGGAAATTCAATCTATCCATCTATAAATCTATCAATCAATCATGCAATCATTCACTATAATCTATATATCACAATGATCTATATAGTTTGAATTAGAGATGAAAATGTATTTTTATTTGTACCTTTTAAATGTTTGAAATCAAAGCTGGCAGACCCAAGATGGAGGACACTTTAAAATCTGTGATGTCATTTTGAATTTCTGTGACGTCGAGATCGACATGTATTATACTAAAGTAAACATTTTTTTAAACGCTCTACACCCGACAAAAATTTTATTCCTATTGAGTGAATACCCTTTTGAGGTACATAGGGCACCACCCACCCCTTTCCAGCTCTCCCCCCCCCCCCCCTCCCATGCAGGCTCACAAACCAACAAAAAAGAAGGAAAACAAGTTTTAGAAAAAGATTCGATTCCTAGAACAGAAATTTAGGTATAATGGGTCCAAAAATGCTGTTGCTTTGGCAATGTTAAATGAGAAACAGTTGACACATCCTAATTTTCCAAGGGACAAATGAAGAGCTTGAACTGAAACTTTCATTAAGGTTACTGCAGACCTTCAGGGGTGCCTTCCGCCAAATTCTTTCTTTACACGTTGCTTTAAAGAAAACCACGGCAAGCTATATATCAATGCAAAGCTAATAAACTGTAGAATCCGAAAATAACAACATATTTTGCTATTTTTGTTTTGATAGGCACGCGCAAGCCTAAAAACGCAAAAATGACCGTACTTGCTAAACTGAATTGCCAGTCTTCGTGTTACCGCGGACATCAAAACTGACTAGACATTTTCAATCAGAAGATGATGGGCTAACAAAGGGTGTGAGGCTTTTTCGATATTTCTATTGGTTGCTTAGAAAATCTCTTTCAAAGTTGGACAGTAGAAAATTTTCTGACTGCTGTTACTCAATGGGACGTCACAGGAAAAATATTTCGATTTTCGCAAAAGCCTCACACTAGTTGGTGCGCTAAGATCTGACGAACACTTTGGCCAAGCTTCGTGGAAATCCGATAAATCTACATACCCTATTAATTCATTTGAATAGAGGTAATTTATGTTTTCGGCCTCGAAAGAAATTCACAGTTTTCGCACCTCACTGAAACGGCTGTTTACGTGGCCATGCCGCCAACCAATGAAACGCAGCTTTGAACTCCCAGGCGGGCTACAGTTACGCTCCCCCGGGAATGAATGTGCAATGTTTATATTTACATTATATCTTTATATCTTACATCGTCTGCCATGAAACATTCAGCGTCTAAGCCGAATCAGCAGATAAATGGTAAAGAAGGAAAAGAGAAAAAAAGGAATGCTAGCGGAGTAGCCTAGAACACGCCTACTCGGCGAGCCGAATCGAGTGCGGATATTTACACATTTACGAAAAAAGGCTAAACGCGCAATTCATCGGCCTGTCTGTTTTAGTAGAATATGGAAAAACACTCTATAAAGAAGGGGAAACGAGCGTTTGGAGAAGCCGCCTTGTCAGATGTCAGCTGATTAAATTCGTCGGTAATTCCGCGGCAGTCAACTTTTGTGCCAGAAGAAGCTAGAGCAGGGCATCGACGAAACATTCGCTTCCGATTTGCGCTTGCGTTTAAATGTGGGAATGCGAATCGTCTAGTCTATCACTTAAGAGAAGAAAACAATCAACAAAAGCCAAGATTTCTCTGCGAGAAATTGCAAGAAGTAAACAAGAAAAACGAAATTCGACTCCGCGGATGAGATCAGTTGTCGCCAAAATTGTTACTGCTCCACTCAAAAGTTGACACATTTTAATTGGCTTATCACGGTTTGCGGTTCATTGACTCGTTTAAAGAATTTACGTTTTTGTGGATAACTCGTTCGCGTTTTAAGTGTTTGAAGTAACTTTTTTTGGAAAATTCAGATAAAGTAAAAGTCTTGAATTTGGTGTAAAAAAAAAAAATTTTTGGACAAAATAGGCCCTTGAAGGTCTACAGTAACCTTAAGTAATGACCTGTAATGGGTCTGGGGCTCGCGTCTGTTAGATATAAGGGGACGCGTAAAGGTCTCAGTAACAAAAGGAGTACCGAACGAGGTCCGTAACTGGCCACATCCTTAAACACAACAACAACAGTTATTTTACGTCAGTTGTCAGTACCAATCAAAGAAAAGCAAGAGACTAAAGTCCCTGGAAGCTACGACGGAGCAAATAGAAACGAAACTTTGGAATTGAGGTCGATTAGGGTTTTCAATAAGTTTGGTAGATAATTGGAAGTTCACCATCGTTTGCAAAGGAAACTGAGAAAGCCGCTCACTACACTTTACTGCGTTGTTTCAATAATGTCACTGCTTACAAATAAGCTCGAGGTCTTCATTTCAGTTAACAAGTTTAATTACAGCACGCTTGGACGTTAAAGCCCGTTAAAAAAGTAACAACAGAACTTAGGAAGCAATTAGTAATGAGTTTTTCTCTTGTCAGAATACGCCATTGGTGCCCATGCCCTCCTTGGTTTAACTCTTCTTGGATAGAGTTCTTGAATATTCAGCTTCGGTTTCATCTGAAAAGCAGTATTCCCTCATGGCTTCGCAATTTTTTTTCTTCCTTTGAACACATAAACTTCGCTGAGAAGGAGAAAATACATAATTTAGATGAAGTCTTTGCCGACCGGGGTGATGTACAATAAAGTTTCAATAATCATTTATCGTTGAGATTAGCGTTAAGTTTATGGAAATCAATAGTTTAAACCCAGGAGGAAGCTATAGGGCAGTTTTCACTTTATCATCGAAAGTAACACGCCATTTCCGAGATGTTCCTTTTCTCTGCGTCAAAACGAGTCTTGGTGCGAAACCATTCATATGAAAATACTTTTCATCGATAAGTTCATTTTCATGCAAATCAAACTCATTTTCATAAGAAAAGTTTTGCACGAGGACTCGTTTTGAAACAGAGCCGAAAGGCAACTCAGAAATGACCTATTCGCGCTTGCTTTGGTTTCGTATTACCACGTTAAGTAGTTGGCTGAAGAAAACTCGCGCCACTCTGTCACCCAATCGAAGTAAAACCAGAACCAATCGCTACTCCCCTGCACACTTATTTTCCCGTGCTTTACGTCGGCTGTAAGTGTTTGCTTGAGTTTTTGATTGGTTTAATGGATTATCTGCCTCTTGTGTGATTGGTCAGAGTGATTTCTTTGGTTTTTGTTTTACGACGCTCAATTGAGAAGTGCCCTATTGACAAAGACATTAATCTTATACCGCCGTGGGTTTTTCATGTGGGGTTTGGGTCTCCCGTTCCGCCATATTGTATTTAATGACGTCACAAAAGCCTCTTTGGCTACATCACGAAAGAGCTCTTCGTCATTTTCATCAAAATAACAAGATCGTATCGGCTTACAAGAAAAACATTAACAAGCTCATAGATCATAGGAGTTAAGGTGACAACAAGAAAGTTACTTCAATTTTAACTAAACAATGTCCTCCAGTGTCCTTTAGAACCCAGTGTTTGGGATAATATGTGGAAAAATTAATGTGTCCGCGATATTGGTGCACTTCTATGGTAGCACTGATGTGGGAGTGAAAGATAATATTTACAGACTATGCTGTAAATATTATGAATCTTCATTTCGGAAGGGGGTTGTATTAAAATTTACATCTATTATCATAGGTAAAAAGAGTTTTTAATGAGTAGAAAGATTTTTGCAGCGTTTAAGAACACATTCAGCTACAACTTCTTAAATTTTCTCCAAATTAAGGTTACCGTATACCTTCAGGGGTGTCTCACGTCCAAGCGATGTAGCGCGTCCGGTTTAAGATGTAGATACCTAAACCCCTATATCAAATTAAAGCTTATAGAGCTGGCTATCAAACCATACCAAAAATTTTGAAATAAAATAAAGTGCCGATTTTTTCACGGCCACTAAATGCGAACGTCCTAATCACCTTTTGGAAGCTGCAAGTGAAAGCGAATTTTGTTTTTCGCCAATTTATTTTTTTTCCTCGGTTTCAGGACAAAAAGCGCTAAAAAAGCGTGTCTGTGTTTTTCCACATTCAATTGCAGTAAAAAGTTACAGAACATTTTCAAAATAGGATTTAAAAAATGTGAAGTGATCGTACAAAAATTGCTCTCGGAGAAAAAATATGTCGAAATAAACAATTCGCAGACACGTTTTTGTTTTTTATATGTTAATCTAGCTACTGTCCAAATTTGAGGGCAATCAAACAAATCCCCTTTGAGTTGTAACTCTTTAAAGTGTCTGTTTCAAGCGAAAAAATTTATTCGAGAAAACAGCGCTAAGAAAAATCTCTTGCTTCGCAAACAAACTCCGCCCACAAACGCCTTCAACTGGGTTCTCAGATCACTGAGCCAATCAGCGCTTGGAAAATTTACTACCATTAACTCGCGGTTAAATTTACGCGTGAATCTCGAAAAAACCCTTGTGTTTCGCAATGCGCTCAAGGCGGAGAGATAATTTTTCTGTAGCTCGGTTTTTCTTGAAGCTGGTCTGGCAAAATGGGGAAGACGAAAAAGGATACGAACGCTAGAGTGGCTGGGCGACGAGAGCAAACTGAACAAAAGAAAGCGCGGCGGAGCAAATGTGCATGGATAATATTCCGATGGATCTCAATGAGTTGGGCGATTCATCAGTATCGGACTCAACAAAAGAGTCAATGTAAACATCGCTGTTATAGCTGTCGAGTTCCCAAATTTTTACAGAATCTTTCTGTACTCTTGACTCGATCTTTTCGCCCGCTTGATACGATAGCTATAGCTTCATCCGCGAGGCCAACTTTCGCTTCTTCACTCATTGATGTGTTTTCATTCGTTCTTCGCTTTTTCGAAGTGGTAAACAATGTTTTCCGTGGCCCATGTTTACTTATAACTTAATAGAATTACATCTAATACGAAAAATGCTTGGATCTGAATAGCCAGCCAATTCGTGGTATCCATATATTCCCGCGAAAGTAGTCTCGGTTGATTGCGTACACGTTATAGGGCTGTCAATCAAGAGGGAACTTTTACTTCCGGCCGTAACGTAAAACCTCCATTTCTCCGCCAATATTGAGTTTTTTTCAATTTTGTTTTCAGAAATTAGAGATTACTCTTCGATCATTACTTTGAACCAAAAATCCAAATTTGAAGAAAATTGCCGATCTGAAGGTATACTGTAACCTTAAACCACCGTGGTCCACATAAAAATGTGCCAAGCAATTATTGACATTGATGTCATTAATATGCTAAAAGAACAGTGTTGCAAGATCCACAGTTTCAAATTTCGAATTTTTCGACGTCAAGTGAAAATGATCTGTAACACACTGGCAATTACAAGAAGGACATCATGATCACGAAGAATGTGAAAGTAAACGTAATATATTGGCCCTTTTTATAAGAAAATTATCGGTTAAAGACTTGTTTATAAGGAATCGCCTTGTCCCTGGCACTGGCGGTACCCTCCTTTTTGATCCAAACCAAATGGGAGAATGTTTAAAGCATTTCTTTACGAAACATTATAGCGAGCTGCCCACATACACGAGTGACAAAACACAACGTTTGTTTGGGAGCAAGTTGAGCAGAAGAAGATCTCTTATGTGCGTTGAGTTATATTACGTATACGTTTTTTAAGCACCTTGAGCTGTTAAGTGTGTTAAAACGTTAAAATCATGAAAATTTAAAAAACCCTATTTACGAGCATTAACCGAGCATTTTAGTGACTTTTGGGGGGAGGGGAGACCGAGCATTTTAGCTGCAAAAATGGAGCAGTAAGGTAGAGCATTTTAGTGGGGAAATATAAGCATAATGTACAAAAAGCCTAATACCGACATGGCTACCGTAATGTCATGTAAAAATACTCCATAGCGATAAGACAGTAGCCAGTGATAAAAGCTGCTGATTGTGACAGCGAGTGTTTATTTTCACTTTTACATTGCTAATAGAGGGCATGCTGAGGCTTATTGTTATTGTTATTACTATCATCATCATTATTATTATTGTTGTTATTATTATTATTATTATTCACAAAAAGCACAAGTTCAGTTTGCCATCAACTTCACTAGTTCTTTTTATTTTTTTAGTTATTTATTTCAATTTAGTGGCTAGTGATTACACAAAAACTAGATGAAATACTATACAATTCAAAAAAGTCCCATAATGATGGTTAGCAAAAGAGGTGTTAATCCCCATGCAAGGCAGACCACCTGACAAAATAAAAGCATGTTTAACAGCCAAATCAAACATTTCTTGAAGTTAAGTAGTCCCTTACTGACTTTTTAAAACTAGAAATTCTTGAAGCCTGACGAACTTAGATTGTTCATAGCCCTCTATTTTCTCGTATCTCTATTCGATCGCTGAACGCGCGAACAGAACAGCCAGAGAATTGGACGCCAGCGAAACACGAAGGACTTTAATGGGTAGGGGCTTCGCTCACTCACCCCACGCCCCAACCCCCGCGTGCTTCACGCTCGCTTCTCTCGCTTTTTCTTTCGGGTCCGTAAAAAAGAGAGGCTGTGAACAGTCTAGACAAACTGACAGTGGCAACACATTCCACATGTGAACACAATCCTATTAAATAAGTCCTAGCATAATTCTTCGTCACTCCTACACCTCAAGGGGTATCCCACAAAACGTGAATAAAATTTGATAGAGGTTATGTCTATATTAAAATACCCGTTGATGACTGTATATAAAAAAAACAATACATCAAAAAAAAAAACTTCTGTCCCCTAGAGATAACAAGTTTAGTTGTAGTGGTGAAGCGATTTCACTCCATCGCTCCTTCGCTCCTTCGCTCCTTCGCTCCTTGACTCCTTGACTCCTTGACTCCTTGACTCCTTGACTCCTTGACTCCTTGACTCCTTGACTCCTTGACTCCTTGACTCCTTGACTCCTTGACTCCTTGACTCCTTGACTCCTTGACTCCTTGACTCCTTGACTCCTTGACTCCTTGACTCCTTGACTCCTTGACTCCTTGACTCCTTGACTCCTTGACTCCTTGACTCCTTGACTCCTTGACTCCTTGACTCCTTGACTCCTTGACTCCTTGACTCCTTGACTCCTTGACTCCTTGACTCCTTGACTCCTTGACTCCTTGACTCCTTGACTCCTTGACTCCTTGACTCCTTGACTCCTTGACTCCTTGACTCCTTGACTCCTTGACTCCTTGACTCCTTGACTCCTTGACTCCTTGACTCCTTGACTCCTTGACTCCTTGACTCCTTGACTCCTTGACTCCTTGACTCCTTGACTCCTTGACTCCTTGACTCCTTGACTCCTTGACTCCTTGACTCCTTGACTCCTTGACTCCTTGACTCCTTGACTCCTTGACTCCTTGACTCCTTGACTCCTTGACTCCTTGACTGCTTCACTGCTTCACTGCTTCACTGCTTCACTGCTTCACTGCTTCACTGCTTCACTGCTTCACTGCTTCACTCCTCGACTCCTCGACTCCTCGACTCCTCGACTCCTCGACTCCTCGACTCCTCGACTCCTCGACTCCTCGACTCCTCGACTCCTCGACTCCTCGACTCCTCGACTCCTTGACTCCTCGACTCCTTCACCCCTTCACTCCTTCACATAAAGAAACCCAGGGAGGGGGAACTCCCATATGAAAAGGCAAGGGATGCTCATCGGAAAATTTGAATTCAACTTCCAAGGGACGTTGCTTGAGCTTCATTAGACCCCTAGAAGATACCACTTGAAACGAATAGGTTCTATTACTAGCAACTGTTCAAGAAAGGATCCCGCGCGCACTTGTAGACCTTACTCACGTACTCGAGACATCAGCGGAAATCAAGCCTGAAAACAGAAATTAAATGAGAGCGTTTCTTCTATTATTTCCTCGAGTGCACCCTAAAGGATACTTTGACAGCTAAAAATGATGACGTTTCGACATCAACACCCTAAGTGAGACCAGAATTCTTGATTTGCACCCGAGACGACGAACATCCCCGACCTTTTCATATAGGAGTCCTCCGCGAGTTTCGAACATCAGCCGTCTACGGAGGACATATTTAGGTCCGCACTTAACATTCCCATTAGGAATTGTCTGAAAAAGTAAGACACTTTGTTTTTTCGTGAGTATACAATTCATTTTCAGTTTCAACTATGGTTACGCTTTAGGATTTAAAATCTGTTTAGCTGGAATTTGCATATTATCCTCTTCATTTCAGGTTTGTTAAAAACGACTCCATGCACTTTATTGATATTGCCACCTACTTCTACGACGCTTGTGTTGACATGGTATAAGTTGAGGATCACTTCTTATGCTCTAGATTTCTTTGGTTTTCGGTTATGAAATGGCCAAAGCTAAAGAAGTCTACAGACCAGACTGAAAAAAAGATAGAAAGTTTAATGTTAACATTAAAGATCCCGGAGGGGGAGTGACATTTGAGGGGGGGACCGTTCAGGGGAAGGGGGAGAAGGATTAGTAATCCTACAGTCTCAGTAGTTATGGAAAGTTTTTGAGATACTTAAAGGTTGGCCCACATTACGGGACATATTGCGGGGACGTTAAGCTTGAACAACCCCCTTCGTGTGTACCCACCAAGCCACTGCTGGTAAAATTGGTATCTTAGTTTTCAAATCATTAAGTTACATTGAAACCCATCTTAAGTATATAACCTGAGCACCGACTACAACTCGAAAATTACCTATGGCAAATTACGAGTTAAAAATGGGAAAAATTAGTCCCTCCTCATTTTCAAGTAGACACAAGCTAGATTTCTCAGCAGACTGTGAACAACGACAACAAGAACAATAAGCTTTATTTAAACTCAGTAATAGAATATAGCACACAAGGTGCAAGTTTGACCGAACCAATTTAGAGATAATTTGTTAGATTTAGTGTGTTTTCTGTCATTACCATTTTTTCATGATAGCAATGAGTTAATCGTTGTTGAAAAGATAACAAAGAACATTTCACGATTTGCGTTCATGAAAATCTTCCCGCTCGCCCAAAGGGAAATTCGCTTTGGTTTGCAAAATTTTATAATTCAGGCTCTGCATCAATGCTAAGTTGTGTTTGTAAAGTTCTGTTTGTTTGTGTGTTATTTTTAATTTATTGTCGAATAAACGCAGACCACAGGAAACCCGAACAACATAATCATTTACATTCATGTAAAATAACATGTAAAACTAGTGTATCTAAGAGACAGTAATGCTGCGTCACATTCCGCTGATAGTGTGATTTAAATGAAAGTGTAATACACGGCTTACGCTTCTTCATTTGCTTTATGATATAGAGGTAATGTGGCAAAAAAACAATAAAAGACGCTTTTTCCATGTTTTATATTCTGATAAAACATGGGTTTTTGACCAATCATAGCGCGCGCAGGGTCTTATCTATATTATAAAAATGTGCACGCATGCTAAAGGATGAAAGCCCAATAAGTAATCTGCGCGCTCTCCAAGGAAAACATCAGTGCTTTTCAATATTTTGTGACGTCACCATGAGCACAAAAAGCAAAACATCGCGAAACCCGAAAGAAGGACCAGGGTCTTTCATTACATTCACTTGAAGCAGAGCAGAAGTTTAAAAGATAGAACCTGACTATGTTTTTATATACATACATAGTTTTTGCAGTTCTACCGTTTCCACGCAGTTCACCCCAGCACGAGGAAATTTCCAAATCGTGCGAAGACGAAATGCGCCAACCCACCTGCCTATTATAAAAAGATACCTCCTTCCTGCGCATTGTCTCTGCTCATCGTGTCGTGGTACACGCCCGTCACATTTCGTAGACCCAAGAACAGGTGTTCATACTCAGGAGGTTGAATCCTATTGGAGTCAACCTAAACTTGGTCAAAAGCGAAAGAAAGGACTTAGAGGGGAGGTCTTACAATCATACATCGACGATAGAATGTGGCGTCAGAGAAGAGGAGGAAGTCATCGGTGCTTCATGCGATATTTTCTTGCAATTTTCCCTCCACGTTTTCCTACCGATAACCCAGTGCTCTGATAAATTATAGTTATTATTTCCTTCTTAGGTTTGACCTCACGAAAGTAGTTTCTTTCTTACTCTACTCTTTCTATCTAACTTGATTGAACATTATTGAGGCCCTGTTAGGGGTTTTAGGGATAAGGGATAACTGAGTAAATAATTATAGGGATACGGGATGACTGAGCTAGTTTTAGGGATAACAAAAAATTGCTTTGATTTCTCGATTGACACTTGTTTGGTCGCTTTTGCCAAGGATCTGCATCACCGGCGACCGGTGACTAACAGTAACGGGTCAGTTATCAGTCCAAATTCAAGCAAGATGGGTCAAATGTAGATTTGCTCCCAGGCTCTTTTATTCGGTCAACCACTGACCTCATGGCGCACGTGTAACACGGGCATCACATGATCACTCATCACTGAGAGCCCAAAGGGGGGGACCGCTAAATGTTAGTTTTTAGCCGAAAATCCTCCCAACCTCCCCCACCCAGGCGATAAATAATGACCTGTCCCTTATCTTTTAAGAAACGGATCACTTAACACTTTAAAATTGTCACCTAAATTCCCAAGATAAGTAATTTTGGGGATAACAATCTCGGTAATTGTCAGGTTAAGGGATAAAAGCCCCTGGAATTTTAGGGATAAGGGATGACTAAACCTCCCGCCTCCCCAACAGGGCCTCGTTAATTAGAAGCTTGACGATGTACAACGTAGAAGTCCATACATTGGGATCACCCAATGGGATCGGAGAGTCAATTTCGTATTTGCATTTGATGTTCGGAGAAGCTGAAGTTCGGAACTTTTTAGTCATGCAAGTTCTGCTTCAATGTGTATGCCCGTTGCCTTTCAATTGGTGACTTTAAGGAACCGTTCATTTATTTTTCATTACCCTCTGCTTTTATTGTCAGTCATAGCCCCATTACTTGTCTAGACTTGTTTGTAAGAGAGATATCACTCCAACATAGAGAGAACAGTACACTGCCTGAAACTGTCCAGTAGCAGAACAGTATTTGTCTAATAGGTGACAAAAACTCTGACCGGTTTGTTTCCACAACTATTTGATGAAACCTTTGCCACCCCCCAATAAAAATACTTCATAACATGGCATGACACTGAGTTTTTTATTTCAATTTCTCAATAGCTGTTCCTACTTCCTCAATAAACTTCATAACACTTCATAACACTTAAAATAATTTTAGAAAAATATGCATTCTAATGTATCATTCAATGTGTACCCCTATAATCATGCTAAGTAACAGGATTAAAAATGTTTTGGTTTTTGTTTCAGAAACCTTGTTCACACATTTGAATAGAAAAAAAAACGTACCTAACAAAACAGAAATTCAAAATTTAACTATTCTCTTTGTTTGAAACTTGCAATTACCGATCACATTGATCTACGTATCAACTGACATTTTAGATTATTTAACATTATCAATAATAATAAAGCATTTATCAAGTTATTTAATATGGAGCTATAGTCAATATAACATAGAAAATTATAGACTCTAAAAACATACACACAATATCTCCCCCCCCCCCCCCCTCCAAAGAAAACGTACATATAGGGCATTCCAGGGAATAGGCCCACTAATGAAAAGGGAATTTTCAGAAACTAAAGCCCTGAGGACTTACTTGAGAAATTTAATGGTAGTCTACTATTAACATTATTTTTAAATAAACCTATCGGATAAACTATAAACAAGACATACAGTCCTCAGCGACTAAAATAATTTCAAGACAATGAAAACTCACACCTAGAAAATATTGATTTCCTTCGGTTTTACAGTTTATATACATTATTTGTTGGATGGACTAATCATGGATCATGTGCAGTGATATTATTATGCTGATATTATTATTAACGCCAAATGTAATAGTAACCTAAGATGTTACTATCACATTTTGTCTGGTAACAGGTATGCTAGAATTATATACAGGAGATGCAATCCTGTTCCTGCAAAACTAAAATCATTCTCACCAGTTTGGCAAACTTAATCAGCTCACAACAAAAAACCTAGTCACCATAGAAAATTCAGATATGTTTCTTTTTTATACTTTACTTTGTTGGGTATCAACTAATCACATATCACAGTGATATGCTAAAATGATAAACACAACATACAATGCAGGTCCTGTGACAAAACTCATATTCACCAGTTCACAACGATGAAAATAACAAGGCGTTTAGGTTGGTTAACAACTTGTTTTTTTTGTTTTGTGACCTAATACAATATCACACTAATTTTGGTTTAATATACTCTTTCAAGTAAACCCACCTTTCTATAAATAACTTTAGGTTTCTCAGGTTCAATTTTATTCTGATGGTTTCAATGTTGTTATCCTTTGTTTCAAACACATTATCATGCATCAACTACAACCAATAACAAAGGAAAATAAATAGAAAGTAGAACCACCACATATACCATGAACTGCTGCTTATAAGCACCAGACTTTACAACTGCAGATGGACAGGCTTATAAACGGAGGGGCTTATATCCGGGTGAGGGAGGGGGAGGGGCTTTCAAGAGAAATGAACACCATTTTGTAATTATGGTATTTAAATAGGTTGCATTCATTTCATTTTAATCCCAAGGGGGCTTATATCTGGGAAGCCTTAAAATTGGAAGTACAGAGACCTATAAATAGGGGGCTTGAAGCAGCAGTGTATGGTATATCTGACTGGAATGAGAAAATCAGTTACAGAACCAAATATGAATAAGGCAAAAGTAAAAAAAAAATACATTTGTAAAAGTTCAGTCATTGACCATCTCCAGGGCAAATCCTTTTCTCGGATGGCTCATCAACCTGGCTGTTTCCCTTAGTTTTTCTTTTTTTATTTTTCTTCTTCTTCTTATTTTTTTTCTTCGGGTTTAAGTTTGTCTCGTCTGTAAGAAAGAATTGATACTCAGTTAATCATATATACTTCATAACATTTCTTGTATCCTTTCCTATTTTCGGCAGCTGCGCACAAGCAGATTACTTGAGTATGATATTTTTGGGTGCATACAGTTTGATAGATAAAAATACAATTATTGCACTTTAAAACAACACTCTGAGATAAACATTAAATGATTTAATATGCCATAAATACTTAAAACCCTTGTTAACCTTTTAAAGAGTTTGATCTAAAAGTTAATTTTTCTTCAAAATTGTTTTTTTCGATTTACTGAATCAAACTGAATAGCATACCTTTAGGGTCTTCAAGAGTGTCTTCCAACAGCTCTCCATCCACTGCCACACCTGGCCCAAACTGAACCTTAAGTCATGAAATCCGTAGTGGAAGTATGACAGTAGAAAAAAAGCTAACTGTCATACTCCCACTAAATATATGTGTCAGCTGGACTGCTGGTTCATGCATTTAATGTTTTATGTTTATTTATTCATTCGTTTTGGTCTGGCCAGTCCAGTTCAATCTGATCCAGTCTAGCCAGACCAGTTTGATCTAGTCCAGCCCTTCTAGTCTGGACAAGTACAAATTAAAACTAAGCTAATTCAAATTAAGTTAATTCCAGTCCAGTCTAGTGCAGCCAGTCCAGTCCGGTCCAGTCTAGCCAGTCCAGTCTGGTCCAGTCCAGCCAGACCAAACCAGTCCAGTCCAGCCAGTCCAGCCAGACCAAACCAGTCCAGTCCAGCCAGTCCAGCCAGTCCAGTCCAGTCCAGTCCAGCCAGACCAAACCAGTCCAGTCCAGCCAGTCCAGTCCAGTCCGGACAAAGTACATCCAGTCTAGTCCAGTCCCGACAAAGTCCCACCAGTCCATTCCAATCCAGTCCAGCCAGTCAGTCTAGTCTGATCCGATCTAATCAAGTGAGTCTAGTCAATTTAAGCTAAGTCTAGCCTGATCCAGTCCAGCCCAGCCAGTCTAGTTCAATCCAATTTAGGCAGTCCGGTCCGATCCAGCCCAGCTGTACATACCTCTTCTTTACTCTCATCATCTGAAGATTCTTCATCATCATGCTTCTGGAAAATATTTGAAATTAACTGTTAGCCTTTTGCTTCCCCAACTGGACACAAGTGTATATTGCCAGAGAACTCCAGCTCCTTAACATATACCGCAATTAGACTTTTAGCTCCTTCAAATACCGTATTTAAAATCCCATGTTAAAGCCAACCCCTGGTTATAAGCCTGACACATATAAGCCCTTCTATTTGCTAAGAAAAATATTATCCCAGACATAAGCACCCACCCCCTCTCCCCGATATAGCCCATCTAATGTATAAGTGCATTCGTTTTCCATTTCTCTACAAACATCAAAATTTTAGTTAAAAGCTATAGGCTAATAGCTAAGGATAAAAGGCTATTAATAGGGCAGTATGGTAATATGGTAATAGGTCTAAATAAAATGGCATTTTAGCTTTAAATTGTTTGGCAGATACGTCTTATCTCATCATTCTGAAAAATTTAATTTAGTACGATTATACATGCCCCCACTAAGCCCCCCCTCCCACCCCTAAGGGAGTTAGCCCCCAGGGCTTTACCGTGGGATTTTATAGTATACTGATTCACAAGAAAGGAGTCAACTTATTCATACTTGATTTGAAGATGCCTCTTCTGGTCTAATGTTGGGGTTGAATCTATTAAAACAAAGTGAAATACAGATGGAGTCAACACTTAATGCAACACTTGTGCTCAAAAATCATAAAGTAAATAAACTTGACTTGCAGGAAAACTATCCTAGGTAGTTTTATTGATTTACACCTGGCCACCTTCACCATAATCCCATTCCTTTTCCATCATCCTCATTATGAAATCTCTTATTAACCAAAAAACTCGTAACTGTACTGGGAGAATGTTTATAGAGCCATTACATTCTCACAGTATAGTTGCACTTGGTTAATGAGATGTATATGTATTACTTCCTGTATAGATCTACAAAGCAATCTTCATTAAAAACAATACCTATTACTGGTATTGTTTTTAATGACAAGTACATACAGAATATGTTAGAAAAATCTATATAAAGAGCTGAAAAAAGTATTTATAAATAAAATATGTCCCCTTTAGTGACCAATGACGCACATTACTTGTTTCAATGTCGTTTGATTATGTTACCTTCCATTCCTCAGGCCACTGATTACTTCCAGTGCAGCCTTTACTGCCTCTCTTACTCTTCCCTCTACCATGCTTGATTCTTAAAGCAATCAAATTTGCACTACTGAAGAGCTTCTGACAATAATATACTGTCTTTAACACTGAAATGTGGCCGCAAAATAGAGAGAGCAAATGCACTTTGTTATAGGCATCGATTTCAGCTAAGACTAGCAAATTATGTTCTTTGGGGGCTAATTGTGGATACATCGTTGGGGTTCTCGACCCTTACTTCAGGGGGTGGGGTTGGTTTGAATTTTTGTCCATAGTGTCAAGTCACTCTGACAGGTGCTGAGTGGAGAAAATGAACTATACTTCTAACAGTACTCATTCTTGCCTTTAAAGTGCATGGAATTTCCCAAAGCTGAGTGGCTTTATTGTCTTGGCAGAACCCTGCATCATTGCCGTGAGGGAGGGGGGGTGATATGTTCAGAGTGGCACATGGCCCACGGGGAAGAGGAGGGGTGTCTGGGGAGTTAAGGTGGCAAATTTAATACAGAAGCCATTTCTTCCCATTTTAACAAAATAATTTGATTTAAATATTGACATCTGTGAATTTTGGTCCCTTGAGAGCTTCTTTTAAATTTGCTGCAGTTAATTATCATACCATGAAACTGAGTACCATCTCTGAATTGTCAGCTTATATTTGTGTATTGCAAAGCAGAAAAATGTTTACAGATATAATATATCATCCAACCAGCCAAATGAAATAGTGCCATAAAGTCTGTCGTAAACTACTGAATTTGAACAAAAACAATAATTAAGTAACTTCATACCATCAAAGATCTCGACACACTGTGGTACATGGCTGCCTGGTGCTAGGATCAGTAGGCTCAAGGTATTTTCAGACCATCTTTTGTTGTAACTGTGAGAAGAGGCAAACTTATAATTACAGTTATGGAAATAATAAAAATATTATATTTTTTCTTCATTGAAGAAGTGAGTTGAAAAGCCAAGGGTCTTGCAACTCACAGATTATGCACTTAATTATTAATAATCCATTTGAAGGTTAGATGTGGATTTCATTTTGGCCTAATACAACTGAATATTGTAGACTAAGAGGTGCAATGAACTACCTTTAGAGTCTTCACAAGTCACCACTATCAAATGTAGTTCAATTTTCCCCCCTTTTCAGTGACAATTATTTGTTGCTGTTAGAGGGTCTTTTTGTTTTATCTGTTTAGTGCAAAATCAAAAAACACAAGCAGAGATTAGCGAGTGGTGGTTATGAACCACTACCCACTAATTTTGTGCTAAGTTCACCATTAAATAGACTGAAAAAAGAATGTTCATAATCAACCACCATTTCCTGGAAGTATTTTACTATGGGATCATGGGCATGATTTGATAGACAATAAATAGAAACCATTGATGTTATGACACTTTAATGGGACCTTCTACAGTAGGTGCATGTACGAGGATAAATGGAATACTGACAATAATATAATTATCAAGTGATAATACCTTTCTTTCCCTCTTTTGAGTGGCTGTCAGCCAACCAAAAGTAACAGTTTTCCAACTGGTTACTGATGTTATTTAAAATCCTAAAGAAAGAAAAAAGACGGTTATTTGATTAATGATAATTTATGATATATACATTTTTGTAATGACAATAATTATTATTGACATTAATCAGCTGGTGGCTTGTTAAGCATCTTGACATCTTGCCTTGCTGTTTCAGTTCAAAGGAAAATGTGCATAAGCATGAGAGCAATTCTAGTATTAAATTTTTTTAGTTTGGCAGTAATTTTTGCATTTAATCTAAACAAGTTGGAACATAAATTACCACATCTCACCACAGATTATTGAGACATGCATACAATGGACCTGTCTACAGAATTAATGTGTATATATTGATAGCGTATGTCAATCTTGTGTTCAAAAACATTCAAATTTGCTATTAATTTTGATTTTCTACATCTTCCATCAAACAGAAATAATAATTAAACATTTAACTGGATTGGAAAATTTTAAACCAAGGACAGTAGTTAATCTTGCATTGTAAGATATAATGACAGAAAAACATGTACTCACTTCAAAAGTTTACCTATGTTGGACGCTTGCAAATGTGTTGACAAAACAGTCAATACACAAACAGCCAAGTCTTGTTTTGATTGTTTCATCAACTACAACAGAAAGCAGAAAACAAAACTGAATAAGCTGAACATGCAATTATTCAACAATCTTCTGAACCCCTTGATCTAAGGATCAATTAAAATTTTATGAAAATTTCTCATCCCCTTGAGCATTTCCAAAACTTATCAGGAAGAGGGTCTTCTTAATTAATTTAATACAACTGGGAGGGGTGTACAGTAGGTGCGAAATTCAAGAGCAATGTTTTGAAAACTGAATGGTAATATGCAGATGTTGGATGGATCTACAGTCTAATAAAGCACTTAATCATCATTGTAGCATCACTTGTTAAACAGTGATAGTATTCATCCTTCTAAGTGTAGCTAATAAAAAAGTGCTCCAAACTGTTGTCAGCTTCCTTAAAAACAGCACAGACTAGAATATACATGAACTGTTTGCGATATAAAATTACCCATGTGTACAACCACAACATTTAAAGATCTGAACATTATGTTTCCCTGAAAGCCTTACGTCAATCCATTCTGTTCACAGCCACATGGCAATCTTAAAACATTATAATTTTTTACCATAATTAAGTTATGCTTGATCTCAATTTCAGAATATTGATGTGGGAATTTTGTCTGTTAAATGTGAGGCTGGGAAAAAAGGAAATGTAAATTATGGTTGCATTTCAAAATGCTTTTTAAGTTAGCATCAGCATCAAGGCAAAATATTCCTGATCTTTCATCTGAAAATATTAAATATTAGTTACCAACCAAACTATTATTGGTAGTGTGGTTTATATTTAACTACAAAGAAGAGAAATCACACCTGCAACAATGTGAAGCAAAAATCACGACTTTTAAATTGGAATCAAAGTTTGTCTGTTGCGCTCTTCCTTCTTGAAAAATAATAGTGAGCAATAATAAGGACATTGAGGATTAAGTCTGATATTAAGGTTTTCCATTTCAATTACATGAATGACAACATTACCTTGCCTAACACCACGTGGCCCTGCTGAATTGTCATCCTCATCGTCAGTTGTAACTGTAATATGATCTGGAATATGTATGTATGTAATGAATTGAAATAAATTTTTAAAAAGCAGTTCTCTTTTCAGTAGCATTGCAACTTGTCTCCAGTTCTATTAGGTACATAGTTTAGGTCTTTCATCATTTCTAGCATATTAATTGTATAAGTATTAATAGTATTTTGTTATATTTATGTTCTCGTAGATATTAGCTAATTTAAGCTACCTAAAATGTGAGAGGCATTATCATGTATGCATGCATGTATGTATGACCGTATGCATGTATGTGTGTATGTAAATATTGCAGTGAGTTTCAGTTGTTAATTTCTGTGACCAGGTTTAGTTTAATTGTCCCCCTAGTATAAATAGGGTACAATACTAAAGTCAAACAGTAATAATCACTAACACTTTCTAATTATATGTACTGACAAGTGCATCATTCGTTAAATGGAGGTTGTGTGCCTGAGACATCCATGCAGCTCCTAGATAGAGACCGCCACTTTGCTGGCAAATCCTGGAAACCGGGCCATGAGACCATGGAAGGGGAGACAGGCACCCATCACAATGAACTGTCTAAAAGTGGAAAGAGGGAGGGGGGGAGGGGAGGGGAATGGTTGAATACATGCTCCCATGCAAAACAACACTCTCTGCAAACGCTAAAGCTGTGAAGGCTGCCAACACATCTCAGTACAGGAGCACATGGAATCCTGGTGCATGGACATATCAAAAACACTGCTGTCTACCACAGGCAAGCACATGCACTCATTGTTGTTAACTCTGTTAAATTGCATTGTCCATTTACACCAAGAAACAAGTTAGATTGTTAAACCTAGACTGACACCTACAGTGAAGACTAGAAGTATCTTACCCCTTTAAAAGTATAATGTTCAGTTCCAGAATATATCCATACTCCCTGCACAGAAGGGATTGGAATTCCCTGGGGGGTGTATGAAACTCAATCAAAATTTCCATAGGGGTGGAGGGGACTTACGAAAATTCCCTTCCGTGAGGGAGGTATGGATATTTTCTGGAACTGCACAATTTAGGTTAAATAACTCATCGCCTAATTTAGATGAAACAATACAGTGTACATGGTAGGAGTCTAACCTTTGTCATTTGCCCACTTTGCCATGCTCGTCAGGAATCTCTGGGTTGATTCTCATAATAATAAACAGTCAAGTAATTCAGATGATGTCAAATCCATTCTTATTCAGGGCCCCTTATATCACACATTCATTAAAGTGCCTATGAAGTAAAAAATAATTGCTGCTGATTTGAAAGGCTTTTCAAAGTTAAGAAGAATGGCGTTTTCCTTTTTGGAATATCTTTTTTCTTTTTAGAGATATTCACGTTTTTGTATTATAAGTGATGACGTCATAGGTGGTTCCACTAAAACAGTACAACATTCAATCAAGAATATCTCTAGAAATATTTAAGCAGTGTTCTTTAAACTTTGCACCAGAAATGTAAATCACAAAAGAGACAAAATGACACCCGTCATGCCGTCGCCATGACAACAGTTATGCCGCTGGTCCTGTTTGAATTAAAACTAACATTACCAGACTTTATCTTAAACAAGGATCATCCACTCCCAACAATCTAATGGGGAGAGTTAAGACAATATGGAAATCATGTGTGTTCCGAGCAAGACCCTCTGTCCCTTTTCAAAGGGTTGCAAATTGGCATATTTGGTTTTTCACAGAAAGAGACTGGAGCCAAAATTGTTGCCATGGCAACAACACAGAATGTGTCATTCTGTTTCTTTTGTGATGCGCATTTGTGGTGCCAAGTTTGAAGAACACTGCTCCAATATTTCTAGAGATATTCTTGATTCAGTGTTTTACTGTTCAAGTGGAACCACCTATGACGTCATCACTTTCCTCATTTGCATAACACAAAAACGTAAATATCTCTAGAACGAAAAAAGGTATTCCAAAAAGGGAGACGCCATTCTTCTTTACTTTGAAAAGCCTTTCAAATAAGCAGCAATTATTTTTTACTTCATAGACACTTTAAAATATTCTGCATTAAGTCATAAATTTGAAATAGACACTGTAATTGAAAGAATGGCCACCGTGGTTTTTATATCTTATTCATTTGTGCTGGTACGAAATGAAAAAGTAGGACAAGAGGAATGGCTGTTCATGGTTGTCATGGACATCCCTTTTCAAAATTCCCAGACTTTTTTCTGATAAAAATAAAAGTCTCCTTACCAAATAAATGAAGACTAATTCATTAAGAGTGTAAATTTTCAACTGATTTACCTTCTTTATTAAAGAAAGATATTATGAAATCACTGCTGTGACCCCATATGTTTCTTGCAGCCTTCAATGGTTTGAAATCAGTCATTAATTAAATTATTTTAATTTTTCCTGATATTTTAATTTTTCCAAATAAAATATCTGAGTTTTTTCCGATCTTGATGGAATTTTTTCCCCTGAACATTTTTGGCCTGTTGCAACCCTCTAGTAATATACTGCATGTACATGCAAAGATGACACTTTCTTCCAAACTAATGTAAATTACACAAATGTGTAACAGTATGACTGCACAAAGTAATCAACCCTTTTAACTTACTTCCATCCTTGGGAGGTGGCATGATGGTCAAATCAACCATACATGATTGAGAAGTATTTGTGGCAGCTGCTGTGATAATCAACAATAATATCAAAGCTCAATGTACTGATTTGTGGTTATTATCTTTTGGTACTGATATGGCTAGGCTAAGTTGCTTATAAAAAGGGAACCATGGTGCTCACAAATTTCTCTTTATAACATTAGATGTCATTTATTATTGCAGAAAAATCCAGAACCCATTGTACACAGAAGCTTACTAAGCGTTTGTTTTTTATCACCCTCCACCAGGCAATTCAAACTACATGTACCCTGTTTGTAAAACTAAACAAAGAACTAGGTTGACATGTATAAAGATTAAATAAGTCTGTTTCTAGAAATCACTATAATTCTTTACTCTGGACACAGGCTGTCAGAATAGCCTTTGAGTGAAGAGGCCTATTTAGTTGATGACTAAAACTGGCAAATCGGTCATTATTACTTAGCAGCAAGGCCATTTGAAACCTTGCAGAAAGTATGATTTGTTTACAAACTGCTGTGCTTTAACCCATCGACTACTGGAGCTTTTTGCCAAACACACATTATTTTTCAGGACATTTCGGAGATTTTCAGCCTGGATGAGCCAAATTAGCTTCAATCTACTCGAAAAAAGATTTGGAACATGACAGCATGCCTTTCTTTCCACTAACATCTCGTTTTACGACATTTTCGCTAGGTCCACATACTAAGTACTGTTAATATTGGTTTTTGTTTCATGACACTAGGATTGGACTCACCCAATAACAGAGTACTAATCCTGCTCCCAAAATCTAATAACCCTCCATATCACTCCACACACTTACGTGGGTAAGGATCAAGAACAAAAAAGATCTTTGTGGCAGAATGAGCAGTTGAAAATTCATTTACTAACTCATCTCCAGACATCAGCCCGCTGTGTACATCAGCCACTGCATGACCTTTATTATATGATTTAATAAAGGTGAGTCTGCAAATGAATAAAAGGAAGTCATATCAATTTTTAAAATATTCTTATTTACAACAAATGGAAAATATCTGTGTATGTGGATTTCAAAGTTGGGTTATAAATTGCTGACAACACTAAAAAATGGAAAAGATCATGGCTTTTAAGGTGCCTCCACACAGTTTCGAGCACTTTCCAAGACATAGATTTTGGTGGGTTGTTATTACCACTCTTTAACAGTCACTGCTAAAGTATGGTATCAAAAATTGCCTAACCTTCGATGAACACGTTGTTATCATTTTCGTGACACAACAGGTTGCCATAACAACAGTTAGACCTGCTAACAAAGCCCTTAATTTTGGATTTAAATACGGATCTTAACATCTTACGTCAAGTAAGTGATAGGGCAGTTTTTTGATACCATTATTGGAGCATCAACTAATAGAGTGGTGATTTTAACGACCAAACAATATCATCGGTTTGGAAAGTGCTGCGAAATGTGTTAACCCATCGGATATTTCCTGCCCGCCGCCATTTTCAATTTTATGTAGTCAGAGCCTGGCTGTCCGTATTGTTATTCATTCAAGATGGTGCTTTTTGTGAAACAACTGGGCAACACACTGAAAATCAATTTCAAACAAATTAATGATAAAGAGGTACGTAAGAAAATTTATTGTTTTAGCAAAGTTGGGGCTAATAGAGAAACAAAAATTAATGACACGCAAATCAAAAACGAAGCAATGCGTTGAATTGATTGATGATTAAATAAGCATAATGTAAATATGCTTCTAACAATGTAAATATTTTCCAGTTCCATTTCCTTGTGGGGGCAAGAAGTGATAACTCGGCCAAAAGTGGCTTCATTAATTCATTAATAGATCATATTTTGCCCCCACAAGGGACTGGAGCCAGCATTAGCAAAAGGGTGTATTCGTGAAAATCAATTGTTATAAAGGTGTGATTGTAAAATTCAGTCGAACGAAATCAATTATACAACTGGCATGTGCTTTATGGACCTACAAATGGTAAAATATAACATAACATAGGTCGAGACAAATAAATAAAGTTATTTTAAAACATAAGCTAGTTTCGCATTACTTTCATCAAATTTATAATGCAAGACCAACATATCATGCAGCCCGGCCTCTTTTTGCAACCTGAGTAAAAATTAAAAGAAAAGAAAAATTCTGGTGAATACTATTAAAGAAAATGGAAATAAATAGAACAACAAGGTATTTTACTGTTTTTTGGGGGGGGAGGGAGCCGAGGGGGGTGGGGGAGATGCAGTCAGAGACCACCTAACCGGACCGCTACGTGGAAGGGTTTGGAGGGGGGTGGGGGTGGGGGTCATTCAAAAACCACACAGCTGGACTAAGCTAGGGCCATGAACTCAGATCGCTGGGACACGGTCCAAAACCGAGCTCAGTTTAATTTAAAAAAAAAAAAAAAAAAAACCGTGTACGGTCAAGATAATTAACCGAGTGGGTCATGAATGCATACACAACCGAGCTCGGTTTAATGTAAAATCAAGACCAAATACGGTTTCTGTGTTCTCTAGGGTCGGCGGTTATCACCGTGGACGTTATCTGGAAACCAAACACGGTTATGAAACAACACCAAACCGAGGTCGGATCAAGGCAACCCCCGTACCGTTTATAAAACAAGGAAGGTTTGTGAATCCCAAGCTCGGTTAATACTGTGGACGTTACGTGGACACCAACCGAGGACAGTTTACCGACCGTACATTCTGTAACCGAGAACGGATTTTTTTCTGAGGACAGTTTTTCATAACCGAGGTCGGTTGCCCAGAAACAAAAACTGATATGTCGGTCGACATATCGGCCGATATATCGGTCGAGTGTTGGTTGATATATCGCACGACACTCGACCGATATGTCAGGCGATTGTCGACTGAGAGTGGTTGTCTGATAGTCGGCCGACATGTCGATCCATAGGCTACCAACATTCCGCCGATACTTCACTGATACTTAGTTATTTCCCATGTCTTAGCGGGAGGGTAGGGTTTTTTGGTAAAAAAAAAAAAAGAAAAAAAAGATTGGTCCCGCCAGACCCATGATACACCAAATTACTCACATAACTTATCATTGTTATAATCTTATCAATAAGTAGCACAAAAAGGTAACGTCGTGGCTTGACACGATTGAAATACGGCCGATATAACATGCATAGAAGACAGGAAGGGAATTACTACAATAAGATAAAGATAAGATATATACAAGAGAGCACCACCACCAGGAAAAAATATAACATAGATGTAGCAAAAAAGGACAATTATCACATCTTCTTGAATATACCCAACCAAGAAGTACAAGGTAGAGTACATGTGGAAAACAAGCATAGCCTTAGTAGAATGACTTAACAACAAGTACGACAGGGCAAGGTTGAAACCCAGCCCCGTTCCATACCAGAAAAATCATAGGGACTACGCCAGTGAAGGTCAGATACCACGACAGCTCTGGCGGTGTGAAAAAGGTGCTTAAACGTGAATTCGCGTTTTTTGATTTTTTTTTTTTTATCTTGATTGTTTTGTCAAATGTTTGCATAACTCTCCTAAGTTTTAAGTCGTGCAGTAACCCCTCCCCCATGCAAGGAAATGTAAAAATCAAAAAACAGCAAAAGCATTAGTGCGATGCATGGGCAAATTCAAGACTTGCTTGTCTTTCATCTTCCTTATCCTCTTTCCTGTCAACTGTATTTTGTGTATTTGGCAGTATTTCACTTGGGTGTCTTGCTTGACAACGGCTGAATGATCCAAACACAAGGCCCTCAGAAATTTTTAAGGTTGACCAAAAAAGGGTGAAATGCGCATAACTTCTACATCTGACACTGGCAGTCTAAGCTTTTCACTTACATTATAAGACAGTCAACCGATATACCACCAACAGATATTCCCAGAAACGACAGTCAATGGTCAACGTATTGGCCGAGTGTCGGCCACTATATCAACCGAGACACATGTATCTGCCCATAGTCGGACAATATGTCGACCAACACCCAGCCAATACATCGGTCGATATGTCGACCAGCATATCTCAGTCAATATATCGGCCGAGTGTCGATCGATGTGTCAACCGATACATCGGTCGAGCACTGGTTGATATGTCGACCGATGTATCGGTCGAGTGTCAGTCGATATGTCAACCGATATATCGGTTGAGGGCAGTGCACAAATTACACATGATCCAGTTTTGTTTAGTTTCGGCCGAGTGTCGATCGATGCGTCGACCGATACATCGATCGAGCACTGGTTGATATGTCGACCGATGTATCGGCCGAGTGTCAGTTGATATGTCAACCGATATATCGGTTGAGGGCAGTGCACAAATTACACATGATCCAGTTTGTTTAGTTTCGCTCTAAAGGTATTCAGTCTGTCACTGTCCAGTGGTAAAGACTCAAAACCTCTATTGCCGGTTTTCACATGACATCACTAAAATTCAAATTACAAAACTATTGATCCTCCTGATATTTTACTTTCAAGAGGTATAAGAGCGGCGGAAAACTAGTATTCATGTAATTTTTTGTTCCGAATGGGTTCTTGGTTTTGTTGTAGACTACGTTTGAATTTCTAAGCTTTTGCGTGACGCGGCATTTACATGACGGCCGAGAGAGCTGTCATGTTGGTTAAAAAAGTGACTTATTTCGGGGAATTTGGCTATCTGAACAGTTTTTGTATTAGAAAAAATATTATTTTAATGTTTTTGAGTTCCTTGAGGGATAAATTCACGTTTTTGTAGCAAAACTCAGTGAAAGATGTTTCTGTTGGTTTCCGGCCGCCATGTTGGTGCCCATCCGGATGGGCACCAGCATGGCGTCTCCATACAAATCTCTATAAATTTGGTTAAAAAAATTTCTCTGCATATCTTGCATAAGAAAAAATGCTGTGACCTGAATCTTGGCAAGAGTCTTGTCATATTTACCTTCTTTCTTTTCTCAGACTCTGGACTTTATCTATTGAACGGTTTTGATTTTAATTTTGATCTATTTTGAATGGTGTGACACTGAAAACCAACAATTGGCAGGTATCTTAAAAACAGCATGTAGTGTATTGCCCTCAATGTTGAATGCTGCTTTACCAATAGGGGCAGTCTTGACAACTTTCACATCATCTGGATTTTCCTTTCCCCCAGCGATACTATTTAGAAATCTGATCAGGACTTCATACAATGCATTTGTAACAGTACTTTTGCCAACTCCAGCAACTCCACTTAAGAATCATCTTTTGTTTTAATTGAATCATCTTTTGTTTTAATTGAATGTAAGTCATAATAAAAAAAAAACTGTCTTTGATTTTCATTCAAAAAGCGCTCGACCCTGTACCAGAGCTACTTTCCGAACGAAATAATCCCCCTCGTATAAAAGGCGTAGTAAAAAATACGACACAACAAGGAGGCTTACCTTAACTTCATGATGATACAGCATTCATTCCCCGTTGCATTGTTTCCTCCTCCGGGTGACATTTTAAAAGACTTTAAAACGATTCGTCCTTGTTCGTGACATCATCGCTTTTCAGCATGATAGCTTTAAGGATTTCGAAGCAAGCATCGTGGCTTTCAGGATTTCAGTGTCCATTCTTGAAGCTAGTGTTCCTTAGCTTGATAATTTTCCATTTTACCACTCCACGAAGGTCTCCTCGTTAAAAGTGAACGAATGCCGCGTTACGCTATGCTGCCGCACAAAAATGGCATTATTAAGTCCTCCTAGTCTTTCCATGTCCATTTGTCGCAGCTACTGTTGCTTAGGTTAACAACCGTTTCCATTTTAAAACTCCACAGACTGAACCATCTTCGTGCCTCGTTAACCGCCATGTATAGTCTCCTTGTTTTCGGACAAAATTTCGCCTTTCTAGTGCCCTCTAAAATCTGCCAAACCTACAGGACAAACCATACTTAGCCGGGGAGGGATAGGAGAAAACTAAAATTAATCTGAATGGTGCAGGTGATGCTGGATATTACGTCATCCACGAGCAGTTTTGCTCATGGATGACGAGGACCCTGAGAGGGAGGACCCTAGGAACGAGGTTGTTTTGCTCAGTCCCACCACTCTTCCGTGCATCATTTGTTTTTTTATCCTGTTTCTTTCTCTTCACTTCTCCTCACTCCACACACAGGTTGTACCTTCAGTTACTTCTAATTACGTTTAAGTATCCGTTTGTTTGTTTATGTTCCGATTTTCTAGCCACAATTTAAGAAATCGCAGTCAAACGTCATCGCTTCTGCATGCATTGCGTGCCGTTTATTCTTTATACTGTTAGTGGTTGGCCTTTTAGGTTACCAGACATCTCGTGACCACAAATTATTCAAGTTGAAGCCAGTTATTTGAATGACGCTGTATTTGATTATTTTTACTTTCAGTTTCAGTTGATTTGCAATTTCCGCTCGGAGCATATTGACTAGAATCAACAAACGAAACGAAAGGACATAAAGAGACCCAAGTCTCCTGAGATTAACACAAACCAATTGTAAGTACGTACAAATTACTACAATGTTTAACGGCGTTGGCAAATTTTAATAAATTGTTGGTAGAACACCGCGGGTTTAACCAATGCGAGAGCGATGAGGACTGTGTTAGACGGAACAAACCCAGTGGATATAACTTGATATAATCCTTACCGTGCACATTTTTTACTTTCAATTCCAGCTGATTTGAGATTTGCATTGGAAACAAAACGAGGGAACTTCAAATACTCTAATGAGTCCTGAAATGTAACACGACCAATTTGTAAGTACATACAAGTCATTTAGTTTGGTGTCTCTGGCAGAAGAACAGAAAATTTTAAATCTTATAACATTTAGGAAATGATTTACCTGTCGAGAGAGAATTAGTTTAGTCAATTGTAGTCCGAGTTTCCAGTAGTAGGTAGTTATCTCTGCTCTAGTGGAAGTGGATTCGCAATGTTTGATTTGATTTCCATGATCCGTAGCACATTAAAGAAAGCTTCCATGATTATCATTTGCTGAACAAAGACTCCATTATACTTTTCTCCATACCTTTGTTATGGCTAAAGGAATTTGTTTCAATGTTGACATCTTTCCTTTGGTGATAGTTATCGTATGTCATCTAAACGGCATCTTCAATTTCTGTCTTGCTCATTTTAGAGAAATATCTGATTTGATCACTGCTGCATGTATACCGATGCAAAGCACTGTGAAACAATTCATAGTTGTTTATATACTAGCTTTTTCTGATGAGGGCAACACCGGGAAATGAACTTGCAACATTCTCTCACGTTATACAAACAGACTTATTCCAACTCAAGCCAAATATAGTTGCTTAATTGTAAAGAAGCATTACACAGTTAACAATTAAAAGCAGGGAAACGAAATTTTAGATGTCTAGTTGACCCTTGCGTTTTCCCAGTCTTCCCTGCTTATACAAAGTCGTTCATTATTCGGAATATACGAATTTCAGTAGCGTTTTACTAGCACATTTTATTTTTTCCGGAATAAACTGCTGTCGTGAAGAATTTGGAATGTCGAATTTAAGTAATATTTTGTGCAGAGCTTCACCATACGAAGCATTTCAAAACACAACTGTTGTCTGTGAGCAAAATTTGTACGAGGTCGATGTATTTTGAGAATGAGCAGAAACAGAATCTTTGAATTCGCACGCTTCGGCAATTTCGGTTGTATTTTAAAACAGAAAAGTTAACGGTTCCTGACCGGTCAGAAATTAGCTTCGCTGTTATCGTTTTATAAAACCAACTGTTACAAAGCTAACGAAACAAGCGAATTTGATTGCAGTTATCATTATGCTGGTTTGTGCGCCAGTGACGTGGTCATGTTTCAAAACAAGAAAATTATAAATCCTTCTTAGTTTTTACTTTCATAAAATTTAAGATCTTCAACAAGTCATGAAAAAATCCAATCTTTATTTTGGTCCCATATATTACTCAACTCTAGAATTCTGGGTTTTATTTAATCTGCAACAAGATTTTTTTTGCTTCAAAAGATAGTAACACAACTACTGTTCGGGTGTATTAGTATTACTTTACGACTAAAATTCGACCCGATTTGACCTGATTAGGCGGGTTTCTGTCGCGTTATTCAGATTGCCTGCTTTTAGTTACTGGGGCTGGGATCAGACAAGTCCAGAGATTACAATGAGCCGATTAAAAGTGCATTTTCTGCGAATTTTAAGCAAACAGGTATAAATCACAAGAATTAATTGTAGGATATGATCAGTATCTTCTGTACTTATATCAACACGGGGCAGATCAGGCCAGATCAAATTGTGTAACATTACATTTCATTTATAGCACAAGAGCTTATCATCGCGTAACGCTACGTGCGTTAAATAAGGAAACAAGTTGAATCACTCGAAGACGAATCACCTGGAATTTATTCTCGCTGACTGCTTTTAGATTTCCAGGGTATCAATATCTTTTCAACCCATGAAATAAGATAACTTACAACAGATTTAAGATTAAAGATCGCTTTTTTTTTAATACAGTGCCGTGTAAACATTCCTAAAATGCAATTCCAACCTGTGTGACAATCCGTTTTTGGACATTTTTTGATAAAGGGTCGTAAATACCTGAATTCAACCCTGACATAACAAAACTAATATCTAATGCGCCCTTTCCGAGAACAAGAAAACAGGTATAAACACAAAAATTAATATTCAGCAAAGGTCAGATCGTGCCAGATCGAGCCTAATCGAAAGTGAAAATGCGCGCCTGTTTTCTTTAGCTAGCAGTTACATTCGCATTATACTTGCATTGCACTTGTTTGGTTCAGTAGGGCATTTCTTCCTGACATGAGGCTGCTCAAAAGGCCTTTAACTACTTTCAGTTTCAGTTAAAGTGTTTCATGTATAGGTAGATACATGAAGAGAGTTTCATAATAGAACTTGTAGTCTGTGTGCAAAATTTGCACAAGGTGAATTTATTTTTAGGAACAACAGATTCGCATGCTTCGCTACTTTTTTGTTGACGTGTTCGAAAAGCGTGGGAAACTGACTTTTTCTATTGTTAGTGGTTGACCTTTTTGGTTATCCAGACATCTCGTGACCACAAATCATTCAAGTTGTAGCCAGTTATTAGCATAACGCTGTATTTGATATTTTACTTTCGGTTTCAGTTGATTTGCAGTTTCCGCTCGGAGCATTGGCTAGCATTACCAAACGAAACGAAAGGATATCAAAAGACTCAAGACTCCGCATGAGATTAAACATAGACCGATTGTAAGTACCTGCAAATTTCTACAAGGACAAATTTTAATAAATTGTTGGTAGAACACCGCGGATTTAACCAATGCGAGAGCGATGAAGAACGTGTTAAAAAGAACAAACCCAATGGATATAACTTGATATAATCCTTACCGTGCATATTTTTACTTTCACTTTCAGTTGATTTGAGATTTCATTGGAAACAAAAAATACTCTAATGAATCCTGAGATGTAACACGACCAATTTGTAAGTACATTCAAGTACAGTAGTAGGTAGTTCTCTCTGCTCCAGTGCAAGTGGATTCGCAATATTTATTTGATTTCCATGATTCGTAGCACATTGAGAAAGCTTCCATGATTATCATTTGATGAACAAAGATTCTGTTATACTTGTCTCTATACCTTTATTATGGTAGGAAGAATTTGTATCAATGTTGACATCTTTCCTTTGGTGATCGTTCTCGTATTCCATGTAAACGGCATCTTCAATTTATGTCTCCTTTGTTTGGAGCCAGGAAATATCTGATTTGGTCACTGCTGAATGTATACCAATGCTAAGCACTGTGAAACAATTCATAGTAATGTTTACAAATTATACTGCTGAGAGCTGTGAACGCCGAAGAACATTCTCCCACGTTATACAAACAAACTTATTCCAACTCAAAGCAATTTTTACACAATTCACATTGAAAAGAAGGGAAATAAATTCTCGCTCCTACAGGATGCTAAATTTAGTGAAACGAAATTTTAGATCTCTAGTTGACCCTTGTGTTTGCCCTGGCTGCTCTACTTACAAAACCGTTCATTATTCGGAATATCAGAAATTCAGTAGCGTTTCACCAGCACGTTTAATTTTTTAAGACTAAAGCTGTCTGCTGTCGTGAAGAATTTGGAATGTGGAATTTAAGTAATATTTTGTGTAGAGCTTCACCATGAGAAGCATTTCAAAACACAACTGTTGTCTGTGAGCAAACTTTGTACGGGTCGATGTATTTTAAGAATGAGCAGAAACAGAATCTTTGACATCGGCAGTTTCGGTTGTCTTAAAAAACAGAGTAAATGAACGGTTCCTGAACGAGCAGAAATTAGCTTCGCTGCTATCGTTTTATAAAATCAGCTGTTTACAGTATAGTAGGCAAACCACTAATTAGTTTTCTCTGCTCCAGTGCAAGTGGATTCGCAATGTTTGATTTGATTTCCATGATCCGTATTATATTAAAGAGAAGCTTCCTTGATTGTCATTTGCTGAACAAAGACTCCATTATACTTGTCTCCATACCTTTGCTGTGTTTGGAAATATTTGTTTCAATGTTGACATCTTTCCTTTAGTGATCGTTGTCGTACGTTATCTAAACGGCATCTTGCTCTTTTGGAGAAATATCTAATTTGATCACTGCTGCATGTATATCGATGCAAAGCACTGTGAAACAATTCATAGTTTTTACAAATTATACTGCTGAGAGCTGTGAACGCTGAAGAACATTCTCTCGCGTTATACAAACAAAGTATAGGTTAACGGTTCCTGAACGGCCAAAATTAGCTTCGCTGCTATCGTTTTATAAAACCAATTAGGCAAACCACTAATTAGTTTTCTTTGCTCCAGTGCAAGTGGATTCGCAATGTTTGATTTGATTTCCATGATCCGTATTATATTAAAGAGAAGCTTCCTTGATTGTCATTTGCTGAACAAAGACTCCATTATACTTGTCTCCATACCTTTGCTGTGTTTGGAAATATTTGTTTCAATGTTGACATCTTTCCTTTAGTGATCGTTGTCGTACGTTATCTAAACGGCATCTTGCTCTTTTGGAGAAATATCTAATTTGATCACTGCTGCATGTATATCGATGCAAAGCACTGTGAAACAATTCATAGTTTTTACAAATTATACTGCTGAGAGCTGTGAACGCTGAAGAACATTCTCTCGCGTTATACAAACAAAGTATAGGTTAACGGTTCCTGAACGGCCAAAATTAGCTTCGCTGCTATCGTTTTATAAAACCAATTAGGCAAACCACTAATTAGTTTTCTTTGCTCCAGTGCAAGTGGATTCGCAATGTTTGATTTGATTTCCATGATCCGTAGAACATTAAAGTAAACTAACGAAACAAGCGAATTTGATTGCAGTTATCATTATGCTGGTTTGCACGCCAGTGAAGTGGTTATATTTCAAACAAGAAAATTATCAATCCTTCTTAGTTTTTAGTTTCATAAAATTTATAAGATCTTCTACAAGTCATGAGAAAATCCAATCTTTGTTTTGGTGCCATATAATACTGAACTGTCAAATTCTGAGTTTTATTTTATCTGCAGCAAGATTTTTTTTTTTAAGAATAATAACAGAACTACTGTTCGGATGTGTTACTCTACGAGTAAAATTCGGCTCGATTTGACCCGATTAGACGAGTTTCTGTTGCACTATTCAGATAATTTCCATGCTTTTGTTTACGAGGGCTGCCATCACACGAGTCCAGAGATCACAATGCCCCGATTAAGAGTGCATTTTCTGCGAATAAGCAAACAGGTATAACTTTGGATATAAATCACTGATTGTAGGATATGATCAATATCTCCTGTACATATATCAACATGGGGTAGATCAGGCCAGATCAAATTGTGCAACATTACATTTCATTTATAGCACGAAAGCTTATCATCACGTAACGCTACTTGCGTTAAATAAGGAAACAAGTTGAATCACTCAAAGACGAATCACCTGGAAATTATTCTCGCTGACTGGTTTTAGATTCCCATGGTATCAATATCTTTTCAACCCATGAAATATGGTAACTTACAACAGATTTAAGATTAAAGATCGCTTTTTTTTTAATACAGTGCCGTGTAAACATTCCTAAAATGCAATTCTAACCTGTGTGACAATCTGTTTTTGGAAACCTTTTGATAAAGGGTCGTAAATACCTGAATTCAACCCTGACATGAAAAACTAATATCTAATGCCCCCTTTTCGAGAACAAGAAAACAGGTATAAACACAAAAATTAATATTCAGCAAAGGTCAGATCGGGCCAGATCGAGCCTAATCGAAAGTGAAAATGCGCGCCTGTTTTCTTTAGCTAGCAGTCACATTCGCATTATACTTGCATTGCACTTGTTTGGTTCAGTAGGGGATTTCTTCCTGAGATGAGGCTGCTCAAAAGGCCTTTAACTACTTTCAGTTTCAGTTAAATTTTTTCATGTATAGGTAGATACATGAAGAGAGTTTCATAATAGAACTTGTAGTCTGTGTGCAAAATTTGCACAAGGTGGATTTATTTTTAGGAACAGCAGATTCGCATGCTTCGCTACTTTTTTGTCATCTGAAAAAATATAATAGCCCAATAATTCAGCCCAAAACAATATAATAGACCACAGCACGAAGCTCGGGGGAATAAACCCCACAAACTCGGTAGTTATTTCCCAGAGCCTCGTGCTGTGGTCTATTGTTTTAGGCTGAATTTTAATATATCGACATTGGTCTGTTGGATTACGGTTCCTTGCACTGCACTGTAAATCAAGAATACAGGCATACATGTTCTTAGTGTAATGAGTAATCTTATGAAAGTGCAAGAGGTTATTTAAAGGTTTTCCCTACTCTTGTTATTTTCAAAATCAGCTTTGAAACTGCTCGTACAATTTGAGAGCATTTACAAAGATCCCACGCCCTCTAAACCCTTCGTTATACTTTCAACCCCCTCAAAAATATTATGTTTGTGAGATGTTATGATTTGACAAGAGATTGTTTTGACGTGTTCGAAAAGCGTGGGAAACTGACTTTTTCTATTGTTAGTGGTTGACCTTTTTGGTTATCCAGACATCTCGTGACCACAAATCATTCAAGTTGTAGCCAGTTATTAGCATAACGCTGTATTTGATATTTTACTTTCGGTTTCAGTTGATTTGCAGTTTCCAGCCGGAGCATTGGCTAGCATTACCAGACGAAACGAAAGGATATCAAAAGACTCAAGACTCCGCATGAGATTAAACATAGACCGATCGTAAGTACCTGCAAATTTCTTCAAGGACAAATTTTAATAAATGGTTGGTAAAACTCCGCGGATTTAACCAATGCGAGTGCGATGAAGAACATGTTAAAAAGAACAAACCCAATGGATATAACTTGATAAAATCCTTACCGTGGACATCTTTTCTTTCACTTCCAGTTGGACCCAGTTGATTTGAGATTTGCATTGGAAACAAAACGAGGGAACTTCAAATACTCTCATGAGTCCTGAGATGTAACACGACCAATTTGTAAGTATATACAAGTCTTATATCATTTTCGAACTTGTTAAATCAATTGTAATCCGAATTTACAGTAGCAAGGAAACCACTAATTACTTTTCTCTGCTCCAGCGCAAGTGGATTCGCAATTAGGTTTGAACTGATTTCCATGATCCATGACATGAAAGAAAGCTTCCATGATTATCATTTGCTGAACAAAGACTCCATTATACTTGTCTCGATACCTTTGTTAAGGTTGGAAGAATTTGCTTCAATGTTGACATCTTTCCTTTGGCGATCGTTCTCGTATTTCATGTAAACGGCATCTTCAAATCTGATTTGATCACTGCTGCATGTATACCAATGTAAAGCATTGTGACACAATTCATTGTTGCTTACAAATTATACTGCTGAGAGCAACGCCGGAAATTAACAACATTCTCTTACGTTATACAAATAGACTTATTCCAACTCAAGCTTTTTGCTTAATTGCCACATTACATAATTCTCAATGAAAAGAAGAGAAATAAATTCTCGTTTTCACTGGGTCCTCAATTTAGTGAAACGAAAGTTGACCCTTGTGTTTTCTTAGTCTGCTTTGTCTACAAAGTCGTTCATTATTCGGAATATCAGAATTTCAGTAGCGTTTCACCAGCACATTCTATTTTTTTTAGAATTAACACCCTGTCTACCGTCGTGAAGAATTTGGAATGTCGAATTTCAGTAATATTTTGTGTAGAACTTCACCATGAGAAGAATCTCAAAACACAACTGTTGTTTTAATAAATTGTTGTTAGAACTCCGGCGGATTTAACCAATGCGAGAGGGATGAACAACGTGTTAGACGGAACAAACCCAACGAATATAACTTAATATAATCCTTACCGGACACATTTTGACTTTCAATTTCAGTTGATTTGAGATTTGCATTGGAAACAAAACGAGGGAACTTCAAATACTCTTATGAGTCCTGAGATGTAACACGACCAATTTGTAAGTACATAAGGGTCAGTTTTGTGTCTCTGATAGCAGAACAGAAGATTTCAAGTCTTATATCATTTTCCAAGTTGATTTACCTGTCCATAAGCTTAGCTTACAGTATTAGGCAATAAACCACTAATTAGTTCTCTCTGCTCCCGAGGAAGTGGATTCGCAATGTTTGATTTGATTTCCATGATCCTTAGCACATTAAAGAAAGCTTCCATGATTGTCATTTGCCGAACAAAGACTCCATTATACTTGTCTCCACACCTTTGTTACGGCTGGAAGAATTTCTTTCAATGTTGATATCTTTCCTTTGGTGATCGTTTTCGTATTTCATCTAAACGGCATCTTCAATTTCTGTCTTGCTCTTTTAGAGAAATATCTGATTTGATCACTGCTGCATGTATACCAATGTAAAGCATTGTGACACAATTCATCGTTGTTTACAAATTATACTGCTGAGAGCAACGCCGGAAATTAACAACATTCTCTCACGTTATACAAACAGACTTATTCCAACTCAAAGCAATTTTTTCTTTTTGCTTAATTGTAAAGAAGCACTACACAAGTCACAATGAAAAGAAGAGAAATAAATTCTCGTTTTTGCGGGCTGCTAAATTTAGAGAAACGAAATTTTACATGCCTAGTTGACCCTTGTGTTTTCCCAGTCTGCTCTGCTTACAAAGTCGTTCATTATTCGGAATATCAGAATTTCAGTAGGGTTTCATCAGCACATTTATTTTTGATTTTTTTAGAATAAACCTGTATGCTGTCGTGAAGAATTTGGAATGTCGAATTCAAGTAATATTTTGTGTAGAGCTTCACCATGAGAAGCATTTCGAAACACAACTGTTGACCACTGTTCTCTGTGAGCAAACTTTGTACAAGGTCAATGTATTTTGAGAATGAGCAGGAACAGAATCTTTGAATTCGTATGTTTCGGCAATTTCGGTTGTCTTTCAAAACAGAGAAAAAAACGGTTCCTGACCGGTCAGAAATTAGCTTCGCTGTTATCGTTTTATGAAACCAACTGTTACAAAGCTAACGAAACAAGCGAATTTCATGGCAGTTATCATTATGCTGGTTTGCACGCCAGAGACGTGGTCATATTTTAAAACAAGAAAATTATCAATCCTTCTTAGTTTTTAATTTCATAAAATGTAAGATGTTTTACAAGTTCTGAGAAAATATAATCTTTCTTTTGGTCCCATATATTACTAAACCGTGAAATTCTGAGTTTTATTTTATCTGCAACAAGACACTTTTTAAGAATAATAACACAACTACTGTTCGGATGTATTACTCTAAGAGTAAAATTCGGCCCGATTTGACCCGATTAGACGAGTTTCGGTCCCGCGATTCACATTCCACGGGCTGGCATCAGACAAGTCGAAAGATCACAATGCGCCGATTAAGACGAGTTTCTGTTGCGCTATGCAGATTCCATGCTTTTATTTGCGAGGGTTGGCATAAGACAAGTCCAGAGATCACAATGAGCCGATTAAGAGTGCATTTCCTGCGGATAAGCAAACAGCTATATCTTTGGGTATGAATCACAAGAATTAATTGTACGATATGATCTATGTATCTCCTGTACATATATGAACTTGTGGCAGATCAGGCCAGATCAAATTCATGACATGTATAACATTACACGCGTCACGCTACTTGCGTTAAATAACGAAGCAAGTTGAATCACTCGAAGACGAATCACCTACAGTTCATTCTCGCTGACTTGTTTTAGATTCCTTTGGTATCAATATCATTTCAACCCATGAAATAAGGTAACTAACGACAAACTTAAGATTAAAGTTCGCTTTATTTTAATACAGAGCCGGGTAAACATACTTGAAAAGGAACTCTAACCTGTATGACAATCTGTTCTTGGAAACATTTTGATAAAGGCTCGTAAATACTTGAATTCAACCCTGACATGAGAAGAAATGGGGGATCATAATGAGCCGATAAAAACTAACATCTAATGCGCACTTTCCGTGAACAAGAAAACAGGTATAAATCACAAAATTAGTATTGAGCAAAGGTCAGATTGGGCTAGATCGAGCCTAATCGAAAGTGAAAATGGGCTCCTGTTTTCTTTAGTTAGCATTGCACGCGGGTTACACTTTTTTGGTGCAGCAGTGGATTTGTTCGCACTCTAAAATAAGTGACACGAGGTTGCCCGAACGGCCTTTGACTACGTTCAGTTTCAGTGGAATGTCAAGTTTAACAAGTTTTTTTCATGTATATGTACATAAGGAGTGTTTCTTAACAGAACTGTAGTTTGTGTGCAAAATTTACACAAGGTGGATATACTTTTTGGAAAAGCAGATTAGCATGCTTCGTTAATTTCAGTCGCCTAGCAAAAGATAATTGGATAATGGTTCCTAGCACTGCAATGCAAATCTAAGGAATACGGGCGTACATGTTCTTAGTGAAATGAGAAAGCGCGTGAAAGCGCAAGCAGTTGCTAATTTTTTTTCCTACTCGTGTTATTTGCAAAATTCTTTGATTGAAACTGCTCGTACAATTTGAGAGAATTTTCGAATATCACTCGCTTTGTAAACCCTTCATTGCACTCTCAAACTCCCTCAAAAATACTTTTCTTGTTGCTCATTTTTTAAACTCCAAATTCTGCATAATTTAATCACTACCTTACCCTACTTATTGTCACCTAGTGTGGCACTTCTGCAGAGCTAGCGATGCACGTAAACTTGAACGACTACAAGAAAGGGGGTTGAGGGCCGTTTACAAGGACAAGCATGCTAGCTATACTCAGCTACTGGAGAGAGCCAAGTTGCCAACTCTAGCGAACAGGCGTTTACAAGACATCTGTATTAACGAGCATATTTCTGCATACAACCTGAGACAATCAGATTTTTCTACTCCTAGATACAACACTGTTACTTATGGGAAGCACTCTTTGCGTTATGTAGGACCCAAATTATGGGGAAAACTGTCTATGGCTGACAGATCAGCCAAGACACTGCAGGCTTTTACAAACTATATTCGCAAAAGGGATATAACTCGCTTAATGGACACCGGCGGTAAGGGCTGCATCCTATGCTGCACATAATGCCCTTCAAGTCATTTACTTTTTTTTATTGTATTAATATTAGTATAAGTATAGTTTTTTAGCAGTGTCCCATAATTAGTGTGGTGTTTTTATTCCCAGGCTATAAGGTTTTTTGACACTTTAATAAAGTTCTCACTCACTCACTCACTCACTCACTCACTCACTCACTCACTCACGATATCCAGTGTAGGGTTATGCTGATGTAAACAAAGATGAAATTTTCTTCTTTTAATTGCCTGGGCGATATTTGGTTTGGTTGCCTGCTGTTCATGGCCAAGTTAGGAATATTACACTGTATATATCAGTGCTATAGAATGCGAGGGGTACGGGGCAAGGGGAATAGAGGGACGGAAAAACCAGCAAAAGGCATCTACTGATATTGACTTAGTCGAAACACCATTTATTGCCCACCTTTTATTTTGAAACACGACCCAGTACTACTTAAGGTTATAAATAAATTGCCATACATTTTCAATAAAACACCACCAATAAAATACAGTCAAACCTGTATTAAGCGGACACCATATTAAGCACCCTCTATTAAACGGACAGCTGTGCAAGTCCCATTTTTCTTTTCCCACATTTACTGTAAAAAATACCTGTATTCAACCGACACCTCTATTAAGCGGACGCGGACACCTTAAACCTGACTTTTATGGTCATTCCTGTTCTTACAAACGTGTATCAAACGGACACTGCCAAAAGAATGCATGGTTGTTTTTTGTCCACGTTTTCGGATATCGGTCATTTAAATTTGCCAACAAACTAGGCTGTCACAGAAATGCAATATTTTGTTATTCGGTTTTGTTTTTACAGAGCTTTTGTTTTTGTTTGATTTTGTAAACCTTTCATATGATTCAATCGATATAGATACTGTTACTGCATATTAAATCGCTTCACCTCATGTACTTGTCATTGTTTACGCAAATACGGTATTTCAGAGTGATCGATCGCTCACGAGAATGTTATTTGTCCCTTTCAAGGTCTTTTAATACTGACCAATATTGATATGACCCTTTTAAGACGAATTCTGAGGGAACCTGTTATCAGCGGACACTAGCAAGGGTCCTGAGGGTGTCCGCTTAATACAGCTTTGACTGTAGTCACGTAAGACTTTGTTAATAAACCATCACAAACTTTTTTTTTTTTGATTTCAAGTTTAATAGGTGTATAGCAGATAGCTGAGAGCTGACACAAGTCAACCAAATACGTCACAATAGTACACGTACATAAAAATGATCAGACAAAGTGGTGACGATTGCGGCCAAGCACTTGCTTACAAGAGTCACATAAATTCTAAAGAAGACATTAAATACTACAACCAACAACTTAGCATTGCCAAAGAACTGGGGGACAGAGCAAGAGAGGGATGTGCTTATGGCAATCTTGGAAATGCTTACAACAGTCTGAGTGACTTCAAACAAGCTGTAAAGTACCACAACCAACATCTTAGAATTGCCAAAGAACTGGGGGACAGGGCAGGAGAGGGACGTGCTTATGGCAATCTTGGCAATGCTTACCAGAGTCTGGGTGATTTTAAACAAGCCGTAAAGTACCACAACCAACATCTTAGCATTGCCAAAGAACTGGGGGACAGGGCAGGAGAGGGAGGTACTTACGGCAATCTTGGCATTGCTTACAACAGTCTGGGGGATTTTAATCAAGCCGTAAAGTACCACAACCAACGTCTTAGCATTGCCAAAGAACTGGGGGACAGGGCAGGAGAGGGACGTGCTTACTGCAATCTTGGCATTGCTTACAACAGTCTGGGGGATTTTAAACAAGCCGTAAAGTACCACAACCAAGATCTTAGCATTGCCAAAGAACTGGGGGACAGGGCAGGAGAGGGACGTGCTTACGGCAATCTTGGCATTGCTTACAACAGTCTGGGGGATTTTAAACAAGCCGTAAAGTACCACAACCAACATCTTAGCATTGCCAAAGAACTGGGGGACAGGGCAGGAGAGGGACGTGCTTACGGCAATCTTGGCATTGCTTACAACAGTCTGGGTGATTTTAAACAAGCCGTAAAGTACCACAACCAACATCTTAGCATTGCCAAAGAACTGGGGGACAGGGCAGCAGAGGGAGGTACTTATGGCAATCTTGGCAATGCTTACCACAGTCTGGGTGATTTTAAACAAGCCGTAAAGTACCACAACCAACATCTTAGCATTGCCGAAGAACTGGGGGACAGGGCAGGAGAGGGAGGTGCTTATGGCAATCTTGGCATTGCTTACCGGAGTCTCGGTGATTTTAAACAAGCCGTAAAGTACCACAACCAACATCTTAGCATTGCCAAAGAAGTGGGGGACAAGGCAGGAGAGGAACGTGCTTATGGCAATCTTGGCAATGCTTACCACAGTCTGGGTGATTTTAAACAAGCCGAAAAGTACCACAACCAAGATCTTAGCATTGCCAAAGAACTGGGGGACAGGGCAGGAGAGGGAGGTGCTTATAATAATCTTGGCAATGCTTACCAGAGTCTGGGTGATTTTAAACAAGCCGTAAAGTACCACAACCAAGGTCTTAGCATTGCCAAAGAACTGAGGGACAGGGCAGGAGAGGGACATGCTTATGGCAATCTTGGCAATGCTTACCAGTGTCTGGGTGATTTTAAACAAGCCGTAAAGTACCACAACCAGCATCTTAGCATTGCCAAAGAACTGGGGGACAGGGCAGGAGAGGGACGTGCTTACGGCAATCTTGGCAATGCTTACCAGTGTCTGGGTGATTTTAAACAAGCCGTAAAGTACCACAACCAACATCTTAGCATTGCCAAAGAACTGGGGGACAGGGCAGCAGAGGGAGGTACTTATGGCAATCTTGGCAATGCTTACCACAGTCTGGGTGATTTTAAACAAGCCGTAAAGTACCACAACCAACATCTTAGCATTGCCGAAGAACTGGGGGAGAGGGCTGAAGAAGCTCGTTCATGCTTTTGGTTAGGACGCGATTTTGAATTGTCAGGAAATTTGCCGAAAGCTCTTGGTCATTACCGATCCAGTGTAAAATTGATCAATGACACGAGGGCTCTCCTTCAGTCCGAAGATGATTGGAAAATATCTTATCGTAATTGGTGCGCAGACGCTTACACTGCGCTTTGGAGAACTTTGCTAAGGCTTCAAAAGACTGCTGAGGCTTTGTGTGTTGTCGAGCAAGGACGAGCACAAGCCTTAGAGGATCTTATAAAGGAACAGTATGGCTCTCAATTGCCAACGATTGGCTCACCTGAAGATAACGTAACGATCGCAAGCATGTCAAGTGGTATATTCATGCAAACACTGGTGTTAGCACTAGAAAGTAACAAAATCCATTTCTGGCTTCTTAACAAAGAAAGGGAGCCTCAGTATGAGAGGAAAGAAATAGAAGGTGAAGATGCTGTTACCTTCTTAGAGTGTGTGAGAAAAGATGTTTTTAAAGAGCACAAAATTGATGGAAGAGTTGCCTGTGAAAATCGTTCTCTGGATGAGCAAACAAACAAAATTTCTCCCAGCAGAGAATTCACCGAGGAAAGAGAAAAAACATTAGCCTGCAACAACAATTCATTGCGCCTCTTTCATAATTGTATCATTGCCCCCATTGCAGACTTACTTGAAGGCGACGAATTGATCATTGTCCCCGACGGTCCATTATGTTTGGCTCCGTATGCTGCATTTTTAGATGATAAATTCAAGTATCTAAGTGAATCTATCCAGATACGAATTCTTCCCTCGTTGACGACTCTAAAACTGATCGGGAACTTTCCTCAAGACTACCACAGGAGCAGTGGAGTATTGCTCGTGGGAGATCCATGTGTTGAAGAAATTCGAAACGACCAAGGCGAAGCCATTTTATCGCCCTTGCCATATGCCAGAGAAGAAGTAAAGACGATAGGAGAAATGCTCGGTGTCGTACCTCTCACTGGAAATAAAGCAACTAAAGAGGAGGTGCTGAAAAGAATCGGTTCAGTTGCCTTGGTACACATTGCAGCGCATGGCAATATGGAAACTGGTGAAATTGCTCTGGCTCCGAATCCCGCACGGATATCCAAGATCCCTGAAGAGAAAGATTTTGTGTTGAAAATCGTGGATGTGCGAGCGGCGAAGCTGCGTGGAAGGCTAGTTGTGCTAAGTTGCTGTCACAGTGCACAAGGTAAGGTTACGCCTGAGGGTGTGGTCGGTATTGCAAGGTGTTTCCTGGGTGCTGGTGCTCGCTCGGTTCTCGTGTCACTCTGGGCAATTGAGGACGAGGCAACAATGGAGTTTATGAAAAGTTTCTACAGGCATTTGAGTCTTGGATGTAGCACAAGTGTAGCTGTTCACCGGGCTAGGAGGTGTCTAAGAGAGTCAGAGAAGTTTGGTGCGGTAAAACACTGGGCTCCGTTTGTTCTCATCGGCGATGACGTGACCATAGAATTTGAAGAAAGCCAGTGAAAACATCGTGAGTAAACCTTTTCCTAATCTTTAGGACGCAACATTTATTTTTAGTTTATAAAAGTGCTAATACAAACGTTGTTGATTATTATTCTGAACAGCGTCCTTCATGGAAATGCAAAGTGAGCAGCTCGCGAATGCTTGTGCCATTACCTAAGTGCGTGGAGTTCTTTGATCATTAGAGATTTTGCCTTTTTTCACGCCAAAAGAGAAATTTTATGAAAAAAATAGTACGGGTCCAACACAACAATTAAAAGCACGCCCTCAAGTGATGCGTGTTTCCGTTGTAGGAATTCAGACGATCTTTACAACTGCTCTCAGTGTTACGTGCATAGGCGACATCGTTCGACCATCTTTCGACATGTAAACGGCTGAAAGATCGTTTAACTGTATAACTGGCAATTTTTCCGGTTTTTAGCAGAACAAATAACCAATATCCTCAACCTGACCTCAAATGAATGAAGGAGATTGTGGACTTGTCAGGTTTCTCCATTTACGGGATAATTGAAACGATTTTAGTGTTGTCGGTCGGCTGTCAATGGTGACTTTCGGTAGAATTGGGCCGCTACCGCTCAGTAAGTATTCGAAAGATGTAAACATTCAAAACAGTCAATTTATCTCTCACAGAATGTTTTCTTGATACCCCTAGCCTTAGTTTGATGTCAAATAAATCCATCGTTTATAGCTAAAAGTCGAGTTCCATCGTAAAGAAACCAGTTGTGGTTACATTTTTTACGTAGGCCAGGTTACATAGCATGTCGGGAAATGGCATGTTGAAAGACGGTCGCTATGCCAGTAACAGTGAAAGCGGGTGTGAAAAGAAACCAAAACTGTCTCGACGAAGTCACGCGTAATCTGCCATCTGCGCGCGCAACCTGAACATGAAACATGAAGTCTATTTCTCTACAGATGTACTTAAAGCAATATTGTGCGTAAAGCAATCCGTGTTGCTATCGAATTATAGAAACACTCGTGGAAGTTTGAGAGAACTGGAAAGAGCTGTGGAAACATTAGCCTGTCGGCTTTTGTTCCCACAACATTTCTCGTTCTCCGACTTCTTTAACTCGATAGAAACACGGTGCTGTTTCACAGAATTCTTGGTCACCATTTATATTTTGTCAATAAAAGGTAGTTTTCTCATTTGTCTTTCTGTTTCAGATGCTGAATGATCAAGAAAAGAGAAAGCTCCTTGGTAATTAGTTACCTTATAACATGAAATTTTCGCGCCACGTTAATTTCGCGAATTTCGCGATTTCAAAATTTCGCGAAATTAAAGGGACGGGAACAATAAGTGTCCCGAACATAACATGACGCGAAAGTTAAGTGACTCAAATTATGTTACTGTTGACATATAGTCCAGCAGTTGCGCGTTTGTTAATTTTGACGTTATCGTACCTTTGATATCGATTAAGTCGGTTTACTAAATTGGAGGACATGTTTAAGTAACATTGTTAAGGAAATCAATGAGGGGTTACTCGAAAACGCGAAGTTAAAGTGATTCAAAATACACAATTTTCGCAAAATCGCGGAATTTAGGTGTCGCGAAATATGCGCACCCCAAAAACGCTAATTAAACGTGTCGCGAAAATTTCATGTAATAAGGTAAGGTTTTTTCTGTATCCTTTTTTCCAATGTGTGTATGATATGATGCTACAAACCAACCAAAAGCTAATCTTATGCTGCATCGTTATATGTTTCCAAACAGAGAACAGTTGCTGTAAGAGCAAAGCTCGAGGGAAAAAGTCATGTAAGCTGAAGTTGATCCGTTCTCTTCCAAGGAAAGAGCTGTTAAATCCAGAGGTCTTCTCTGCCTGAGAGTGGACAATGAGACTTATTCAAGTACTTTTATTGTATTTCTGCTTTTGTTGCAAATCATTGCCAAAGCAAGTTCCAGATTTGGACAAGTTTTAAGTAAATCAATTTTACTTGTTGTGTAGATGTAAAATACAAAGAAAATAGCAAATAGTTATTAGTCGCTTTGAAATTGAAAGGTAACCCAAAATGGGATAATTTTAATTCTCGCGGGACGTGATGAGAAAGCTTAAGTTAGATTTACTTGCCATTTCCATTTTCTAGAATGAAATTATAATTTAGAGTCAGGTGAATAGTGTTTTGTTATACCTTCCAACTAAGTTACGTTTTCCGATTGGAGGAGAACGTTTCACGTCCCATGGGTCAAAACTCACTAACTCCCTAGGGCGAACAAAACTCATTGACTCCCTAGGGAAACAACAATTTGAACTTTCGACTCGCACGTGATCAGGTCGTGCACCTTGAAACGGCCACAAATTTGTGTGCCAGTCGGCCTGATGTCAAATCAGGCAACGTTTCTCACTAGAGAAGGCATTCATTATTCAAGAAAAGGGATTTTTAATTCGGCAAAAACATATTAGATTAACAAAGGGGACTATTTGAACATTTTGTGTCTTCAAGCTTTTAATTTGGCGCCAAAAATAGGTCGCCTGCGTTCGGCCATTCGTCAGGTAGGAAGATAATTGTGTCATTTACAACAACATATGCTGTTCCTCGTCAAATCAAATCTTGAATTCTCGAGTTAAGCATTAGAAGAAGCCAAAGCAACTTAAGTATTGTCTTTATTTTTGTAGGCTGCGAAGAAAAAGACTGTTATCGTGTCGTTTCGCTAGGACAGCTCGGTTTGACGGCCGCTCATACTGCAATCACAGCCACCGTAGGCGTCAAGCAAATCATTTTTTCGCAGTTTTTTTTCTATTTTTCATTCGGGAGGTGTAACAAAACACTTAATGACTGGCCCCTCAGGAAACAGTAAATTTTTTTCCCTTCGACCCCCAACATCGAGGGTCTCGGGGAAACAAAACTCCCTGTTTCCATTGGGCTGGTCATTAAGAGCTTATTGTCAGTCGATTGTGTTATAAGTCAGGTCCTTTGAAAGTGATTGGTCATTACAGCCGTGCAATGCAATGGCAAATCTACTAGGGCTAAGTTATATAGTAATGTCGCTTTTAGTTAAAGATTTAGTTTACTTCTTTTTTTAATTTCTAGCGTCTTAAGTCTAAACACAGGTCTTTATGTTTAAGAAAACATCGAGATGTGTTTTTGAGAATTTCGTTACTATTATTGCTATTAATATTGCAAATATTGTTACAGAATTAGAATTTAATTCAGAATTATAATTTGATTTATGTCCTGTAGAAGCGCCTCGTACGGAAGTGATTATTTCTTGTCAATTTATGTTTGCTGATATTGTGTGTGATTATTGTAATAAATCTGCATATGGAGGTTTTTAGATGACAATGGACCCTGTATTGTATTGCAATGGTTATTAATTATGTCATATTAAAACCGTTTGTATTGTCCCAGACATCACTAACGTTTTATATCTATATGTCGTATTGTTCTCGCGTTTTGGTTCGTTCTTACGCATGATCTATTGGAGGACAGACGTATAGATGAAGTGCTTAAATGTTTTCGTTTCTTTATTTTATAAAACAAATCGATTCCACGTTGCCATGCGTCTGTTCAATAATAGATCACAGATGACGTCAAAGTGTGGTAAGAACATCAGTGACACACTCACCTTATGGTTCGTGTGCCGCTTTTTTGTTGTAGCCTTTACCACATTTTGATGTCATCTGTGATGTATTTTACTGAACAGACGCACAGTAATTTAGAATCTATCGGTTAAATTGATTAAAATGCCGAAGAAGTGAACCACTACTGTAATTCAATGACTGGGGCACTATCCAAGGTGTGCATTCATTGTAATACTTTTTTCATGAGGCCTTCGATTTAAAATGATCAGTAACCTTTGAAAGTCAACCAGTGGAAACTTAAATCATCGGAAATTCAATCTATCCATCTATAAATCTATCAATCAATCATGCAATCACTCACTATAATCTATATATCACAATGATCTATATAGTTTGAATTAGAGATGAAAATGTATTTTTATTTGTACCTTTTAAATGTTTGAAATCCAAGCTGGCAGACCCAAGATGGAGGACACTTTGAAATCTGTGACGTCATTTTGAATTTCTGTGACGTCGTGATCGACATGTATTATATTAAAGTAAACATTTTTTTAAACGCTCTACACCCCACAAAAGTTTTATTGCTATTGAGTGAATACTCTTTTGTGGTACATAGGGCGCCACCCTCCCCGTTCCAGTTCCCCCCCCCCCGCCCTGCCATGCAGGCTCACAAACAAAACAAAGAAGGAAAACAAGTTTTAGAAAAAGATTCGATTCCTAGAACAGAAATTTAGGTGAGTTAATAAACTGTAGAATCCGAAAATAACAATATATTTTGCTATTTTTGTTTTGATAGACACGCCCAAGCCTAAAAACGCAAAAATGACCGTACTTGCTAAACTGAATTACCAGTCTTTGTGTTACCGCGGACATCAAAACTGACTAGGCATTATCAGTCAGGAGATGATGGGCTAACAAAGGGTGTGAGGCTTTTTCGATATTTGTATTGGTTGCTTAGAAAATCTCTTTCAAAGTTGGACAATAGAAAATTTTCTGACTGCTGTTACTCAATGGGACGTCACAGGAAAAATATTTCGATTTTCGCAAAAGTCTCACACTCTTTGGTGCGCTAATATCTGACGAACATTTTGGTCAAGTTTCGTGGAAATCCGATAGATCTACATACCCTATTAATTCATTTGAATAGAGGTAATTCACGCAAAAATAAACCTTAAGTTTTCGGCCTCGAAAGAAATTCACAGTTTTCGCACCTCACTGAAACGGTTGTTTACGTGGCCATGCCGCCAACCAATGAAACACAGCTTTGAACTCCCAGGCGGGCTACAGTAACGCTCCCCGGGAATGAATGTGCAATGTTTATATTTACAGTATATCTTTATATCTTACATCGTCTGCCATGAAACATTCAGCGTCTAAGCCGAATCAGCAGATAAATGGTAAAGAAGGAAAAGAGAAAAAAAGGAATGCTAGCGGAGTAGCCTTGAACACGCCTACTCGGCGAGCCGAGTCGAGTGCGGATATTTACACATTTACGAAAAAAGACTAAACGCGCAATTCATCGGCCTGTCTGTTTTAGTAGAATATGGAAAAACACTCTATAAAGAAGGGGAAAGGAGCGTTTGGAGAAGCTACCTTGTCAGATGTCAGCTGATTAAATTCGTCGGTAATTCCGCGGCAGTCAACTTTTGTGCCAGAAGAAGCTAGAGCAGGGCATCGACGAAACATTCGCTTGCGATTTGCCCTTGCGTTTAAATGTGGGAATGCGAAGCGTCTAGTCTATCACTTAAGACAAGAAAACAATCAACAAAAGCCAAGATTTCTCTGCGAGAAATTGCAAGAAGTAAACAAAAAAAGCGAAATTCGACTCCGCGGATGAGATCAGTTGCCGCTAAAATTGTTACTGCTCCACTCAAAGGTTGACACATTTTAATTGGCTTATCACGGTTTGCGGTCATTGACTCGTTTTAAGAATTTACGTTTTTGTGGATAACTCGTTCGCGTTTTAAGTTTTTGAAATAACTTTTTTTGGAAAATTCAGATAAAGTAAACGTCTTGAATTTGGTGTAAAAAAAAAATTTTGGACAAAATAAGCCCTTGAAGGTCTACAGTAACCTTAAGTAATGACCTGTAATGGGTCTGGGGCTCGCGTCTGTTAGATATAAGGGGACGCGTAAAGGTCTCAGTAACAAAAGGAGTGCCGAACGAGGTCCGTAACTGGCTTAGTAAACGAACCAAACAATGACCACATCCTTAAACACAACAACAACAGTTATGTTACGTCAGTTGTCAGTACCAATCAAAGAAAAGCAAGAGACTAAAGTCCCTGGAAGCTACGACGGAGCAAAGAGAAACCAAACTTTGGAATTGAGGTCAATTAGGGTTTTCAATAAGTTTGGTAGATAATTGGAACTTGACTATCGTTGGCGAAGAAAAGAAAGCCGCTCACTACATTTTATTGCCTTGTTTCAATAATGCCTGTGCTTACAACTAAGCTCGAGGTCTTCATTTCAGTTAACAAGTTTAATTACAACACGCTTGGACGTTCAAGCCCGTTAAAAAAGTAACAACAGAACTTAGGAAACAATTATTAATGAGTTTTTCTCTTGTCAGAATACGCTATTGGTGCCCATGCCCTCCTCGGTTTAACTCTCCTTGGATAGACTTCTTGAATATTCAGCTTCGGTTTCATCTGAAAAGCAGCGGTATTCCCTCATGGCTTCGCAATTTTTTTTCTTCCTTTGAACACTTAAACTTCGCTGAAAAGGAGAAAATACATAATTTAGATTAAGTTTTTGCCAACCGGAGTGATGTACAATAAAGTTTCAATAATCATTTATCGTTGAAATTAGCGTTAAGTTTCTGGAAATCAATAGTTTAAACCCAGGAGGAAGCTATAGCGCGGTTTTCACTTTATCATCGAAAGTAACACGCCATTTCCGAGATGTCCTTTTTCTCTGCGTCAAAACGAGTCTTGGTGCGAAACCATTCATATGAAAATGCTTTTTATCGATAAGTTCATTTTCATGCAAATCAAACTCATTTTCATAAGAAAAGTTTTGCACGAGGACTCGTTTTGAAACAGAGGCGAAAGGCAACTCAGAATTGACCTATTCGGGCTTGCTTTGGTTTTGTATTACCACGTTAAGTGGTTGGCTGAGGAAAACTCGCGCCACTCTGTCATCCAATCGAAGTAAAACCAGAACCAATCGCTACTCCCCTGCACACTTATTTTCCCGTGCTTTACGTCGGCTGCAAGTATTTGCTTGAGTTTTTGATTGGTTTACTGGATTATCTGCCTCTTGTGTGATTGGCCAGAGTGATTACCTTGGTTTTTGTTTTACGACGCTCAATTGAAAAGTGCCCCATTGACAAAGACATTAATCTTATACGTGAGTTTTTCATATGGGGTTTGGGTCTCCCATTCCGCCATATTGTATTTAATGACGCCACAAATGCTACATCACAAAAGAGCTCTCCGTCATTTTCATCAAAATAACAAGATCGTATCGGCTTACAAGAAAAACATATTGGATCTTGCAACACTGTTCTTTTAGCATATTAATGACATCAATGTCAATAATTGCTTGGCATATTTTTATGTGGACCACGGTGGTTTAATTTGGAGAAAATTTAAGAAGTTCTTGCTGAATGTGTTCTTAAACACTGCAAAAATCTTTCTACTCTTTAAAAACTCTTTTTACCTATGATAATAGATGTAAATATTAATACAACCCCCTTCCGAAATGAAGATTCATAATATTTACAGCATAGTCTGTAAATATTATCTTTTACTCCCACCTCACTGCTACCATAGAAGTGCACCAATATCGCGGACACATTAATTTTTCCACATATTATCCCAAACACTGGGTTCTAAAGGACACTGGAGGACATTGTTTAGTTAAAATTGAAGTAACTTTCTGGTTGTCACCTTAACTCCTATGATCTATGAGCTTGTTATTATGTACAGTTTCAAATTTCGAATTTTTCGACGTCAAGTGAAAATGATCTATAACATACTAGCAATTACAAGAAAGACATGATCACGAAGAATGTGAAAGTAAACGTAATATATTGGCCCTTTTTACACGAAAATTATCGATTAAAGACTTGTTTATAAGGAATCGCCTTGTCCCTGTCACTGGCGGTACCCTCCTTTTTGATCCAAACCAAATGGGAGAATGTTTAAAGCATTTCTTTATGAATCATTATAGCGAGCTGCCCACGTACACGAGTAACAAAACACAACGTTTGTTTGGGGGCAAGTTAAGCAGAAGAAGATCTCTTATGTGCGTTGAGTTATATTACGTATACGTTTTTTAAGCACCCTGAGTTGTTAAGTGTGTTAAAACGTTAAAATCATGAAAATTTAAAAAACCCTATTTACGAGCATTAACCGAGCATTTTAGTGACTTTTGGGGGAGGGAAGACCGAGCATTTTAGCTGCAAAAATGGAGCAGTAAGGTGGAGCATTTTAGTGGGGAAATATAAGCATAATGTACAAAAAGCCTAATACCGACATGGCTACCGTAATGTCATGTAAAAATACTCCATAGCGATAAGACAGTAGCCAGTGATGAAAGCTGCTGATTGTGACAGCGAGTGTTTATTTTCACTTTTACATTGCTAATAGAAGGCATGCTGAGGCTTATTATTATTGTTATTATTATTATTATTATTATTATTATTACTATTATTATTATTCACAAAAAGCACAAGTTCAGTTTGCCATCAACTTCACTAGTTCTTTTTATTTTTTTAGTTATTTATTTCAATTTAGTGGCCAGTGATTACACAAAAACTAGATGAAATACTATACAATCCAAAAAAGTCCCATATTGATGGTCAGCAAAAGAGATGTTAATCCCCATGCAAGGCAGACCACCTGATAAAATAAGCATGTTTAACAGCTAAATCAAACATTTCTAGAAGTTAAGTAGTCCCTTACTGACTTTTTAAAACTAGAAATACTTGAAGCCTGACGAACTTAGACTTTTCATAGCCCTCTATTTTCTCGTATCTCTATTCGATCGCTGAACGCGCGAACAGAAAAGCCAGAGAATTGGACGCCAGCGAAACACGGAGGACTGTACTGGGTAGGGGCTTCGCTCACACGCCCCACGCCCGAACCCCCGCGTGCTTCGCGCTCGCTTCTCTCGCTTTTTCTTTCGCGTGCGTAAAAAGAGAGGCTGTGAACAGTCTAGACAAACTGACAGTGGCAACACATTCCACATATGAACACAATCCTATTAAATAAGTCCTAGCATAATTCTTCGTCACTCCTACACCTCAAGGGGTATCCCACAAAACGAGAATAAAATTTGATAGAGGTTATGTCTATATTAAAAAACCCGTTGATGACTGTATATATATAAAAAAATACATCAAACAAAAACTTCTGTCCCCTACAGATAACAAGTGTAGTTGTAGTGGTGAAGTGATTTCACTCCATCACTCCTTCGCTCCTTCGCTCCTTCGCTCCTTCGCTCCTTCACTCCTTCGCTCCTTCGCTCCTTCACTCCGTCACTCCGTCACTCCTTCACTCCGTCACTCCGTCACTCCGTCACTCCGTCACTCCGTCACTCCGTCACTCCGTCACTCCGTCACTCCGTCACTCCGTCACTCCGTCACTCCTTCACTCCGCCACTCCGTCACTCCTTCACTCCTTCACTCCGTCACTCCGTCACTCCTTCCCTTCTTCCCTCCTTCCCTCCTTCACTCCTTCACTCCTTCACTCCCTCACTCCCTCACTCTCTCACTCTCTCACTCCCTCACTCCCTCACTCCCTCACTCCCTCACTCCCTCACTCTCTCACTCCCTCACTCCCTCACTCCCTCACTCCCTCACTCCCTCACTCCTTCACTCCCTCACTCCTTCACTCCTTCACTCCTTCACTCCTTCACTCCTTCACTCCTTCACTCCTTCACTCCTTCACTCCTTCACTCCTTCACTCCTTCACTCCTTCACTCCTTCACTCCTTCACTCCTTCACTCCTTCACTCCTTCACTCCTTCACTCCTTCACTCCTTCACTCCTTCACTCCTTCACTCCTTCACTCCTTCACTCCTTCACTCCTTCACTCCTTCACTCCTTCACTCCTTCACTCCTTCACTCCTTCACTCCTTCACTCCTTCACTCCTTCACTCCTTCACTCCTTCACTCCTTCACTCCTTCACTCCTTCACTCCTTCACTCCTTCACTCCTTCACTCCTTCACTCCTTCACTCCTTCACTCCTTCACTCCTTCACTCCTTCACTCCTTCACTCCTTCACTCCTTCACTCCTTCACTCCTTCACTCCTTCACTCCTTCACTCCTTTACATAAAGAAAGCCCGGGAGGGGGAACTCCCATATGAAAAGACAAGGGATGCTCGTCGGAAAATTTGAATTTAACTTCCAAGGGACGTTGCTTGAGCTTCATTAGACCCCTAAAACATACCACTTGAAACGAATAGGTTCTATTACTAGCCACTGTTCAAGAAAGGATCCCGCGCGCACTTGTAGACCCTACTCACGTCCTCGAGACATCAGCGGAAATCAAGCCTGAAAACAGAAGTTAAATGAGAGCGTTTCTTTTATTATTTCCTCGAGTGCACCCTAAAGGATACTTTGACAGCTAAAAATGATGACGTTTCGTCATCAACACCCTAAGTGAGACCAGAATCCTTGATTTCTAACCGAGACGACGAACATCCCCGACCTTTTCATATAGGAGTGCTCCCCGGGTTTCGAACATCAACCGTCTACAGAGGACATATTTAGGTCCGCACTTAACATTCCCATCAGGAATTGTCTGAAAAAGTGAGACACTTTGTTTTTTCGTAAGTACACAATTCATTTTCAATTTCAACTATGGTTACGCTTTAGGATTTAAAATCTTTTTAGCTTGAATTTGCATATTATCCTCTTCCTTTCAGGTTTGTTAAAAACGATTCCATGCACTTTATTGATATCGCCACCTACTTCTACGACGCTTGTGTTGACATGGTATAAGTTGAGGATCACTTCTTATGCTCTAGATTTCTTTGGTTTTCGGTTATGAAATGGCCAAAGCTAAAGAAGTCTACAAACCAGACTGAAAAAAAGATAGGAAGTTTAATGTTAACATTAAAGATCTCGGAGGGGGAGTGACATTTGAGGGGGGGACCGTTCAGGGGAAGGGGGAGAAGGATTAGTAATCCTACAGTCTCAGTAGTTATGGAAAGTTTTTGAGATACTTAAAGGTTGGCCCACTTAGGGGACATATTGCGGGGACGTTAAACTTGAACAACCCCCTTCGTGTGTACCCACCAAGCCACTGCTCGTAAAATTGGTATCTTAGTTTGCAAATCATTAAGTTACATTGAAACCGTTCTTAAGTAAATAACCTGAGCACCGACTACAACTCGAAAATTACCTATGGCAAATTACGAGTTAAAAATGGGAAAAATTAGTCCCATCTCATTTTCAAGTAAAATAACATGTATAACTAGTGTATCTAAGAGACAGTAATGCTGCGTCACATTCCCCTGATAGTGTGATTTAAGAGATTTAAGAGCACCCTTCCCACCGCAAATGGTATTCTGTCGTAGCACGGGATTGGTTTTCTTAGTTTATTGACTTCATACTAAAACGAATTCGATTGTTGTTGGGGTTTTTTTTCGGGGTGGGGGGGGGGGGGGGGGCAGTGGAGGTAATTTATGTTGAAAATTGGTAATCATAACCATGGTGTATGGTGAGTCGTTGCTATGGTAACATTTCATTTTGTTTTTGCTTTGAAAGAAGTTAGGCCAAGAAAATACATAATTGCTGATCCCCTTTATTTGAAATAACTAACACTGACAGTTTATCGCATAGCAATCCTTAGGCGTCATTTGCATCATTTGGGCATTTTTGTCATTAAATACAACTGTTGCCTCAACAGTAATGATCACTTCAGTGATGTCATCATCAAGATCTGCAAACTCTTCCTGAAAGTCAGCATCTTGTTCTCTCTTGATGGTGTACAGTTGTTTAATAGTATCGTCAAATATAATTAGGGATACTGTGTCTTTGCCAGTGATCGTAAGAATACTGGCCATAATTTTATAGCGGCATTTGGTCTTCAGTTGCATTAGGCCACACTCGGAACATTGGATGATTTTCTTGTCACTATGCATGACTTTTGAGTGGCACTTGTTGCAGCTTAAATATGACTGAACATAGTTAATTCCATCCGGTGGAAATTGCACCTTCAATTGTTGTGTCTTGTCTGGTACATCACCCTGTCGTTCTATCTTTAATTAATTGATGCCTTTATTTACAGTACTGTATTCGGTCAAAGTTTAATACATGTAGTTTGCGCCATTAAATTCTTTAATGGCAGCATGTGATATATTGTAACAGTGGCCAGATTTCATTTTTCTTGTGTCCTGCGAAGAGAACCGCTGTTATCTGTAAACAAGGCTACTTGTTTAGTTAAAGTTTTCCCGCGAACATTCACAGTTTCAACAGTGCCATAAAATAAAATAGAAGCAGACAGCACGATATACTTGCGAGTTTGTCTGGAAATTTAGAGGAACTTATTGATTCTTGTTCTGGTTTGTCTTTATGGGTGACAGGTTATGTAAATAACCAACTATGCTTAGTCAGTCTAAAATAGAAGGACAAAATTATTGAGATTGAGTTGTTACTTATTAGATCAAAAGAAGTGAATACTGGGAGTAGAAAGTATTGTGTCAATCTTTTCAGTCAGCTGGATTCGTATATCACAAGGTGTGAGAGGTCTTGGTGGATTCCAATCGGAAACTTTAGCTGCCTGAGGATTTTATAATGATACCTTCTTATGTATGTTCAATTTCAAGACAGGTACTGCATCAATTTAGCATAACGTGCATTTACAGCACAGAACTTGCCAGGTATTTCATTCACAATGTATGATCACATGCTACTCAAATTCGGGTGAAAATTAAATTATTGGAATGAAATAGGAACTCTTTGATCGAAATTGTGGGTTAAGTATATTTTCAATATTGTTCAATTTTTATCTTGTTTACTAAGCGAATGGTAAAAATAGTAAACAACTTACCACTTGAATTATTCATACTGGGGTCTCCTGAAAGAGAAATTATTTTGAAGAATTACTTGTTATTCCTTATGATTACACATACAAGCAGTTATTTAAATTTGTTATTTAAAAAGCTTCTTTGTGATCTCAAAAAGTCGATTCAATCTTTGTTCCTCCTGTTGTCTGTATTTCAAGATGTTTGATTTTCTAATACTTTGAAGTCTATCAAAAGTATTTTGCTCTACTACAAGTAACGACAATTGTTAACTCCACTTAAACCTACACATATGTGATGTCCAATGTTTGTTCAGACCTTCCAATATGTACCCATGCTATTGGTAAAGGCAATCCTTGGCTCTTGTGGATATTCAGGGTCCATGCAAGTTTAAGTGGTAGCTGTTGTCTCTCATGAACTGAATTGTCATATTGTACAGAAACATCCACGGGAGCTATGGCAACTAAAGAAGGAATGTTTTCAGATATTGAGGGGCCGATATAATTGTCAAACTTAACAATAACAACAACAGGCAGATCTGGAGGTTTATGAGGAGTGGTATAAATGATATCCATTATTGTTCCTGTTGAATCATTACAAAGACCAACAGATGGCCATAAGCTCATTGTAAGCATAACGAGGGCACCCGTTAAAATAAGTAGTGTTGGTTCCAATCCATACCTTTCCTGAGGACTAATTTTGGCAGCTTGAGAACTTGAACGTTTTGCTTTAATTTTTGCAATTGGTTGTTTGAGTTGTAAGAGGGAACTGTAATTAAAAGTTGCCACTTCCCCATTGGTATAAAATAATCGAGTGGCAGAGTAGAATTGATCAATGTTATTAGCTTGTGCTGGTTGCGTAGTCAATAGCAGTTTCCATTCATCTTCAGATATATTTCTCCATTGGGCAATCGTAAAAGTAGTTAGATAATGAGCATTCTGGACCAGCCAAAATTCCCAAGGTCAATTTCCGGGACACTTTTTGACCTGTAGGAACTTTGAATAATTTTTTTATCTGTCAAAGAAGAAGTTAACCTAAATAGTCACAAATTGTTTTCGTCGCCATTTTGCCTTTCTGAATATCCTGCAAATGTTTTTGTTTTTCTTCAGAAGAGTCTTGTTTTAATTTTTGTTCAGCTAAGAATCCTTTCAATGCTAATTCAGTAAGTTCACAAAGACCAGGATCATTCTTCAATATAGCTGTCCTATGGCAATGAATGCTACCTCTTGCTTGGAATCCATATCTGTACCAGTGCCATTCAGCCTAAAGTGTACCATACAACCAATGCTTTATGAAACTTTGTAAGCGTTGATTAAAAAACCAATAAGCAATGTGTGGATTGTCTATTACATTTTGTCTCCTTTCCTCGTTGGTACAATGATTTATTTGAAAACAATGAATGCAATTCTGGCCAATGCATGTCTGCTGATGAGAAGGTAAAAAGGATGGTTGGGGCACCTTTGCTGTTTATTATTGGTTTCAATCCATTTCGTCGTTTTTGCCAGTAAGCATTACTACCTGTTATGTTGCCTACAAATCTTCATAGCTTTGTCATAAAATTTGTTGAAGCATTATTTGATCCCATGTCACGCAATTGCTCTGTTGTAACAGGAGCGTCACCTGGATTCTGTTTGATGAACACAGAACTTTGTTGTAAAGTGCGTTTTCTTTGAATCATATTAAGTGCCCAGTAGGGAAAGCGTGGATGTTTAGCCAAACGATAAACCCACTTGCACCTAAGAATTCTCCAAATCTTAAAAGATGTTTAATGCTTTGAGAAAAAGGAAGATGTCTGTTTAAACTGTGATTAGTTGGATCACCTTTTCCATCAGGGAATAATGTTGGAAATACCATTGTAGCTAAATATGGCGTTGTATATTCATTGAATGGTTTATTTTGAATAGATGGCCAATTCAAAATTTTCCCTGCTATTTCCTCTTGAATTTCCTCTGTTTCCTGTTTTCCATTCTGTTGAATAGGAAGAAAGCTACTAGTTTGAGTGTCCTTGTTATAGATAACATCTGAATCACTTTCTAATTTCTGGACAAAGTTTTTGTCATCATTTTTTGTTTCAAATGTTGGAAGGTCTGATGACATACCATTTTCAGGCAGACAGTTTAAAGCATGTTGATCAATATTAACGTCGCTGTATTGAGGATTATGTAGGGTTAGCCAACGCAATGTCTCTTGAATGTTATGTCTTCTTACAGTGACTTCTTTGCAAGAGTTGTCTTTTCCTGTCATTTTCACGAGAATGAAAGGAATGTCTTTAGGCTAACGAGGCAATGATTTAGCAAGCTCTTTTAACATCTTGAGGAAATCTGATACAGTGCCCAGAATAGCCTCTTTGTCGTCCAGGTTTTATAAAAACTCTCCGGCATTATTGAAAGAGCTCTGGCTATTAACATTTTTTTCTATTTGTGTTACACCTTGCAATTCCTTAGGCACTGAAGAAGGTATCATACAATTCTCCCTTGAAATTTTTTTAGGAAACTGCTTATCTCTTAAACAGCTGGCACACACATAGCTAGGAAGTGTTTTTTACTATTTTTGCGAATTTTGGTTTTCTTTGGCCGGGCCTCAAAGCAGATTTTACACTGGTAAATAGTATGATCTAGGAATCTGTGAAATTTTGTCATATTTTTTAAAGCCAATTTATCAATTGCATTGGATTTCATTGGGAGCTTTTTATGTCTACCACCTGCGTTTTGACTGCCTGGCATCTTTTTAGTTTGGAAAAAAACTATTTTTTTGCTTTTGAATTTTTGCTTTGTGTTTTTGTCTGTGAGCACTTTTGGTTATTAGCATGTAATTGTGGTTTTTTATTTATTGTATTTTTAATTACTGGTATTGTAGAATGAAGATATTTTTTGCTTTGATATGCCATATTTGCTATTTTGTCATCATTGCGTGAGTGAAGCTACTTGATCATCTGCCAATCTAGGTTTTTTTTGCTATGTGTTATTGTACTATGTTGTTGTGATTCACGTTTTCTATCTTTTTTGTGCTTTGCAGTTTAGCAGTTTCCTTTGTCAACATGCCCTTTGTTTGTCTTTGCTCAGTATGACGTGCTTTCTGATTGTTTTTTTGCAATTGTTTCTTTCTTTCTATCGTGGCTATGGATATCATCTGACTCGGAGTTCTGAGAAAACTGGTGCTTTAAATCACTTAAAACAAACATCTTCCACTACATCATAGTGAATTCTCTTTGATTGTTTCAAATAAACTGCACAACTGTTTTCAGGTTTTTCACCATCAATCATGGTTCTTGAAAATTTCAGCCATTTGTATGTATCCCCAAAATTGTGTGTATGCAAAAATGTCCGTGGATATGTATGAGTGAAGCAGCGCTTAAAATTTCAATATCTGTTCCTCAAACTCTATTTTTGGCCATCTGAGAGCTGGCTAAATGATAACTATTTTGTACTGCAGAAGAGAGTTACCCATTCTCTTTTAAGCTATGTTCACATACCTTGAATGCTTGCCTACTTTACAGTCGCTGAAAGAAATTTTCAAAACATTGGCACGTTACTACATGTCTCCGTAAAAGGTACGATTTTAAAAAGCAGTATCAAGTTTAAACACACAGTGGGAAGAAGGCGTGCGAACACACCATTGAAATGAGGCATGCAAAAACACAGCAACAAAAATGAGATGCGTGTTTAAACACATCAATGACTAGTGTATGCAATCTGCAGGAAACAATCTCCTGCAAGAAAAGGGAGCAGCTGCTATTAAAAAAGGTATGCAATGTCATGTAATCTATGCAACAACGACAAAAAATTGAAACCGCTTCCTGGAACTTATTCAAAGATTTATTTCTTGGTTGTCTTCAACCTGATGTAAAATATTTGAAGACTTTTCGTCATCTTGATTTGATATTAGAATTTGGTAGCGACACAGTGTTGTGTGAAATAGTTAGCCTGGGTAGCTTGGCGGTTCAAGCAAATTGAACGTGCTAACAAAGCGGCAAAGCCGCGAAAACGAGCGGCGAAGCCGCTAGGAGCCTGAGGGAGAGATAACTGAGAAACCGCCTGCAAGACCAGCATCTTTTGTTAGTCCAATACGCTGGGTACTGGCCATTCCCATTGGATCAGAAAGCTAACACGTCAATCAAAATTTTCGGTAATCTCCCAAAGGACAGCTCCAAGGAACAACACTGATTACAATGCAGAGTTTTGGCGCGTAACAAGAAAATGGTCGAGAAAGCTCTGTCGAAAGCGTTATCGCGCCTAAATATTCTTCGTGAAGATCGCGAAATGGTTCTCAAACCTGAGCAAGAAACAGCTGTAAGCGAGTTACTTCATGGGAGAGATGTGCTGGCCGTTTTGCCAACAGGCTTTTTACCACAATTGCTACTAATCTCGCAATCTGGTTGACTAATTTGCCGTTGTCGATAAGAGTCCAGACAACGCCACTCGCGTCAATGTGTCACGCAATGCCTTTTTCAGCTCGCGCTCTGAAAAAAGCATCTTCTTTGACATTCGAGAACCTGCATCATTAATTGTTATTTCGCCGTTGAAAAGCATCATCGACGACCACATTTCAGAGATGTTGTCGCTGAAGTTCACAGTAATGGAATTGCTGTCTGACAAAGTCAATTTGGTGCGAAATAATCCGCCGCAATTTCTTTACTGCTCTGCAGAGGCAGCGTTGGAGAAGCCGTTTCTTGCAGCGTTGCGAGAAGACAGCGAACTCCATCGAGCTGTGTCGGCGATCTTAGTTGACGAATCTCACATGGTGGAAGCTTGGACGGGGAAATGGCAAGATTCGATATTTGCTTTTTGCAGCGATTTTACCCGGGGTGGTGGGGGGGGGGTGGTGTACTCCCTCATCTGGGCTATATTGGTATGTGCGCCCCCAAAAGATATGGTTTTTCAGCTATTTTGGTCATAAATAGGGTATCGATTTTAGCTGATTTTGGCCATTTTGGTCATAAATAGGGTATGGTGTTTGCACCCTAGCCTTGATATGGGCATGTTTTTATGAAAAAGCGATTTTTTGATCATTATCAACAAAAGCCCTTCACAAATTATGTTTACGGTAATTTAACATAAGTCTGAACTTGGTAGAATTGATACAGGAGTACAGCAAGGACACACCAAAAACAAGTGTATTTTCTGACACCACGTATTCTATCGCAAGTGTGTTCAACTACCTCATGGGGAAACTTAGAGAACAAGCCTAGAGAGATAAAGAGAAGCACATCAAGGAAACGGATCCATTGCCTCATTGGCATATTCCATTCCCTTTCACATAAACAGTACAAGAGAGGCTACTACTTTCATTTTAAAAGAATGGAGCCGGTGAAGCGTGTTGCCATTGCTTCTACAGCACTGAGTATGGGGGTTAATTTTCCAGATGTTCGGTACATCGTGCTATTTGGCCCTGCCAGAAGCTTACTTGATTTTCATCAGGAAGCTGTGAGAGCTGGTCAAGATGGCCTGCTTGTCGATCAGTTATTTTGCATGTTTATGGCCAACAGTTGGCACACTGT